>NC_045969.1:54461246-54801215 GCF_010909765.2 Amblyraja radiata
ACAGTTCCATTGGGGTTGACAAGAAAAGAAAGGTAATTGCTTGTGTTTTGCTGTTGGTTCAGTGTTGTGTTCTGCCTCCACTTCGGACTCACAGTCATCCAAGGAGAACCCAGGCTTCATGTCGTGTTCTTCCAGCCAGTCTACATCCTCACTGCCATGCAAAGTTTGGCCAACTGAAGACACCACAGCCCTGCCTTTGTGCAGCTGGTGGATGGCAAAGGGACTCCATTATTGGTATTGGTTTATTATTGGCACATGTACTGAGATACAGTGAAAAGCTTTGCATGCATGTTATCCAGCCATTACATTATATAGCTGAGTATAACAAGTACAACAGGTAGTGCAAAGAGAAAAATAACCACAGTGCATAATACAGTGTTACTTCATTTAACGTTATAATGTGCCAGGTCCGAATGAGGCAGGTTGGAAGATAGGGCTAAACCTTAGCTTATGGGAGTAAAGTTCAGTAGACTGATAACTGTGTGAAACGATTGATAACACTAGCTTTTACAATGATTATTTTATATGTAAATGTAATCAGATCACAGTTGATATTATAAATAAATAAATGCAACAAAAACTATCTCTTGGAATTAGTTTGAAGTATAACTAACTAACCGCCTTCTTGTAGTAAGCCCCAGCCAGTGACATAACACCTCTGGTTTGCTGGGAAGACGTGCAATGGTGAAGGAAGACACACGGGCTGGATGAAACTGGTGTATTTAACAGAAGACGAAAGTTCAAGCAATGCAATGTCATAATCCATCGTGACATTGTCAAATTGTTCATGGATTATCAGCCGTTTTATGAGTCGCCTTTCCACATCATTGTCAGTAAAGCCGAGAGAGTGTGCTCCAATGTACACTCTCCATAACTGTCGGTCAGAGTACCTGCCAGGGAATACAACATGCTCACAGTATCTTCATTGCAATAAGCTCTCCGGGCAACACTGAAGCACGACTGGATATCTTCCATTTTTATTAATGTTAATATTTCATGTGCTTTGTGATAATATTAGGACATTTAGAACAAAATATGGAAGGAAAAATACATTGGTTCATTCTCATCCATGGTTCATTTTCAAGTAGCATATTGGTGGTTGTTCAAGACACTGGTGAGACCATACCTGGAGTACTATGTCCATTTTTGGTCACCCTGCTACAGCATAGATGCCATTAAACTGGAACGGGTGCAGAGAAGATTTATGAGGATATTGCCAAGATTTGAAGGCCTGAGCTATATGGAGAGGTTGGGCAGGCTAGGACTTTATTCCTTGGAGCGCAGGACGATGAGGAGTGATCCTATTGAGTTGTATAAAATCATGGGGGAAATAGGGTGAATGCAGTTTTTTACCCCAGGTAGGTGCATCAAAAACTAGAGGGCATAGGTTTAAGGTGAAAGGAGAAAGATTTAATAGGAATCTGAGGAGCAACATATTCACACAGATGTTGGGTATATGGAAGTAATTGAGGCATGTACTTTAACAGTGTTTAAAAGACAGGTATATGGATAAGAAAGGTTTAGTGGGAAAATGGGATTAGCTTAGATGGGGCATCTTGGTCGGGTCGGTCCGTCTGACTCTGACATAACTCTGACTCACTGACAGAGTTAGGACCCAGTGGAGTAGACAATATCATGCATGTATTTAGCAATAAGATGCTTAATGCTATTAAATCTTTCCCCTCTCATCTCAAAGTCCTGGAAACATGCTGGTAAATCTTCACTGCACACTTCCCAGCTCAACAACATCCTTCCTAAAGCAAGGTGACCAAAACTGAACACAACACTCCAAATGCGGCTTCACCAACATAAGTTCATGTCATAGGCATAGACAATAGATAATAGGTGCAGGAGTAGTCCATTCGGCCCTTCGAGCCAGCACCGCCATTCAATGTCATCATGGCTGATCATCCACAATCAGTACCCCGTTCCTGCCTTCTCCCCTATCCCTTGACTCTGCTATCTTTAAGAGCTCTGTCTAGCTCTCTTTCTTGAAAGCATCCAGAGAACCAGCCTCCACCACCCTCTGAGGCAGAGAATTCCACAGACTCACAACTCTCCGTGTGAAAAGGTTTTTCCTCATCTCCGTTCTAAATGGCTTACCCCTTATTCTTAAACTGTGGCCCCTGGTTCTGGACTCCCCCAACATCGGGAACATGTTTTCTGCCTCTAGTGTGTCCAAACCCTAAATAATCTTATATCTTTCAATAAGATATCCTCTCATCCTAAATTCCAGGGTATACAAGCCCAGCTGCTCCATTCTGTCAACATATGACAGTCCTGCCATCCCGGGAATTAACCTTGTCAATATACGCTACAATCCCTTAATAGCAAGAATGTCCTTCCTCAAATTGGGAATCCAAAACTGCACACAATACTCCAGGTGTGGTCTCACTAGGGCCCTGTATAACTGCAGAAGGGCCTTTTTGCTCCAATACTCATCTTGTTATGAAGGCCAATATGCCATTCGCTTTCTTCACTGCTTGCTGTACCTGCATGCTTACTTTTATTGACTGATGAACAAGGACCCCCAGATCCCGTTGTACTTCCCCTTTTCCCAACTTGACTCCATTTAGATAATAATCTGCCTTCCTGTTTTTTCCACCAAAGTGGATAACCTCACACATATCCATATTAAACTGCATCTGCCATGCATCTGCCCACTCACCCAACCTGTCCAAGTCACCCTGCATCTCATAGCATCCTCTTCACAGTTCACACTGCCACCTAGCTTTGTGTCATCTGCAAATTTCGCCACGCCCACGTCCACGCCACAGCAGCGGCTAGAAGCTCAGCAGACCACAGCCCCATGATGCCAAAGTCACCAGGCCAACAATCGGAGGACTCCTCTCTGGTGATCCCCGGTAAGGATTCGCCCGCTCCGCGATGGAAAAGTCCACGTTGTGCCTGCTGCTGAAGCTCCAGGCCCAACTCCTGGGAAGGCCGCTCCAATCCAAGCTGTTAGGCCATGAGGGAGGTGACATGGAAAAAAGTTGCCTCTGTGTCGAGGAGGCGACCGAAAAGCTGTTTCTCCCTTTTCCCCCTCAACCATCCCCTACACAAGACGTACCGAGAGACACCTAAACTAACATTTGGACACACCACAAAAAACAAATAAAGTCAAAATAATGAACATGCTGCTGGCCCCCAACCGACCAAGGTGGATAACCTCACACTTATCCACTTAAAACTGCATCTGCAAGTGACCACTCCACTAGTCACTGCCTGCCATTCTGAAAGCGACCCGTTAATCCCGACTCTTTGTTTCCTGTCTGCCAACCACTTCTCTATGCATGTCAGCACTCTACCCCCAATACCATGTTCTCCAATTTTGCCCACTAATCTCCTATGTGGGACCTTATCAAATGCTTTCTGAAAGTCCAAGTACACTACATCTACTGGCTCTCCTTTGTCCATTTTCCTAGTTACATCCTCATAAAATTCCAGAAGATTAGTCAAGCATGATTTCCCCTTCGTAAATCCAAGCTGACTCAGACCGATCGTGCCTATCCAAATATGCTGCTATTTCATCTTTTATAATTGACTCCAGCATCTTCCCCACCACCGATGTCAGGCTAACTGGTCTATAATTTCCTGTTTTCTCTCTCCCGCCTTTCTTAAAAAGTGGGATAACATTAGCTACCTCCAATCCACAGGAACTAATCCTGAATCTATAGAACATCGGAAAATGATCACCAATGCATCTACAATTTCTAGAGCCACTTCCTTAAGTACCCTGAGATGCAGACCACCAGGCCCTGGGGATTTATCAGCCTTCAGTCCCATCAGTCTACCCAACACCATTTCCTGTCTAATGTGAATTTCCTTCAGTTTCTCCATCACCCCAGATCCTCTGGCCTCTCGTACATAAGGGAGATTGTTTGTGTCTTCCTTAGTGAAAAAGGTTCCAAAGTACCTGTTCAACTCATCTGCCATTACCTTGTTCCCCATAATAAATTCACCCTTTTCAGTCTTCAAGGGCCCAACTTTGGTCTTAACTATTTTTTTCTTCTTCACATACCTAACAAAGCTTTTACTATCCTCCTTTATATTCTTGGCTAGCTTACCTTCGTACCTCATCTTTTCTCACCATATTACCTGTTTAGATATCTTCTGTTGCTCTTTAAAAGTTTCCCAATCCTCTGGCTTCCCGCTCATCTTTGCTATGTTATACTTCTCCTTTATTTTTATACTGTCTCTGACTTCCCTTGTCAGCCAAGGTCAACCCTTACTCCCCTTGGAATCTTTCTTCCTCTTTGGAATGAACTGATCCTGCACCTTCTGTATTGTTTTCAGAAATACCTGCCATTGTTGCTCCACTGTCCTCCCTGCTAGGGTATCTTTCCAATCAACTTTGCCCAGCTCCTCCCTCATGGCTCCATAGTCCCCTTTCTTCAGGAGCAGAAGTAGGCCTTTCGGCCCATCAAGTATACTCTGCCATTCAATTATGTCTGATCAATCATTCATCAACCACATACTCCTGCCATCTCCCTGTAACCTTCGACGCCCGTACTCATCAAGAATCTGTCAATATTTCCCTTAAAAGTATCCGATGACTTGGTCTCCACAGCCGTCTGTGGCAATGAATTCCACAGATTCACCGCCCTCTGACTACATAAATTCTTCCTTATTAAAAGTACATCCTTATTCTGAGCCTAAGCTCTCTGGTTCTAGACCCTTCCCACTAGTGGAAACATTCTCTCCACATCTATGTCCAGGCTTTTCACTATTCGGTAAGTTTTCAGAATACTGTACAGGCCTACAGTCAAACGCTCATCCTACTCATTCACTCAACTTCCTCCAATGCCAGCACATGCTTCCTCAGATATGGGGCCCAAAACTGCTCACAATACTCCAAATGTGGTCTGATTAGTGTCTTATAAACCCTCAGCATTACATTCCGACTTTTATATTCTAGTCCTCTCGAAATAAATGCTAACATTGCATTTGCTTTCCTTACTACCAAATCAACTTGCAAATTAACCTTTTGGGAATCCTGCACCAGTACTCCCAAGTCCTATGCACATCCAATTTCTGAATTCTCTCCCCTTTTAGAAAGTAGTCTACACCTTTATTCCTATTACCAGCTTTACTGCACGCATTACCACACTGTATTCCATCTACCACTTCTCGGCCCACTCTCCCAACCTGCCCAAGTCCTTCTACAGAGTCCCTGCTTTCTCTATACTACCTGCCCCTTCATCTATCTTTGAATCATCTACAGTTGGTCACAAAGCCTTCAATTCCCTCATCCAAATCATTGATATAAAATGTGAAGTGTAGTGGCCCCATCACCGACCTTGCCGAACACCACTAATCATTGGCAGCCAACCACAAAAAGTCTCCTTTATTTCCACTCTCTGTCTTCTGCCATTCAGCCAACCTTCTATCCCTGCCGGTATCTTACCTCTGATACCAAGGGCTCTCATCATGTTTAGCAGCCTCACGTGCAGCACCTTATCAAGGGCCTTCTGAAAATCCAGGTAAACCACATCCACTGACTCTCCTTTGTTTATCCTGCTATTAACCTCCTCAAAGAATTCCAACAGATTTGTCCGGTAAGTTCTCCCCTCCACTAAGCCATGCTAACTGTGGCCTACTTTATCATGTGCTTCTAAGTACTCGGAAACCTCATCCTTTATAATATTACCAACCACTGAAGTCAGGCTGGCTATAGTTTCCCTCTCTAGCGTATTACATAATCATGTAATTAAACATGATTACAATCAAGCAGTCCACAGTCCACATGATGAAGGGAATAACATTTAGTGCAAGATAAAGTCCGATTAAAGATAGTCCGAGGGTCTCCAATAAAGTAGATGGTAGGTCAGGACTGCACTTTAGTTGTTGATAGGGTGGTTCAGTTCCCTGATCACAGCTTGAAAGAAACTGTAGGTACACAAAATTGCTGGGGAAACTCAGCGGGTGCAGCAGCATCTATGGAGCAAAGGAAATAGGCGACGTTTCGGGCCAAAACCCTTCTTCAGACTGATGGGGGGGGGGGGGGGGGGAGAAAGAAGGAAAAGGGGAGGAGGAGGAGGAGCCCGAGGGCGGGCGGATGGGGGGGGGGGAGGAGACAGCTAGAGGGTTAAGGAAGGGGTGGAGACAGCAAGGGCTAGCAAAATTGGTAGAATTCAATGTTAATGCCATACGGACGCAAGGCCCCCAGACGGAATATGAGGTGCTGTTCCTCCAATTTCCGCTGTTGCTCACTCTGGCAATGGAGGAGACCCAGGACAGAGAGGTCGGATTGGGAATGGGAGGGGGAGTTGAAGTGCTGAGCCACCGGGAGTTCAGGTAGGTTATTGCGGACTGAGCGGAGGTGTTCGGCGAAACGATCGCCCAACCTACGCTTGGTCTCCCCGATGTAAATCAGCTGACATCTAGAGCAGCGGATGCAGTAGATGAGGTTGGAGGAGATACAGGTGAACCTTTGTCGCACCTGGAACGACTGCTTGGGTCCTTGAATGGAGTCGAGGGGGGAGGTGAAGGGACAGGTGTTGCATTTCTTGCGGTTGCAACGGAAAGTGCCCGGGGAGGGGGTGGTGCGGGAGGGAAGGGAAGAATTGACGAGGGAGTTGCGGAGGGAGCGGTCTTTGCGGAAGGCAGACATGGGGGGAGATGGGAAGATGTGGCGAGTGGTGGGGTCACGTTGGAGGTGGCGAAAATGGCGGAGGATTATGTGTTGTATTTGCCGGCTGGTGGGGTGAAAGGTGAGGACCAGAGGGACTCTGCCCTTGTTGCGAGTGCGGGGATGGGGAGAGAGAGCAGTGTTACGGGGTATGGATGAGACCCTGGTGTGAGCCTCATCTATGGTGGCGGAGGGGAATCCCCGTTCCCTGAAGAACGAGGACATTTCCGATGCCCTGGTATGGAATGTCTCATCCTGGGAACAGATGCGGCGTAGGCGGAGGAATTGGGAGTAGGGGATGGAGTCTTTACAGGAGGCAGGGTGGGAAGACATGTAGTCCAGATAGCCATGTGAGTCAGTGGGTTTGTAATGTAAGGAAAGAAACTGTCCCTGAATATGGAGGTATGCATTTTCACAGTTCTGTACCTCTTGCCTGATGGGGGAGGTGTGAAACTCATCCTTGATTATGCTGGTGGTCTTGCCGAGGCAGCGTGAAGTGTAGATGGAGTGAATGGAAGGGAGGTTGCAGTAAACAAAATGTGAGCAATAATGAACCAAATTCCTCACCCACTTCTTGTACGTAAATACTCACTCCCCTTATTTACTGACCACTAGATGGCAGAGTTATCCATAGCAGAGACAGAGGCTGGGTTAAAAAAATAAATCACAAAGTGCTGGAGTAGGCCAGGAGTAACTCAGTGGGCCAGGCAGCATCTGTGGAGAACATGGATAGGTGACGTTTTGGGTCAATACCCATCTTCAGAGCGTGTAGGAAGGAACTGCAGATGCTGCTTTACACTGAAGATGGACACAAAATGCTGGAGTAACTCAGCGGGACTGAGAGTGGTGGGGGGAGCGAAAGCTGGAAGAGAGGCGGGACAGGACAAAGCCTCATAGGTTATAGATGGATGCAGGTGAAGGGATGGGGGGGGGGGTTGATAGGCAGATGGTTGGACAAAGGGCAAATATGAATGAAAAGACAAAAAGTGTGAGATAAAAAGGTAAGGATAGATGAATTGCAAAATGTGAAGAGAGAGTAAGGAATGTAGGGGGAAGGGGATGGGTGGGAGGAAGTTGAAAAAAGGGGAAGGGTTGGTTAGTTCCGTAACATTGGATAATTCAATGTTTGTGCCATTAGGTTTAAACTAAATTAGAGCTTGATTGCTTCAAACTAAATATTGGATTATGCAGCACATAATAATGTGGCTACTTCTAATCAGATGTATTTACTATTGAACAAATGCCAATATTGCATTAAACAACAGCACAGATTTGTCTTTCCCTGGCAGCTCACTCACCTGTATGACTCCGCATCTTGGAAGCAGTGAGAGGCAGACAGAAGCCACCAATTATTTATCAACGTGGCTCCACATGTATGTCCCAATGTGCCAAAGTGGAGGCTGATTTGCCAAGGCCATTCTCCAATCACTGCGTCGTTACCATTGACAATCCGACTTCTTATGGACGGTTGGTTTCCACAATCTATGTGGAAAAAGGAAAACAGCTCTTTGTTAGAGGCTGACTCTGATTCTGCCGGAGTCAGGCTGATCAAATAAAAAACATCTCTCAGATGTCCAACTGTACAAACGTTTGCCCACCTGCAAATGACCTCAATTACAAACAGTTTGAATAAATTGATAGACTGTATTAAAAACCAGAACATTTTCACTTAATAAGCCAGTTATATTTTTTAACTGCAAGCACAGGTGTGTTGCATTTGGAATGGTACCAGGGTAGGAGTATTCAATGCAGAAACATTCCATTAATCACATGCTCTCAGGTAGTGGACCAGCTGTTTTTCCAGACAATCGTTTGATAGTTTGTTAAGACCACTTGCAAAGCAAACATCTCCCAGCGTGCTTCTCACAAATCCTGATGTCCTGATGCAAGGTCCCAAGCCAAAGTGACGACTATCCCTTTGCCTCCACAGATGCCACTTGACCTGTTGAGTCTCTCCAGCATTGCTTTTTGCTCCTGAATTCAACATCTGCAGTCTTTTGTATCACCATGTTTCGGTTCATATATATATATATATATTCGGTTCATAATATATATATATATTACTAAAACTTTCATCTTCTTTGTTTCTATGTCTGTGTGCCTGTCTGCAATCTCTGATTTGGTGATGTTGTAAATTATGCCATAACGGTACACGATAGCGCTAGAATTCCTGGACCACCTTACTCGCAATTGTCATGTGGTGGTTTGTATCAAGTTTCGTTCAGATTTATGTTATATTTCACAAGTTATTTAAATTTTTTTATTTACAAAACCCCAATTTGAGAAAAATTATCTTCCCTCTGCACTGGCATGATGTCACAATTGGATTGCAGCCCTGCTCGCTGCAATGTTGCTTTCCCAGGACACTGAGTCCTACCAGCCCTAGGAAGTGCAATTGCAAGCTACAATGTTGCAATCCATTTTATTAAATATTCCTGGCAGCAAGGATTTAAAAAAAAAGTTTAATGAAGGAGGGTGCATTTTTTTAAATATTCCTGGCAACAAGGATTTGTTTTAAAGTTTAATTAGGGAGTGTGAATAAGGGGGAATGAGCCACCCCTGCGCAGTTAGGAGCTATAGGTGAGTACTGGAATATTGTGTTGGGGGAACGGGTGAGTGGTGGAATATTGCATTGGGGAACGGGTGGCGTTGGGGAATCAGGCCTCCTGTGGGGGCTATGGGTGAGTTGGGGAATATTGCATTAGGGTACCAGGCCTCCCGTGTGACACTTGGTTTAGTATATATATATATATATTACTAAAACTCTCATCTTGTTTGTTTGGATGACTGTCTGTGAGTGAGTGAGATCCTCAAATTATGCCAAAACGGTACATGTTTGTGCTACAATTTTTGCACCACCTTACTCACAATTGTTCTGAGGTGTGTTTACAACAGGTTTTGTTCAGGTTGATGTTATATTTTACATTTACATTATATCACATTTTTAAGTTTACAAAATCCAGTTTGAGAATGACGAACACTGCAGTGGCAGTTGCTGGCAGTTACAGCTATGACGTCACATGGGATCTTATTTGCAACAATGTTGCAATCACAGAACACTGAGTCCTGGCAGAGGGAGGCTGAAAAGGAGGGGGAGAGAGGGCTGGGGGAGGCAGGGGAAGTGGAATTGGATTTTTTTTTTAAAGTCCTGGCAGCAAGTGCTTGCAGTTGGGGGCTATGGGTGAGTGGTGGAATATTGCGTTGGGGGAACGGGGTGCGATGTGGGAATGGGTGAGTGGTGGAATATTGCATGGGGGAACGGGTTTCATTGGGGACCAGACCTCCCATGTGACAGGGTCCCAATGGGTCCCACTTGGTACTCTCATCTTGTTTGTTTGGTTGTATATATGCGTGTATGTTCCCGAAATGCCGCCAAATGGTACACAATAGCGCTACAATTTTTGGCCCACTTAACTCACCATTGTCCTGCGATGTAAATGAAGCAAGTTTCGTTCAGATTGATGTTATATTTTACAAGTTATAAACTTAGAAAAATAACTTTTCCACTTGCTGTGCCGCGTGTTCCGGAAACTCCGCCAAAATGGTACACGTAAGCACTACAATTTTTCGCCCACCTTACTCACCATAGAAACATAGAAACATAGAAATTAGGTGCAGGAGTAGGCCATTCGGCCCTTCGAGCCTGCACCACCATTCAATATGATCATGGCTGATCATCCAACTCAGTATCCTGTACCTGCCTTCTCTCCATACCCTCTGATCCCCTTAGCCACAAGGGCCACATCTAACTCCCTCTTAAATATAGTCAATGAACTGGCCTCGACTACCCTCTGTGGCAGAGAGTTCCAGAGATTCACCACTCTCTGTGTGAAAAAAGTTCTTCTCATCTCGGTTTTAAAGGATTTCCCCCTTATCCTTAAGCTGTGACCCCTGGACTTCCCCAACATCGGGAGCAATCTTCCTGCATCTAGCCTGTCCAAACCCTTAAGAATTTTGTAAGTTTCTATAAGATCCCCTCTCAATCTCCTAAATTCTAGAGAGTATAAACCAAGTCTATCCAGTCTTTCTTCATAAGACAGTCCTGACATCCCAGGAATCAGTCTGGTGAACCTTCTCTGCACTCCCTCTATGGCAATAATGTCCTTCCTCAGATTTGGAGACCAAAACTGTACGCAATACTCCAGGTGTGGTCTCACCAAGACCCTGTACAACTGCAGTAGTACCTCCCTGCTCCTATACTCAAATCCTTTTGCTATGAAAGCTAACATACCATTCGCTTTCTTCACTGCCTGCTGCACCTGCATGCCCACTTTCAATGACTGGTGTACCATGACACCCAGGTCTCGCTGCATCTCCCCTTTTCCTAGTCGGCCACCATTTAGATAATAGTCTGCTTTCCTGTTTTTGCCACCAAAATGGATAACCTCACATTTACTCCACACGGGATAAATGGGATGTGCATGAGCCAAGTTTCACTCAATTTGATGTTATATTTTACGTTATTTACATTTTGAAAGTTATATATTTTACAAGTTATTGACATTTAAACAAAAAGCACTTTTCCACTTGCCGTGTCATGTTTTCTCGAAACTCTGCCAAAACAGTACACGATAGCACTACAATTTTTGGCCCACCTTACTCACCATTGTCCTGCGATGTGAACTATCAAGTATCGTTCAGATTGATGTTATATTTCACAAGTTATTGACATTTTAAACTTATTATATATTTTACAAGTTATTGATATTTTAAACTTAAAAAAACACTTTTCCACTTGCCGTGCCGTGCTTTCTCGAAATTCTGCCAAAACGGTACACGATAGAACTACAATTTTAGGCCCACCTTACTCACCATTGTCCTGCAATATGAACTACCCAGTTTTGCTCAGATTGATTTTACAATTAATTTTACAAGTTATTGACATTTTAAATTAAAAAAAGATCACTTTTACACTTGCCCTGCCCGTCAGCCACGTTCGACGTCACAATGGAAACCCAATGCGTCACAATTAGATGGCCGCTGGATCCACGCGTGCGCAGTTGGGCGAGGGTAGCCAGTACTGCTACCCATGCGTGCGTAGTTGGGGGTTGCTGGGCCCGCCGCTATTTTGAGATCATCAGCTGTGCCTGCGCTGTTGCCGCGCTGCCAACTTGAAATTGTCATTTTGACTCGCGTCATAACGGCGATCTCTGGTGTCACAATGGGGGCCCATCGGCCAATTCAATATGGCACCGTCTCCCCGCGCATGTGCAGTGGGCCCGGTATCAGCGCGTGTGCGGGATTTGAAATGACCGCGCGTGCGCAGCGGATACTGAAAATCTCCCCACGCTTGTCCTCCTAAATTCCTCATTCAGGAGCCTTCCAGGCAACCTAGGCCATATTGCGGGCATTTATTAAATGGGAACTCCTGAGATAACATGGTCTTAAAGTCTTTGACGGAACCATTGAGGTTTAGGCTAGCTAATGTTGGCATATATTATTATTATTATTATTATTATTATTATTATTATTATTATTATTATTATTATTATAATAGGAAGAAGGGTTGGGGTCATGGTCAGATGAGAAGATGGTTCTGGTAGTTGGAAGTCCATCATCTTCAAAGTACAAGAAGGAATAGATTCCACTTGTCTGGATGTGTGCAGTGCTAAAAACTCTCAAGAAGTTCAACAGCATCCAGGGAAAAGCAGCCTCATTGATTAACTCCACATTAACATCCTAAGCATTGGCACGCAACGGCTGCGGTGTATGCTATCTATAAAATGCATGTACTCTCCCAGACTACTTCCTAAACCTGTGAGTATACCAAACGGTTCCACGGGTCATATAGGTTTGAACATAGATATGATAAGGGCATTTAAGAGGTTTTTAGATAGGCACATGGACATGCATGGTATGGAATTCTATGTTATCCCACTCTCATCCATTCCCTACACACTAGAGGCAATTGACAGAGTCAATGAACCTACAAACCCACACGTATTTGGGCTGTGGGAGGAAAGTGGAGCTCCCCGAGGAAACCCACATGGTCACAGCGACAATGTGTAATCTCCACATAGATTGCACCTGAGGTCAGGATCGAACCCTGGTCTCTGGCGCTGAAGCAGCGGCACCCCCAGCTGCAGCACTCCACTGCCCCACATTGTACTTATCGGAAAGCCATCATGTCCTCAATGGAGAGTAAGATACTGGCACCCAATAGGAATAAATTGAAGTCAATGTAAAACTTCACAAACATTTTGGATGTGGAGCAAAACCGTGGTTTTGTTTAAACCGAGGGTGACCTACATACAAACAGCAAACAGAATGATCATTGTGTCTTCTGAAACTGCGAATCTCACCTGATGAACATGGGCATGTCAGCAAAAGCATTCCTTTCAGGTACAGATAAGTAATGAAAGATCAGTGTCTCTCAGTCCCTTCTGAAGCTGAGTCATACAGTGATCGCAAAGGAAATTAGTTATCTCAGGGAATTCACTGGTTCCCAGGGAAAAATAAGCAATGATCATCCACCAAATATCGCACTACTGAGAACTAAACGACAGCCTGCATTTTATTATGTGCATGCATTCCTTTCATTAATATGTCACTTTCTGCAAATTCTTAAAAGAAAGAAAATAATGTGAGCAGCAAAGAAACCCAATGGTTTCTTTCCTCTCTCAACCAATTTGTTTTGAAAGTGCATAAATAAGCCTGATGTTTTTAAAGATATTTTTCACATTGAAAACTATAAATAACTAGACTAAGTGGGACCTGTTGGGTCCCAGTCACATGGGAGGCCTGGTCCCCCAATCAACCCATTCCCCAATGCAATATTCCACAATGGTGTGGGAGAGGGGGTGGTGTGGGGGTGATGTGGGGGAGGGGGGTTGGGGGAGGGGGTGTGGGGTTGGGGGAGCGGGGTTGGGGGGGGGGGTGTGTGGGGGAGGGGGTGTGGGAGTGGGGGGTGTGGGGGAGGGGGTGTGGGGTTGGGGGAGCGGGGTTGTGGGGAAGGGGTGTGTGGGGGAGGGGGGGTGTGGAGGAGGGTGTGGGGGAGGGGGTTGTGGGAGGGAGGGGATGGTGTGGGGGGAGGGGGTGATGTGGGGGGAGGGGGTGATGTGGGGGGAGGGGGTGATGTGGGGGGAGGGGGTGATGTGGGTGGAGGGGGTGATGTGGGGTGGTGTGGGGGGGTAGGTGGTGTGATGGGGGGGAAGGGGGGAGGAACGGGGAGGGGTAAAGAGGGGTTGTGGGTGTGTGGGGGGAGCCGGGTTGTGTGGGGAGGAGGGGAAGGGGAATTGGTGAGGGGGGAAGGGGAAGGGGAGATGTGTGGGGAGGAGTGGGAGGGGTGAGGGGAGGGTGTGTTGGGGGGAGGGACTCCCCTCAGCAGCCACTGGCCATGACAACACACATCACCTCCCGACTCCACACAACGGCTTTCCCGACCACACAGCGGCTTTCCTGACTCCACACAGCGGGTGCCGGAAAGGGAGTTACCTTAATGGTGACTGACAGGCGAGAAGACCAATCTGCTGATCTCACAATTTTAAAATTTTTAAACTCATATTTCACCGATCGGAACAAAACTGGTGGCGGAAAAATTCCTAGCGTTGTAGCGCAAATTTAATTACAACGTAGACCGGAAGCGGTCAAGATGAGAGTTTTTGTAAGAGTATAGAAGATAGATATAGATAGATAGATAGTGCAAAGTTGTAATAAAACAAAGATACAGTTTGGGGGATGCGGGGTTAATTGCATGCTTTTGAAATAGCCATGGCTATCATGCCAACACACTTGAAGACTGAGAGGGACAATGATCTTCAGGATCATATCAATCTCAGTAGGTAATCACAGCAAACCTTCTTTCTCACTTGACTATCTCACTGTTACATCTGCAGAGAACCTCATGGATCCAAGTCATTTCCTGAACTTTCAGTTAGCTCCACCTGGCAGTTTAAAGCAGGCACCAAAATGCCAGATGCTCCCTGTGGCATTGGTAAAGATATAAAAGTTCTGTCCAGGGCATAGGCCTGAAAAGAGTGTAAGGTCTTTGCCAGTGCATTGATGCCTCCTTCATTAAGCAGATATGCCATAAACCTAGTTGTATTTTTGAGAAGGTTTTTGAGGTTCTTCTGCAGTCGTACAGGGCTCTGGTAAGACCACATCTGGAGTATTGTGTACAATTTTGGTCTCCTAATTTAAGGAAGGACATCCTTGTGATTGAGGCAGTGCAGCGTAGGTTCACGAGATTGATCCCTGGGATGGCGGGACTGTCATATGAGGAAAGACTAAAAAGACTAGGCTTGTATTCACTAGAGTTTAGAACGATGAGGGGGGATCTTATAGAAACATATAAAATTGTTTTATATATAAAAAGGACCGGACAAGCTAGATGCAGGAAAAATGTTCCCAATGTTGGGCAAGTCCAGAACCAGGGGCCACAGTCTTAGAATAAAGAGGAGGCCATTTAAGACTGAGGTGAGAGAAAACTTTTTCACCCAGAGAGTTGTGAATTTGTGGAATTCCCTGCCACGGAGGGCAGTGGAGGCCAAATCACTGGATGGATTTAAGAGAGAGTTAGATAGAGCTCTAGGGGTTGGTGGAATCAAGGGATATGGGGAGAAGGCAGGCACGAGTTATTGATTGGGGACGATCAGCCATGATCACAATGAATGGCGATGCTGGCTCGAGGGGCCGAATGGCCTCCTGCACCTATTTTCTATTTTCTATAACCAGACACACATGTGGGATGTTACCATTGTCATACAGCATGGAAATAAGTCCGTTGGCCCAACTCGCTCATGCCTGCTAAATGTCACCAGATGTCAAGCACGGGCGTCCACCTGGAGGGACATACCACAGAAAGGACCCACCAGGAGGACAAACATACTACATTTTGAGTGATCACCGATGATGACTTACGACAATTCGATTCATCACTAAAATCTACACAATCCTTCACACCATCACATTCGGCGTTGGGTTTGACAACACATCCATTGCTAGCACATCTGTAGGTGTTGACAGTACAATTCACATCTAACAAAGGGCAGAGAAAGCAGAATAGGTATCAATGGAGGCATTGAACAGTAACAGCAGAACTCAAACTAACACATTTATCCTGGTAAATAAAAACCTATTGGTTATTAATGATGACAATGCAAATTGGGTTAGCGATGGAGACAGTCAACAATGCCAAGTCTCTGGGAGTACATATCTCTGTCCTGGACCCAGCACATTAATGCCCATCAACAACTCAAATTTCTTAGAAAATTTAGAAGATTTGGTGTTGACAAATATTTTCTTGTACTTCTAAAGGTGTATAGTAGAGAACATACTGACTGGATGCATCACGGCCTTGGTCAGTAACTCAAACGGCCAGGAATGAAGGACGCTACAGGGAGTGGAGGACACTGTCCAGCCCATCACAGGTATTGACCTCCCAACCATGGAAGGGATCTACAGGAGGTGCTGGGTCAAAAAGGCAGCCAACATCGAAGACCACATCACCCTGGTCATGCTCTCATTTCGCTGCTACCATCAGGAAGAAGGTACAATGCCTGAAAACTGTGGCCTCTAGGTTCAAGAACAGCATTCATGAAGTTCTTGAACATTACACAACACTAACCTCAACTGTGAACTATGGACTGGTCTTTGATTGCACTAAGGACTTTGCTTTTTCCACTAGTATTGTGGTTATTAATTTATTGATTCTTTGTTTATATTATTTGTGCATTGTGTTTATCGGTCTGTTAAGCTGCAGCAAGTAAAAACTTAATTGTTCCATTGTCAGTACATATGAGGAATTTCTGTAGCCAGAGGGTGGTGTATCCGTGGGATTCATTGCCACAGAAGGCTGAGGAGGCTAAGTCATTGGAGATTGACAGGCTCTTTAGTGAGGTTATGGGGAGAAGGCAGGAGAATGGTTTTGAGAGGGCGAAATTGATTGAATGGCAGAGCACACTCAATGGGCCAAATGGCCTAATTCTACTATTTCTTATGATCTCATGACAATTAAACACTAGACTATTCGCTCTTACCTGTTTTTTCACAATTAGTCTCATCAGTGCCATCGAAGCAGTCCATATTTCCGTCACATAAGGCAGCAATAGGCAAACAATTATTTTTGTGGCATGCGAAGAATCCAACAGGACAATCTGAAAATGGACCCGGAAAAAGATGTCAATGTACAAACTACTGGAGGGCAGCTGAGGAAATAGCATCTGATGCGATTTGCTTGAACTTACATTTAGTTTCAAGAGTTTGTGGCGGAATGGTATTCTTGGCACGGTCTGTTTGTTTTACAGTGGAAAATGTAGATATTTTTATACTGTGACCTAATGCCTTTCATAGAGGTGCACAATTACAATAGGAAATGAATCACAAATTCAAAAAGATCAGAAATAAAATAATAAAGCTCATTGAATGAGTTCACTCCAAACATACCTCCCTTCTTCACTACCTGTGTGTCACAGTGGATCATAGAACAGAACAAGAATAGCCCACAATGCCTGTGCCATACATGATGCCAAGATAAACTGATCACATCTGCCTGCACATGAACCATATCCCTCCATCCCCCGCATATCTACATGCCTACCTAAAAGCCTCTTAAATGATTCACATCTGTCACCACCCTTGGCAGTGCGTTCCAGGCCCCAACCCAAACATAAACCAGCCCCACACGTCTCCTTTAAACCTCTCTGCTCTCACCTTACAGGTTTCAACAGTCTGGTGGGTTTATGGAACAAGTTTCCAGCTGAGGTAGTTGAGGCAGTGACTACAACAGTATTTAAAAGACACTTGAAGAGGTGCATGGATAGGGAACGTTAAGAGGGGTATGGGAAAATGGTACTAGCTCAGATGGGGCACTTTGGATGGCATAGATGAGGTGGGCTGAAGGGCCTGTTTCCATGCTGTATGTCTATATGTCTACCCTATCTATGCCAATGATGAGATGTTGGGCTCAATGGGCATATGATTACTGATACATGAAATGTTGGAGCACAGGCAGCATCTCTGGAGAACATTCATAGATGACGTTTCAAGTTAGGATCCTTCTTCAGACCAATTGTTGGGGCGGGGGGTAAGAAAGCTGGAAGAGAGGAGGGGTAGGACAAAGCCTGTCAGATAATAGGTTGACACAGGCCAAATATGGTTGGTAGGCAGATGGTTGGACAAAGGTCAGAGATGAAAAGACAGAAGGTGTGAGACAAATGGATTGAAGAGTTGCAAATTGTGAAGCCAGAATATGTGCGAGTCCAGATGTGGTTCATGAAAGGTAGGGGGGGAAATGGGCGGTAGTTACCAAAAATTGGAGAATTTAATATTCATACCGTTGGGTTGTAAGCTACCCAAGCAGAATACTGATGAAATATTGAACTTCACAGAAGAGAAACCTCCTGCTGCAGCAGAAACTGATTGCATTTATGGCTGTAATGGGATTGTTCTGCTTTTATCTCTTGGTTCAGCAGCATTTTATCTGGGCTTGCGGGCTTGAGTTACAGGGAGAGGTTGGATTGGCTGGGACTTCTTTCTTTGGGGTGTTGGAGGCTGAGGGGTGACCTTATTGAGGTCTACAAGATCACGAGAGACATGGATAAAGTTTACAGTGTTTTTCTCAGGAGCAACCTGTTTTCACTCAGAGGGTATGTGAAAGGAGCTGCCAGATGAAGCTATAGCATACAATTACTGTGTTTAAATGATATTTGGACAGATATATGCATAGGAAGGATATAGAGGGCTCTAGGCCAAATGTAGATAAATGGAACTAACCTAATATTCCAACATGGTTGGCATGATCAAGATAAGCTGAATTATCTGTTTTGGTGCTGTTCTGAAACTCTGTTAGTTAAAGTACTTGTTTAAAGTGGTTTCATGTATTTAATATTTACATGTTTTCAAGCATCTATGATCCGCAGAATCAAACAGAAGGATAACTCTGCATTGTAGTAGGGCCAGGTGAGTGATGGCAGGGGAGGTTCAGGGGCTGTAGATGCAACTGTGGGACTTGGAGGTCAGGCAGGAAAGCCTGAGGGACAATGTAATTCAGTCCAATAACTTCAGAAATAAATATTTCAGAGATAGTCAACTGAATTTGTTTGAAAAGCAGCCGATCTATTATAATCCATTTAACACCATAACCTTTCTACAATCATACAATGAAAGAAAATGTTTCTTACCACAATTGGATTCATCGCTCATATCATCACAGTCATCGACTCCATCACAGACCCAAATTAAGGGTTTACACATATCATTCTGGCATCGAAACTGGTCTGCTGTACACACTGGATATAGGCCAAAGAAACAAATGGTGAGAAAGAATGGAGTTGGTCGAGTGTCTCACTCAGGAGTAGAACACAATAGACAAACTGAAGACTCCTAATTTTAATGAAGATAGACACAAAGTGCTGGAGTAACTCAGCGAGCCAGGCAGCATTTCTGGAGAAAAAGAGTGAGTGGCATTTCGAGTCGCAACCCTTCTTCCGACTGAAAGTAAAGGGGAGGGACGGAAGGTAGGAAAAGGCCAGAACAAATCAGGGCCGGCAACAGATGACCATGGAAGGGTGGAGCCCACAATGGCCCATTGTCAGCTGGGGAAGAGATGATAAAGGGATACAAAGATGACATAGTCATAGAGCTGGAGAGCAGTAGGAATCAGAGGGGGAACAGTGAGAGAGGGTCTCATAGAACTACCGTCAGAGAACCTCTTCAAATTATGCATACCTTAAGGAGGTTTCGCAGTGGAGCAGACAAAATGTGTAAAAACAAACTAGTATTAACTCCTATGGAACATAACTCAACAGAGCCAAATGTAAATATACAAATGGTTTCTTAATTTTAAACCAAAAATAACAGGGGCACAGACAGGAGATTATTAGGAGTTCAAGTTCAAGTGTGTCACTGTATAGGACAATGAAATTCTTGCTTTGCTTCAGCACACAGAACATAGTAGGCATTTACTACAAAACTGATCAGTGTGTCCATATACCATAATATAAATATATACACACATGAATAAATAAACTGATAAAGTGCAAATAACAGAAAATGGGTTATTAATAATCAGAGTTTTGTCCGAGCCAGGTTTAATAGCCTGATGGCTGTGGGGAAGTAGCTATTCCTGAACCTGGTTGTTGCAGTCTTCAGGCTCCTGTACCTTCTACCTGAAGGTAGCAGGGAGATGAGTGTGTGGCCAGGATGGTGTGGGTCTTTGATGATGCTGCCAGCCTTTTTGAGGCAGCGACTGCGATAATTCCCCTCGATGGAAGGAAGGTCAGAGCCGATGATGGACTGGGCAGTGTTTACTACTTTTTGTAGTCTTTTCCTCTCCACGGTGCTCAAATTGCCGAACCAAGCCACGATGCAACCGGTCAGCATGCTCTCTACTGTGCACCTGTAGAAGTTAGAGAGAGTCTTCCTTGACAAACCGACTCTCCGTAATCTTCTCAGGAAGTAGAGGCGCTGATGAGCTTTCTTGATAATTGCATTAGTGTTCTCGGACTCCAGGATGGTGTGTTGCCTGCCTGAGGCTAGGGTCAAAGGCCAGTGTCATTCTGAAAGGGGGGGTTGAGCAGTCACAGGTCATGGTCCATATTGGTCCACATAACATAGGTGGGTGATTCTTCAGTAAGTGTCTATTTTTAAGTTTCTGGAAAACCGAAAATAAAACTTAATTTTTTGCAACTTTGAATGGTGTTTCACACAGATGAACATCTCTACTATGGGAAAAATGTGTTTGTCGCAATCTTTTAGAGAATTTAATTTATTTTTTCCTCCTCTTTTTCCAGGTTGCCCATTGCATTGTCATATTCATCATATTTTTATGATGAACTACACTGCAAAATATAACTGATTTAATATAAAATTTGAAATGATATCAAATGATAATTTGAAAGTGCGACAAAAATTTAATTTTAATACTCTATCTTCCTCAAATAAACCACCAAAAAAAACCTTTCTCAGTCTAACACATTGATTTAAAACCTTCGTAACAGTTTACTGCTGAAAAAAGTGGTGATTTTCAGCAAGAATGGTAACCTTCACATAACTTTTCACCAACTTCCTCTAAAATAATATTAACTTCAGATGAATAGGCAGAAGCATACTGTTCATTTATCAATTACATTGATAATTATGGTCATTGTTGTTTTATTTTACACATTTACACACAAAATACTCGTGTGACGGATATGACTCAGCATGGTGGAGATGATCAAGTTTGGGATCGTCACGTGATGGAGATGACTAAAACTATCTTTAGGGCTAGGGTTCGCGCTAAAGTTGAGGCTGGGTTTGGAGCTGGAGCTAGGGTTGGGGCTGGGGCTAAGATTAGGGTTGGGGCTGGGGTTGGGGCTGGGGTTGGGGTTAAGGGCCGGGGTTGGGGTTAAGTCCCACTGTACAAGGTAATTCAAGAGTTCTCACGAGTTCTCCCCTGATTCGAGCTTGTGTAATGTACGTACAAGCTTGTGGATGTCACGTAGCCTGGTGTGGGGGGGTTTAAGGGCTGAAGAGGGACGGGCGTGGAGAGAGATATCGGGTCACAAGAGATGCGACGGCTGCAACGGGGCTTTGTGTCCGCCTGGAGCTGGAGCTGGATAGAGATCGGGGGATAAGTTGCGGATGTGGCTGTTCGGGAATGGTGGCCCAAGCCTTTAGCCCAGGATGGCCTCCCCGGAAGGCCATGCCTGGCCATATTGGCCGTGTTGGCAAGAACACCTCAGGCTCGATCACGCTGAGACCCGGCTCCCCTCAAGGCTGTGTACTCAGCCCGCTGTTGTTCACATTGCTCACACATGACTGTGCTGCCAGATTCAGGGACAATAAGATCATCAAATTCGCGGATGACACAACAGTGGTGGGACTCATCAGCGGAGATGACGAATCAATGTACAGAGAGGAAGTAAAACAACTAGTGGACTGGTGCGGCAAAAATAATCTAGAATTAAATGTCGACAAAACAAAGGAGTGGTTGTCGACTTCAGGAGGGCGCAGCCAAAGCATACACCCCTCAACATCAGTGGCACCACAGTGGAGAGAGTGGAGAGCATAAAGTTCCTCGGTGTGCAAATTACATACAGCCTCACCTGGTCCAGGAACACCACTGGGACTGTTAAACGGGCCCATCAGCGACTGCACTTCCTGAGGAAACTAAAACAGGCCTCACTCCCCACCAACATCCTCAGGACTTTCTACAGGGGTACGGTGGAGTCTGTACTCACGTACTGCATAAATACGTGGTACTCCACCTGCAACTGCTCGGACAGGAAGGCTCTGCAGAGGGTAGTGAGGGGAGCAGAGAGGATCATTGGCGTCTCCCTACCCTCGGTACAAGAACTGTTCCAGAGCCGCTGTCTGAAAAAAGCTCAGAGAATTGCTAAGGACAAACTGCACCCCCTCCACACACACCTGGATCTCCTGCCATCAGGCAAGATATACCGTAGCATCAAAGCCCGGACTACAAGACTGCTAAACAGCTTCCTACCACAGGCTGTGAGGCTGCTAAACAGTCACTCTGTACTCACAGTCACCTGATTCTGCGGCTTGGCACGGACACTTTAATAACTGGCACTGGCCACTCTAATAACTGACACTGGCCACTCAAATCAGCTGCCCCGGACATTTTATGATTGGTTTTACTATATTTTAACGTTGTGTTTTACCTGCTTTTAACTATTTATACTGTTCCATCAGGGACTGGATTGTTTTCAGTTATTATGTGTGAAATGTTTTAAATTTCATGTGCGATGCTCCGTATTCCCTGGGAAACGTCTTTTCATTTTGCACTGTACAACTGTTGCTTGCAAGATGACAATAAAGGTTGATTGATTGATTGATTGATATTGTTTCCCGAATGGCACATGGCACGATTTTTTCTCCAGAACAAATCAGAAAAGAATGATTTTTTTTCCTAAGAGTTCAGCACCATTCAGTAATGATGCTGAATAAAGGTACGTACTGCTATGCAGCAGAAAACGGAGTTTTCACACCCTTCTCGTCCCGCGAATCAGGAGAAATTCACAAGGTAGGGGACTTTTGAATTCTGCAGAGTTTTGAGGTCGGAAGTTTGCGTCTATTCTATTTATAGCTATGTGGGATTGCTCAACAAATGTGCGTGATGGTAAATGGCTCCAATCGTTGGGACAAGAAATTTTTGAAAAACGGTAAGATTTATAATTTTATCAAGAATAGAGGGTTTTTTTTAAGGGTGATAAATATTTTAATTATGAATACCTACCGTTCAAAAGTATTTTCATTTCAGATAGATCCCCCATTAAATAAATATGCCGACATGAAAGTTCACAGGTAACCATCGGGACATGCGGTTTTCGGGGGGGGGGAGGAGGGGTGGGGGGGCATTGAACATCAGGATTTAAAAAAAAAAATAACACTTTATTCATTTAGGGTTTAATCTTTATTTATCAGGATTATGTTTATTAACAATATAGAAAAAGAAGAAATGGGATAGAATTACGGATTTTCATTAAAAACAGCATCAAAGTAGCGGGACACCAAAGTAGACACTTACTGAAGAATCACCCAGGGAGATAAGGACTTGTGAAGATAATTTGGGGAGTTAAACAGCAAATTGAAAACCAGGATTTCTAGAACTGTAATCACAGGATAACTCCCTGTGCCACAAACCAGCATTTGGACAGGCAAGAACTGATTAGGGATAGGCAGCATGGCTTTGTGTGTGGGAAATCATGTCTCACAGATTTTTGAAGGGACTACCAAGAGGATTGGTGAGGAAGTGGTTGAGGAAGGTACAATAACAACATTTAAAAGACATTTGGGTGTATATGGATAGAAAAGATTCAGCGGGATATGTGACAAACGTAGGCAAATGGGACTACATAGATGAGGCATGGACAAGTTGGGCTGAAGGGCCTGTTTCCCTGCTGTACGACACCATCACTTACTTACCACAGTTTATCTCATCACTTCCATCTTTACAATGAACCCAACCATCACATTTGTTACTCATGAGCTCGCACCTTCCATCTCCACAAACATGCATTCCTTGGCATTCTGTAACAACATTTAATTGGAGAACAAATTAATCGGGGGGGAGTCGGTGACTGGCAAATGAGTGGAGTAAGTGTCAAAGGTTGGTGGCTTTATTTAAATTTAAAATATTTTTTAATTAAAAGATTTAGTGAAATTAAATGAATTTTATAAAACGTTCATAATTAGCCAAGGGACTTGAATGATTAAAAGCTAGTTGCAATCAAAGTCCGTAGATAGACACAAAATGCTGGTGTAACTCAGCGGGACAGCAACAACTCTGGAGAGAAAGAATGGGTGACGTTTCAGATTGAGACCATTCTTCATTCTGAGAGTCAATGACAAAGGGAACGAGATATGGAAGGGTACAAAGAACATGTAAGGTGTGAAAAGAACAGATCAAACCAGATGCTGATCAAGAAAATGTTCAATGGTTCATTGATGGATGAGGGGAAGGTGACAACGAGGCATACAAACAGGAAGATTAATCAGGAGGACAGTGAAACTAGTCGGAGATCTAGGGTGGGGGAGGGACAGAGAGAGAGGGAAAGCAAGGATTACTTGAAGTTAGAATAGTCAATGGGTACTGGAGGTACTTGCCATCTGCAGGGTTGAAACTGTTGTATTCAGCACGAAATCCCAGGTTACTGGAAGACATATCGGAGTGAAACTGGACAGTCAGGGTGTTGGATGCACTGGGAACCACTAAGGTCTTGGAGTGCTCTCCACAGTAACTGGACAAAGAATCAAAACCATCAGACATTTCAAAATCATAGAACCTTTATAAATCTACTATTTGTTATGGATAAGGACTCTCTAGTGTTACATAGCATGCCAAAGTTGGGGGGGGGGGAGAGGCACCAAGAGTGAAGGTGGAACCGGTGGGGGGGGGGGGCTTCCTGCTTTCCGTGCCACAAAAAAAAATTTGTTCCTTGTACTCCGACTAGACTATTCAAGTTTCCCTAGATCTTTACAATACAATACTGTAGATCTTTACAATAATAACCCCATTTTCCAAAACATGTTTCCAGAGGAAGTTATAGATGTGGATACAATTATGATTTTTAAAAGCCATTTGGACAGATATATGCCGAGGAAGGACTGAATGGGATATGGACCAAATGTGGGCAAATGGGACTAGCCCAGTACGCCCTCATGGTTTCCATCCTGGACAGCTCTAATACTCTGCGACAATACTCTGCGACATTGATGAAAAATTTGGAATTCCATGAGCAACGAAAAGCCTAATGGGCCTGTCCCACTTAGGCGACTGCCAGGGACTAATTTTAATGGAATTCACCTACGACACCTGGCGACAACCTACTACAACAAAAATTATTGCCACTGTCGTCGATGATTTTTCAACATTGAAAATTTTGCAGCAGTAGCCTGTAGTTGCCAAAAAAATTGCCTAAGTGGGACAGGCCCATAATAAGTGTCAGTAATAGAACAAGCCCAAGTAAGTCCAAGTAGGACTGATCTGTAATTGTTTATAGATCATTAAACATGGAAAATACTCATCTACCCACATACCGTACACCGTCTATTGAAATCCAGTCCTTCTCACACTCTGGCTGCATGCCTTCCAGCTTTAGAGTTCGAAACTGGATACGGAATTGAAGGTTTGGCTCCGGTACCTAACACAAAGCAGAAAGCACAGGGAGTACTTAATTAACCTCCACTTCAGCAACTATTGGTCCTCTGCTGAAAAGGCATCATAGTCTCTTTAGCGTGGATTTACATTGAGATATTATACACACATTATAACTGATGTATACCAGTTGAATTAATTGACCTGTTTTCTAGTTTATTCACCAATGGCCAAAGCCTGAGTCTGCAAAAACAGTAAAAAGTACCATTTGAAGATTTAATAATAAACTTACAAGTGTCACATTTTTTTCCAAGCATTAAAAAATGGAGAACCAGAGAACCTAGGCGTTGCAACCTAAAGGATTTGAACACAGAACCACACAGCACAGGAACAGGCCCTTCGACCCACAATGTCTTTGTTGAACATGATGCCAAGTTAAACTAATCTCCTCTGCCTGCACATGATCTGTATCCCTCCATTTCCTGCATATCCATGTAACTATAATAATAATAATAATGGATGGGATTTATTTAGCGCCTTTCTAATACTCAAGGCGCTTTACATCGCATTATTCATTCACTCCTCAGTCACACTCGGTGGTGGTAAGCTACTTCTGTAGCCACAGCTGCCCTGGGGCAGACTGACGGAAGCGTGGCTGCCAATCTGCGCCTACGGCCCCTCCGACCACACCACCAATCACTCACACACATTCACACACATTCACACACAGGCAAAGGTGGGTGAAGTGTCTTGCCCAAGGACACAACGACAGTATGCACTCCAAGCAGGATTCGAACCGGCTACCTTCCGGTTGCCAGCCGAACACTTTAACGGCACTATCATATTTGCAGCTTGCACTTTAAAAGTGAAAGAATCCATCCAAGATACCCAAGTCATTGATTTCTTGAATGGATTATTTCACTTTTACTCAAGGCAAGAATCAGGAACATTTTCTATGTACTGACCACGGAACAATGAAATTCTTACTTGCAGCAGCATAACAGGCCTGTAAGCACAATAATCATCGATAACTTAATAAACCCAAGAAAATAATAAACTAAAAACCCCAATATTAGTGCAAAGATCCCAAAGTCCTTTGTGCAACTAATACAGTTCGTCATTCATAGTTTAGTTGGTATTTTGTAGTGTTCCAATTCCTGGGCGTGTACATCTCTGAAGGTCTCTCCTGGTACGAGAACACTGATGCTATTATAAAGAAAGCACATCAGTGCCTCTACTTCCTGAGAAGATTACGGAGAGTCGGTATGTCAAGGAGGTCTCTCTCTAACTTCTACAGGTGCACAGTAGAGAGCATGCTGACCGGTTGCATCGTGGCTTGGTTCGGCAACTTGAGTGCCCAGGAGCGTAAAAGACTACAAAAAGTAGTAAACATTGCCCAGTCCATCATCGGCTCTGACCTCCCTACCATCGAGGGTATCTATCGCAGTCGCTGCCTCAAAAAGGCTGGCAGCATCATCAAGGACCCACATCATCCTGGCCACACACTCATCTCCCCGCTACCTTCAGGTCGAAGGTACAGGAGCCTGAAGACTGCAACGTCCAGGTTCAGAAACAGCTTCTTCCCCATAGCCATCAGGCTATTGAACTGAACTCAAACAAAACTCTGAACATTAATAGCCCATTATTTGTTTATTTGCACTTTATCTGTTTTATTTATTCATGTGTGTATATATTTATACAGTGGTATATGGACACACTGATCTGTTTTGTATCCATGCCTTCTATATTCTGTGCTGAAGCAAAGCAAGAATTTCATTGTCCTATCTGGGACACATGCCAAATCTTGAATCTTGGTTGTTGGGAAGAAGCTGTTCATGGAAGACTATTTAGTGATAGGTTTGACCAGTGTTTTCTGATTAAACATGGATATTCAGCTTCCTTATAACTTTACATTAATCAACTCCACTGAGGTCTAGTTTTATTTTATGTGTGTATAACTCCATACAACGAAAATAAGTATTGAAAACAAATCAAATTAAGAATATTTTAAAATCTAGCTTCTGTTCATTTTTTCCCTTTCTCCTAAAGTTTCCAAACACTTATTCCAGCCTTTTATTTTATTTTTTAGTATCCTCTTCACAGTGCATCTATGCGACTGTATGCACCGGTACATCTTATTGGATTAAACATTGGATTTTCACATTTATGATTTAATGATTTTAATTTTTATGCTCTTCAATTTTAAATGATCAGTTTTAATCCAAAAAGATTACTAAAGTTTAAAAATAATAAAAAGATAAAAAAATTATAAAATAATAAACGGTTAGGCGGTCAGGCCCTCTCCTCTCCCTTTCTTTAAAAAATTTAAATGAGGGACATTTTTTAATGAAAATCAACAATATGTTGAGGTTATGGAGTAAATAGGGTTGCAACAAACACAAAGCATAGATAAATAAGACAGCACAGGAACAGGTCCTTCAGTCCACAAGGTCTATACCAAACATGATGCAGGATAAACTAATCTCTCTGCCTCAACGTGATCAATATCCCTCCAATCCCTGCATATCCATGTACCTATCAAAAAGCCTCTTAAACATCACTATCTGGACTACACTTCTTCCCACCCTGCTTCCTGTAAGGACTTTATTCCCTACTCCCAATTCCTCCGTCTACGCCGCATCTGCACCCAGGATGAGGTGTTCTAAACCAGGGCATCGGAGATGTCCTCATTCTTCAGGGAACGGGAGTTCCCCTCTTCGTCTATAGATGAGGCTCTCACCAGGGTCTCCTCTATATCCCTTAGCTCCACTCGCACTCCCCATCCCCCCCACTCATAACAAGGACAGAGTCCCTCTTGTTCTCACCTTCCACCCTATCAGCCGTCACATACAACAGATAATCCTCCGACATCTTCGCCACCTCCAACGGAATCCCACCACTGGCCACATCTTCCCATCTCCTCCCTTTTCGGCTTTCCACAGAGACCGGTCCCTCCGTAACTCCCTGGTCAATTCGTCCCTTCCCACCCAAACATCCCCCTCCCTTGGTACTTTCCCTTGCAACCGCAGGAAATGCTACACTTGTCGCTTTACCTCCCCCCTTGACTCCATCCAAAGTCCCAAACAGTCTTTCTGGTGCAGGTGAACCAAGCAGGTTCACCTGCACCTCCTCCAACCTCATCTATTGTATCCGCTGCTCTAGGTGTCAGCTGATCTTCATCGGTGAGACCAAGCATAGGCTTGGCGATCGCTTCGCCCAACACCTCCGCTCAGTCCGCACTAACCAACCTAATCTCCCGGTGGTCCAGCACTTCAACTCCCCCTCCCATTCCGAATCCGACCTTTCTGTCCTGGGCCTCCTCGATGGCCAAAGTGAGTCCCACCGCAAATTGGAGGAGCAGCACCTCATATTTCGCTTGGGCAGTTTACACCCCAGCGGTATCAACATTGACTTCTCCAATTTCAGGTAGTCCTTGCTTTCTCCCTCCTTCCCCTCCATTTCCCAGCTTTCACACAGCCTACTGTCTCCGCTTCTTCCCTCCCACCACATCAGTCTTGACCCGAAACATCACCTATTCCTTCGCTCCATAGATGCTGCCTTGTAATTATTCTCCTAGAGCTAACACCCCTTAGTCTAGTTCAGTAAAACACCGAGTCAAGCACTGGACCACTAAACTTTATTTTTTTGAAACAATAACAAACTCCCTTTACAATACCTATCTACCGTGTCCTAGTCTCTGCTTGTTCAAGCCCTTTAGCCTCATGCAAGCAGACACCTACCAAAAGGTTATGCAGTCCCGAGCGCCCCTCCCGAAGATCGACAACGATCCTCGTGGGGTTCAATCTTTTATAGGTCATCAGACCCTGTGGCACGAAACTAGATGGGGGTGGCAGCCCCAACAAACCAATCACAGATATCGATTACATTAAAATGTCATCGACATTCTACAAGTCCAGCAGTCTATGGTCGATAAGCACAGTGCAATTGCTGTTGGATCCCCAGCTGTTCACAAAATTCTTTATTAATTTGTGGACCGTTATCTGAACTGTCGAATAGGGATGCCAAATCTAAGGACAATTTCTCTCATTAACACCTTGACAACAGTAGCTGCTTTGTTATCAAGGTTTGGATAAGCTTCGATCCACAGACTGAATACATCGACTATGACAAGTACATACTTATAACCCTGGCACCTTTCTAATTCGATATAGTCCATCTGCAATGTCTCAAACGGACCCATAGGCAATGGTGTCTTTCCCTCTTCACATCCTATTCCTTTCCCTGGATTGTATTTCTGGCAGACCAGGCAATTACTGCTTATCTTCTGAGCTAAAGTTTGTAATCTTGGATGCCACCAAGTAGCAAAAAGAGTGTCTCCTACTGCCCTTGCACCACAATGGGTTGCATAGTCCATGCATTCTATGGCCCATACTGCCAAATAATCTGTCATGCAAGTTTGCCCTGCTGGAGTGGTCCATAGTCCAGTCATACAATCCAGTATACACCTAAGTTGCCTCCATCGTTCTTTATCCATTTCAGTTGCTTCCTCCTGCAACTGAACAATTTCTTGGATTGTTGGCATCAGTCTCTCCGAAGGGGACTTGTTATTTAAACTTTAAGTCTGCCTCATCATTTTTGGTACTACCATCTTACGTTCCCGGGATACTTTCTCTGCTGCTAAATCAGCATTACGATTCCCGATATCTATTGGGGTCTGTCCTTTTGTGTGTGCGCTACATTTCATAACAGAAATGTGTCTGGGTAGCATTAAGGCCTTCAATAAATCTGTCACCAATTGTTTATTTGAAATTTGAGTCCCTGCTGAAGTTAGAAATCCCCTATTTTTCCATAATTCTCCAAAATCATGCACCACTCCAAATGCATACCGAGAATCAGTGCAAATATTTACCTTTACATTTTCCCCGATAATGCAAGCCCAAATTAAAGCAAACAATTCAGCCTGTTGTGCTGAATAAGGTGACTCAAAGGCAGCTGCTTCTACAATTTCCTCATTCTGATCAACAATTGCATACCCAGACAATCTCACACCCACGGTCCAATAGATGCACTCCCATCTACATACAATGTTATGTCAGAGTCCTCTATAGGTGCATTCCTCAAGTCCTCTCTTCCAGATGTTTCCTCCTCGATGACAAAATAAACAGTCATGTCCCACTTCTGATTGCTCTTCTGGGGGTGAGACAAGAATAGAGGCTGGGTTAATTAATGTACAATGTCTAAATTGAAGTTTTGGATTGGTTAAGAGATAGATCTCATACTTATTTTGGCAAGCCATTGTCAAGTGCTGGGCCTGGAGCTGCCCTAACAGTGCTGCTACTGAATGTGAGCTATATGCTACAATCTCCTGCTGGAGGGTCAAATTAGCAGCTGATTGTAAACTATTATATATAACTGTTAAAATTTGGGTGCAGAGTGGGTGTCCCCTGCCTACAGGATCTAATTTAGAAGAGTACAAGGCAACTGGTCTACCCCCATGTCTATCCCCATGTTTTGGGGTCAGAACTGAGGTTGCACACTCGGATAAAATGGTGCAGTAAAGCTGGGAAGATCTGTCACACAATGGTCTTCCCAACGCCGGATCTTGCATCAACGATCTCTTTAAGTTTTCAAAGACCTCCTGTGCTTTCTTGGTTAGTTTAAATTCACCCTCCTTGCTGGTATAGGGTGTTAGCTCTTTAGTTTCTAGAGTTATGTTAGGGATCCAAGGTCTACAATAATTGACCATGCGAAGCCATTGCCTCATTTGTTTGGCTTTTCTACAAACTGGGAATTTGCAGATGGGTTAGAGTCTGCTTTTCTCTAGACTCCTTTCAGTTGGCCAAATTATGATCCCTAAAAATGTTACTTTCTCCTGGGCCATTAATACCTTTGTGGGAGACTACATATCCCAAATTAGCTAGAGAGTTTAGTAATTGTGCAGTATCTTTACGGTTACTTGATTCGTTTCTGCTGGCCACTAATAAGTCATCAACGTACTGCACTAATGTAGACTTCTTCCTGAAATTTAAAGTACTCAATTGTTCTTGTAGACATCTGGAAAATAAAGTAGGCGAATTGATAAACCCTTGAGGCAAACTGGTCCAGGTGTATTGTTGGCCCCTATATGTGAAAGCAAACAAATATTGGCTGTCCTTGTGGAGAGGCAAGGAAAAGAATGCATGTTGCAAGTCGACTATCGAGAAGATTTTTGCTTCAGGCGGTATTTGGGCTAGGATATGGGCAGGGTTTGGCACTAGGGCATGGAGCGGTTCTACAACAGAGTTGATTTCTCTTAGATCTTGTACCAGTCTATATTGGCCTTCTTTTTCCCAGTTTCGGAACTGCAAGAATAGGGGTGTTACAGATCGATTGGCATTTCACCAGTATTCCTTGTTCTAGCAACCCCCGAATCGATTTGTCAATGCTGTTGATGTCCTGTGGTTTTAGTGGATATTGTTGTCCCCAGATGATGACGAGGGTGGGTACCAACTGTCCTTGGGGCCTGATAGAATTCAGCAACATATTGATTTGACAAATTTTGCTTTTGATAATTATTCAGGTCTGCCATGGTGATTGCCCCTTTCATCATTGCTCCTAGGACTTTTGTACTCGCCGGGTAATTTACTTTTCGGGTAATGTGAGGAGCAATCCCTGCAGTTCTCTTCCATAGTTTTACTGGTATCTCAGCGTATTCTGCAGCTCCCTCATTTCTTTCAACTAGTGCCAAAACTTTTATCTCCCAGTCCTGTCCTTCATATGGTTTAAAGAAGGCCTCCAGCTCTTTATTCTTCCCACTCCTGTCATAAACCAGTGTAATATGGAGTGGGGGTTCTTCTTCAAGATCTAAGGACCACCATTGAGGGGTCGCTATGGAGTAACACTGCGGTACGGGAGCCCAGGGGGTCACTACTATTCCTCTATTGTCACATTCTATCTTCAATTGGAAAGCGCAGAGCAAATCTCTAGCCATTAAATTGCAATCCAATCCGGTTGTTATAACAAATCTGTGTCTGATTGCCTTTCGTCTATATACTACTTCCTGGCTCAAAGATGGGATACTGGCAGACCTGTCCTTGAAAACCGGACAGGTTTTGAACATCTTTTGATTTGGGGAGATTGTAAGCTGATTGGAGAGATGACATGGATGCGCATTTGTCCACCAAGAAGATGCAGGTTTTCCCTTCTACTTGTAGTGATAGTATCGGTTCTTCGTCAGACTTGCATCCAATCACCATTAAATTTGCTAATCATAGGCGTGTAAATGGTGTGTTATTTTGGGAGAATTATATTTGCCCTGTGGGTTCCTGATTTTCCTGCCAGTTCCCTCTTTGCTCTCTATAATCTCGTTGATCTCTGGGATCTCTCCACTCTTTCTGATCTTGGAAATTTCTTCTGTGACTCCCTCTTTCGTTCCTCTCTCTGGTTGGGCACTCCCTACTCCAGTGACCCATTCCCCCACAAGTATAACACTGGCCTAATACTGATGTTCGGTGTCTTCTCAAACGTGGTCTCTGTGGGATTGGCTCTAGGGAAGGTATTTCTCTCTGATATCGATCTAACTATTCTGGAACGTTAATTTCTCCCAATCCATAGTTTGCTGGTAGTCTGGGGCACCATGATTCAGAGTCAGATTTTGTCGCCTCTTTCCTGATTACATACTTGGTCTTTGGTTTCACTGCAGGCTGACTCTTCTGCTTTTTTATATCTTTCCAGTGGTATCTTACTGCCCGAGCCATCTGACTGGCACTATTTTCTGTCCAGTCCATGTTATTAGTTTCAATGGATTCAGCCACATTAGTGGGAAGGCAATTCAGCAACATGGCACAGTGTAGTGGAGAATTTACTCCATTTCGATAATTTAGGTCACCCGATTGATCCATGTACAATTCTGAAAATCGTTCCAAGAATTCATCTGCTCCCTCTCCCTTTTTCAGTCTTACATCCAAGATTCTAGCTGGGTCAATTGGTTTCTCAAGAGTATTTGCAAGAGTCTTCCCTTGCACTATTGTCTGCTATTATGTTTGCCAGTGCTTCATGTGTCGGGTGTCCGAGGGTTGTTAGGAATCTAGTATGTTCAGTTGGAGTCATTATCTGCTGGATCACTGCCCATAAATCTCGGGAGTCTGCATGATATACGTGCATTGTAGTTCTTACGTGATCCACAAAGGAAGCAGGTGATTTTCTACGATCGTGTATCTGGCTCGAAATTGCCATCATCTCATTTGGCTTCCATGGGGTATAGACTTTTATTGTACGGGGATTAATTGCACTCACTGCACTGGCCGATCAAAGGAAGGATTAGGCTTTTCCCTGACGGGGAACTGCCTCCGGGTTATTTGTTTTGCTTTTGTACTTTCTGCCATATCGGGATCTATCTCGGTATCTTCAATTATTGTCTCACTCTCAGATATATCTTCCTCTTCATTAGGGGGTTCACGGCACCTTCTAAATGACTCCCTTTTTTCTCTCGCGACTCGTCTAATTCGTCTAGGCTTAGGCTCGCAAGAATACTCTGGTTCCTGTACTATTCCTCTACATTCTTTGTCCTTAACTAGTGGAATTATCTTTTTTGTTTTACTCTTGGTACCGTGAACTACTGGACTATCTATCGTCAATGGAGCGGTCGGGATTAAAGAATCCTGTGCTGCAGAATCTGATTGTCTATTGCATTCACAAGCTAAACAATGTGTGTCTGAACTGTGGGGAACACAAGAGGAATAAGGTGGAGGCCGTGAATTTCTAATTTTAACACTTTACCAGTCCTCCAAATACTCATCTTCGTCCCCCTCAAAACTAACGCCAACCATCGGGTCCTCAAATTCGAGACCTACTGGTGCCTGTTTCCCTTTGGAAGATTTCTTTCTCCCTTGCTCTCTAATACATCCATGCCCCTCTCTTGAGGTGCCTGGAAGTCGGTACACTTCAGTATCCTTCAGTTCTATTCCACGCTATAAAGTTGCTTCCTTCCAACTTGCCATTCTCGCAGCCTCCCTACTCGCCTTTCGTTCCTCATAATATTTTCTCCACAATCCTATTAACTCCTTCGTTTCCTTACTGTCACTACATTGGCAAATAATTTGTTTAATATACTTCACTCCCTCCAATGTTCCAACGCCCCCCTCGGACCATAATTCATCCCCTAATTCTTTATTCAATGCCCCCGAAAAGTCTCTTAATCTTTCAGTTCTTTGTGGAAATTCACTGCATATTAATTGCAATGGTCTTTCAGAATCTTCAGTCATATCTCGCTCCAGTTGATCTCCCATGTTTGCAGACAATAGAAACAAACTTTCAAGCAACTCACACCTCCTCGACAATTCACACTTCTCCCACAAACTCCGCAGCTATCAAACTCATTCTCAAACAATGGAAAAGAAAGTTTCGCAATGCGCCAGCAGTGTCAAACTTCTCACAACACAATCACACAATCAATCCTTTCAATCGGATACCCAAATTCCTCTACAGTCTCTCACAAATCCACACAATTTCAACTTCAACTCCCCGTGGCGGCGCGACTCACCCGTTGCAGCGGCCCCTACAGCCAGTCTGTCTTTTTTATTTATTTTTTGTCTAGTTAAATGTAGTGTTGGTGTTTTTCTAATAGTGTTTTTAAATGTGTATCTGTGGGGGGCGGGGGGAGGGGGAAACTTTAAAATCTCCTCCCTGTCCGGGAGACCCGACCTTTTCCCTGTCGGGTCTCCGTTGTCGTTGGGGTCTAGCACCATGGAGCGGCCTCCAACCTGAACGACCCGGGGGCTCGGGAGACTGCGGAGCTGCGGACTACTCACCATCGTGGGGCTGGCCGGCCTCGGAGCGTGGGGAGCGGTGGTGACTCGCTGCTGCGACTCGACTCCTGGGGCTCGGAGGCTCCAGCAACGCAGCCGCAGGTCCGGTGGACTGGGACATCGGGAGCTCGCGGGTCCGGGGGGAGAGAGAGACCGCTTCCCGGAGCTCCCGCAACGCGACTTCTCCAGCCCGTGTCGCGGGGTTGGAACGACCCGAGCAGGGTCGTACATCGCCCGGCGCGGCTTCATGGCCGTGGGACATTACAGCGCCCGCCGGGGGCTCCAACATTGTGAGTTTTAGACCGGGAGCGGGGCCGTAAATCGCCCGGCACGGCCTAAAATGGCCGTGGGACTTATCATCGCCCGCCTGGGGCTTGGACATCGGGAGAGAAATGGAGAACAGGGGAGAGAAAAGACTTTGCCTTCCATCACAGTAGGTTCACTGTGATGGATGTTTGTGTGAATTAAATTGTGTGTATGTCTGTAGGAAATTGTCTTTGTTTGTAAGGCTGTGGAAACGGAATTTCGTTTGAGCCTCACTGAGGCTCTAATTACAATAAATTGTATTGTATTGACAATCCTCAGTCGTCAAAAGGTTAAGGTGCTTCAGTGAACAATCAAATACAGTCAAACACAATCAAACACGTTTCCACAGCCAGTTTCCTATACCAAAAGCAACCTTAATCTAAACACATGCAAATGAGCGCCAAACACGCGAGCAAAATCGCACTCAGACAAGAAATTATACCACTTATTACTATCATACAAACCACACTCCCATATAAAATGCAAGCATTCATCTAATATCGCATTCGTTAACTGTACAGTTCCAAAAGCAAATCACAGTATATTTTAATCCCTCGTCGTCGTGTTTTCAACCAACGGAACAACCCCTCGATACAGTGATCGGAAGGATACGAACAGCCACGAGTCGGACTCCAGTTATAATAACAGTCTTAATCAAACTATGTTCTTATACAGTCGGTTCGAAATCTAACATTCAAAATTTTGAATCAAAGGCAATACACAGTAAATACAATGAAACAATGGCAAATTTTAAATACACTTTAAACTACTGCTTCAAAAAATTTATTATACATAGGTTAATCTGGAAAAAAATATATACACAACATCCAGCTTCCAATATGAAAGCCTGGAATAAGAACTAACCAGCACTTCAATATGATGTCCTGAATTTGGTAAATTTGGATCGAAAATTTTTTAACTCGTTATTTTCTTATCCAATTGTCTTTTTAGTACGCAAATTAAAATTTATTTTTTAAACAGACATCTTTATTATGATTAAATTCTCAGGATTGGCTAAAAGTATTTTCTGCCAATTATATTTTAAACACTGAGTTCCCGGTTCCTTTACGAGACTCCTCCCCCTTCTTTTCAGAGTTCCAGATACTACTCATGCTGGCAAGGACTCAAACCCTCATAGGCTCACCCACGGGCTTCTTCCTTTCTACCTGCTTGGTACCGGGCGTCAGCGCGTGTTCGTTTCACACTGGAAGTCGATGCCAATCTTTAAAGTGCCTTTCCAATTTGCACCCTCAGCAATGACGCAGCACTTCACCTCTTAGTACTGCTCCAAGAAAGCCTTCAGTGCTTGCTAAACTACTGTTTGGATCCCGTTGGAAACCCCAACACAAGCGCTTGAATTATCAATCCGCTACAACTAGCGAAGTGGGAAAACCGATGCGAAAACCACCTCGCAACCTGGAACGGCTCAACACCCCGATCGCAAACTTATGTCTGAGAGTTCGTTGAGATCCCGGACGAGCCTCTAATGTAATTATTCTCCTAGAGCTAACCCCCCTTAGTCTAGTTCAGTAAAACACTGAGTCAAGCACTGGACCACTAAACTTTATTTTTGAAACAATAACGAACTCCCTATAAAATACCTAACCACCGCGGTCCGATCCTTGTCACTGCTTGTTCAAGCCCTTCAGCCTCGTGCAAGCAGACACCTCCAAAAAGGTTACGCAGTCCCAAGCGCCCCTCCAGAAGATCGACGACGATCCTTGTGAGGTTCAATCTTTTATAGGTCATCGGACCCTGTGGCACGTAACTAGGTGGGGGTGGCAGCCCCACCAAACCAATCACAGATATCGATTACATTAAAATGTTATTGACAGTTTCCCTAACCCAATTACAAAGTACTCCATTACAATGTTTCCACAGAAGCGTCTGGAAGCAAGTCAGTTAATCAAGTAATGCAAAATTTTTCCAGGTAGTGTAAACAATTCAAACAAGGCTTCACACTTCACCCAATCATCAAACGGCAGTACTAACACCTTGCAACATTATTAACAGTATTTACAACCGCTCTGCAGCTGGCCAATCCTGATCATGCATTTGCAATACCTTTGAGCTCTTCTGCAAAGTCCTCATACATTTTAACAATGGAGAGGACATCTGGATCTTTCCTATTCCTGCATATCAATCTGGGGTTCAGACTATCTGGCGCCAGTTCACAGCTTGCAACTTTTCACATACAGAGGCCAAGCAGGCCTTGCAAATGCAAAGATCCTCCATTTTATAATACTTCCAATTTGGCCAATATTAACAGCCTCACCCGCTGAGTTTCTCCAGCATTTTTGTCCAGCTTTGATTTTTCCAGCATCTGCAGTTCTTTCTTAAACAACCCTTAAACATCACTATCATTTCTGATTTTACCAGCATCAATGGCAGCATGTTCCAGGCACCCACCACCCTCTGTAAAAGAAAAACTTGCCCTGCACATCTGCTTCAAACTTTTCCCTTCTCATCTAAAAGCTATGCCCGTCAGTCTTTGATATTTCCAACGTTAATGCATGTACATACAGAAAACAATTACAATGTTAATTTGATTTTAACCAGGCATGAAATTGAAAGAATAGATATGTGGTAACTCGAATGAAGATTAATGAAGAGCCATGACAGGCTGCTTGACACTGGAAGCAAACGGCTACATATTGAATACCATCCACTGGCAACCCTTCATTGTAGAACATCTGGATAATTTGTACTTACTGTGATTCTCCAGATACAGTTAATGTTTGGAGGGTATCGAAAGGGATAATTTGGAGAGATCAGGGATCCATTATAAGCAGTTATATTTCCACCACAGGCTGTAAAAGAAAAAATTTATGAATGAAGAAATGCACTGCAATCCCACTGATCTTGGAGAGTCGTAAACCATTCTGACAGAGTATATTCATACTTCTGATGACAAATAAAAGCGCAGTTTATAAAGTCCTCCAGCTGCAAGGAGCTATTTGTGATGGAAATTAGCTACTGATTGGCTACAATCTCGCATATTTACATGCAAATGTTCATTAATATGCACTGTCCCTATAAACAAATTATTATTATTATTATTCTGAGAACAGCTTCTTCATCATTCCCAAACGTAAACACTTAATCATGTGTTCAGTTGCTAAAATCTTAATGCTCTGGAATTTCTTCAGGAAACTATCTATCCTCATTATTTTCAAAACAACACAACCTAAAGGGAAGTTAGGACACATATTCTTCGGTCCTGGATTGTTAAAATTAGCGTTTGGCGCAATTGTGATGGAAGAAGGGCGATGAAATATACAAATCGCAAAGAAGGCTCAAAAACCCAAATGATCTATTCCTGCTCCTATTTCTTACAGAGGTCAAACATATTCAATTAATAATCATTCTCCATTTTAATACCCATTTTAATTAGTTTTTCATATTTCAAGAGTTAGGACTTATGTCCCCTATTGTCATATGTCTAGAAAGAGAACAATTAAATTCTTACTTACAGCAACATTACAAGTATGTAATCATAGTAGATTCCATAATAAACCACTAGAAAAGGTTGAATAAATTAAAAAATATTTACATGAATAGGAAAAGTTTCAAGGGATATGGGCCTGGTAAATTGGGCTAGCTTAAATGGAGCATCTTGGCCAGCATGGACGAGCTGGGCTAAAGGGCCATGTAGATTCCATGTCTCTAATATGCACATTTCAAAATCAAAATTACATCCTATATTGACAAAATATACAATTTTCCAATTAGATAATATTCTTGTCTCAATGGTTTATCCGTTATGTTTCTTCTATGCGAGACATCTGATATATATCAGGACACCCTTGAGAGAATTTATGAAGCACATTTTAAAAACCTAACAGGCTAAATTGTTTATCTATACAATTTCTCATTTAATCAAAGTAAAATCCACTGACCATATCCAACATGATCGGGGACTTTATTTCTTGGAGCGCAGGAGGCTGAAAGGTGATCTTATAGAGGTGTATGAGTTCATGAGGGGAATATTTAGGGTGAATGTTTAGGTCTTTTTCCCAGGATAGAGGAGTCAAGAACCAGAAGACACTGGTTTAAGCTAAGAGGGGAAAGATTTAATAGGAACCTGAGGTGTAATACTTTCACACAGATGGTGGTGATGGAACCAGCTAGAGCTGGTGGTTATGTTCAGCACATAGTTGAGGCAGGTAATATAACATGTAAAATACATTTGGACAGGTACATGGATAGTATAAGGTTGAGGGGATATGGGTCAATGCAGGCTTAGATGGGGCATCTCTGTCAGCATCGACGTTGGACCGAAGGACCTGTTTCTGTAGGAAGGAACTGCAGATGCTGGTTAAAACCAAAGATGGACATAAAAAGCTGGAGTAACTCAGCGAGTCAGATAGCATCTCTGAAAAAAAGAGGTGACTTTCGGGTCAAGATCCTGCTTCAGACTGAGTCGGGGAAAGGGAAACAAGAGATAGATGGTGATATAGAGAGATATAGAACAAATGAATAAACGATATGCAAAAAAGTAACGCTGATAATGCGAACAAGCCATTCGTTGTTAGCCATGGGCTAGGTGAAAATGAGTTACAGACAATGAGACTCAACAAGACGACTTTGAAGCTAGTACGACTTGGGTGGGGGAGGGATGGAGAGAGAGGGAATTCAATGGTAATAGGAAGTTAGAGAAATCAAAGGTTATACCACTGGGTTGTAAGGTATCCAAGTGAAATATGAGATGCGGTTCCTCAAATTTGCGTTAGGCTTCACTGATAATGGAGGAGGCCCAGGATAGAAAGGTCAGTGTAGGAATGGGAAGGGGAATTAAAGTGTTTGGCAACTGGGAGTTCAGGTAGGTCCAGGCGAACTGAGCGAAGGAGTTCAGTGAAAGAATCGCCCAGTCTACGTTCGGTCTCATCAATGTATAAGAGTCTACACCTTGAAAAACAGATACAGTAGATGTGGTTGGAGGAAGCGCAAATGAACCTCTGCCTAACCTGAAAGGACTGTCAGGGTCCCTGGACACAATCGAAGGAGGAGGTAAAGGGACAGGTGTTGCATCTCCTGCGGTTGCAGGGGAAGGTACCTGGGGAGGGGGTAGTTTGGGTGGAAAAGAATGAGATAACCAGGGAGTTATGGAGGGAACGGTGGAAAGCGGTGGAGATGGGTAGATATGGTTAGTGGTGGGATCCCATTGGAGGTGGCGAATATGTCAGAGGATTATGTGTTGTATGCGACGGCTGATGGGATGAAAGGTGAGGACTTGTGGACTCTGGCCTTGTTGTGAGGGGGAATGGGAGCGAGAGCTGCAGGGTACCGAGGAGACATGTGTGAGGACCTCATCTAAGTTTCTGAGCTGTTTAATGATAACTCTATGACTTGTTTACAGTAATCCTGTCCAACTTATGAGCAATATATTTTCTCAGAGTGTTTATATTAATTTAACAAAGTGTTAAGGACCTATCCCACTTTCGCAACCTAATTCACAACATTTTTTACTCGTGGATATTTTTCATCAGGCTAGAAAAAACGCCCCGACCTACTTGATGCCACGAGTACCTACCATATAACCATATAACAATTACAGCACGGAAACAGGCCATCTCGGCCCTACAAGTCCGTGCCGAACAACTTTTTTCCCTTAGTCCCACCTGCCTGCACTCATACCATAACCCTCCATTCCCTTCTCATCCATATGCCTATCCAATTTATTTTTAAATGATACCAACGAACCTGCCTCCACCACTTCCACTGGAAGCTCATTCCACACCGCTACCACTCTGAGTAAAGAAGTTCCCCCTCATGTTACCCCTAAACTTCTGTCCCTTAATTCTGAAGTCATGTCCTCTTGTTTGAATCTTCCCTATTCTCAAAGGGAAAAGCTGATCCACATCAACTCTGTCTATCCCTCTCATCATTTTAAAGACCTCTATCAAGTCCCCCCTTAACCTTCTGCGCTCCAGAGAATAAAGACCTAACTTATTCAACCTTTCCCTGTAACTTAGTTGTTGAAACCCAGGCAACATTCTAGTAAATCTCCTCTGTACTCTCTCTATTTTGTTGACATCCTTCCTATAATTGGGCGACCAAAATTGTACACCATACTCCAGATTTGGTCTCACCAATGCCTTGTACAATTTTAACATTACATCCCAGCTTCTATACTCAATGCTCTGATTTATAAAGGCTAGCATACCAAAAGCTTTCTTTACCACCCTATCTATATGAGATTCCACCTTCAAGGAACTATGCACGGTTATTCCCCGATCCCTCTGTTCAACTGTATTCTTCAATTCCCTACCATTTACCATGTACGTCCTATTTTGATTTGTCCTGCCAAGGTGTAGCACCTCACATTTATCAGCATTAAACTCCATCTGCCATCTTTCAGCCCATTCTTCCAAATGGCCTAAATCACTCTGTAGACTTTGGAAATCCTCTTCATTATCCCCAACACCCCCTATCTTGGTATCATCTGCATACTTACTAATCCAATTTACCACACCTTCATCCAGATCATTGATGTACATGACAAACAACAAAGGACCCAACACCGATCCCTGAGGCACCCCACTAGTCACCTGCCTCCAACCCAACAAACAACCATCCACCATTACCCTCTGGCTTCTCCCATTCAGCCACTGTTGAATCCATCTTGCTACTCCTGCATTTATACCCAACAGTTGAACCTTCTTAACCAACCTTCCATGAGGAACCTTGTCAAAGGCCTTACTAAAGTCCATATAGACAACATCCACTGCTTTACCCTCGTCAATTTCCCTAGTAACCTCTTCAAAAAATTCAAGAAGATTAGTCAAACATGACCTTCCAGGCACAAATCCATGCTGACTGTTCCTAATCAGACCCTGTTTATCCAGATGCTTATATATATTATCTCTAAGTATCTTTTCCATTAATTTGCCCACCACTGAAGTCAAACTAACAGGCCTATAATTGCTAGGTTTACTCTTAGAACCCTTTTTAAACAATGGAACAACATGCGCAGTACGCCAATCCTCGGGGACTATTCCCGTTTCTAATGACATTTGAAATATTTCTGTCATAGCCCCGGCTATTTCTACACTAACTTCCCTCAATGTCCTAGGGAATATCCTGTCAGGACCTGGAGACTTATCCACTTTTATATTTTTCAAAAGTGTCAGTACTTCTTTTACTTTGAAACTCATAGTATCCATAGCTACTCTACTAGTTTCCATTACCTCACATAATTCAATATCCTTCTCCTTGGTGAATACCGACGAAAAGAAATTGTTCAATATCTCCCCCATCTCTTTTGGCTCTGCAGATAGCTGTCCACTCTGTCTCTCCAATGGACCAATTTATCCCTCGTTATCCTTTTGCTATTAATATAGCTGTAGAAACCCTTTGGATTTACTTTCACCTTACTTGTCAAAGCAACCCCATGTCTTCTTTTAGCTTTTCTAATTTCTTTCTTAAGATTCTTTTTACATTCCTTATACTCCTCAAGCACCTCATTTACTTCATGCTGCCTATAATTATTGTAGATCTCCCTCTTTTTCCGAACAAGATGTCCGATTTCCCTTGAAAACCAGGGCTCTTTCCACTTTTTACTGTCTCCTTTCAACCGAACAGGAACATAAAGATTCTGTACTCTTAAAATTTCCCCTTTAAATGTCCTCCATTTCTCTTCTACATCCTTCCCATAAAACAAAATGTCCCAGTTCACTCCTTTTAAATCATTTCGCATCTCATCAAAGTTAGCCTTTCTCCAATCAAAAATCTCAACCCTAGGTCCAGTTCTGACCCTCTCCTACGACTAGCATCACGGCCTGCTACGACCTCCTACGACCATCGTGACGACCATCCTGCGAGTATGAGTCAAGGGCAAACTCGGCAGAAGTCGTGAATTAGGCCGTGAAAGTGGGACAGGTCCTTTATGGGTTTAAGAGTTTGCATAGAACTTACGTTAGACTATTCCATCGCTACTTGGTTTATCATTACGTTTCACTGGTTACTCTAGTTACCTACCAATGTGCTAATGTTATTTGTGGATACTGGCAGGATTGCTGTTCTCATACATAGTTTTTAAGTGCAAATGTTTTCAAAGAGGGTGACTTACCTTGTTCTCTTGCACTTGTATGCAAAGGTATTGTAATGTTAAAAAGCTGGATACAGTGTAAGGTGAAACTCACTTGTTTTCGTGATGTATAATACCACTGCTTCCAGTAGACATGCATGTTTGGGTTCTGAAAATAATACTGCCAGCATCACGTTCCCTGATGATGTTAGAGTGAGAGATTGTAAAGTCACATGTTCACCACTGGAGCATATTCTGCCAAGTAAAGATACAGCTGTTGGAAGCACCTCAGCACAATGTTCAACTCATACGGTTAAAGTATTGCTTGTCAAAAACAATTACAACTCATTAATTTGGCAAGTTTACAGTAAAGGTGGCAGACACTCAACAGTCAATCTATGTGAACGATGGGCTTCTTTGATAGAGTGTGGAAGCAACTAATAACATTGTGCCACAGAGAGTGGAGCAGTTTCCTCTCACTGCCACCAACCGAGATTCATTCCTGATCTCAGGTGCTGTCTGTGTGGAGTTTGCATGTTCTCCCTGTGACAGTGTCTGGTTTCCCTGGGCGCTCCTCACTCCTTCCACTGCAGTTGGCCTCTGTGTTCACATAGGAGCGATGATGCACTCGCTGACTTCCCAGTTGTTTGTTCGCTAGTTTGCATGGTCTTGCATCAGGAATTTCCAGGATTTTGTTATAGTTTTTCCCCCCCAAGTAGGTTTCAAGGGTATTCACAAAACCGGTACCCAGTCTCCCTGGAAGCCATTTGCTGAGATGGAGCTCAGAACCGCGTGGTTGTTTCAGTACTCCAGCTCCAGGCAGCTGAGAATGATGGTCCAGTGAGCTGTCGATATTGGTCTGCCTCGGCTGCCAAAAAGTTTGTCAGATATTGTGGTGGCATGAAGCGTTGATCTCAGCTCTCCAGGGTGTTGAGTTGGCCTTTCCTATAAGATATACAGGAGGATTGCCTTGCACGTGCGAGGGATACGGCACAATCTAAAGAATGTTCAGTGCAGTGAGAATGCGGCGTGTCTGCGTTGAGATCGCTTAGGGTCCTGTATTATTGTGAAATAGTGAATTATAAGACTTAATTGTTAACAGATTTTGAATCTGGAGAGGTTAATGAGGTCAGGTGAGGTTGATCAAGTAAACTTTAAGATTTGATTTAATTTCTGCAGAAAAGAATGGGAAACTGCACACTGCCAGTAGGTGTTCCTATGTTATATTACACAAAAGTTATGTTATGTTACACAATATGACTGAATTTGCTTCTACGAAAGATCCTTGAAAGGCACACATTACTTTTGTTGCTAATGCTGAGAAGACATGATGAGAATTTCACCAAGCCTTACTTCATTTAGATTGCGATGGGTTTCCAGGTTTAGAAAATTCTTCTCAACATCACAATGAGATACATTGATATCACAGCTTTTAAAAACAGCAATGTGAGTAATAATGAGTTAATACAGGAACTTTTTTAAACAATTTATGTTCAAAATTACGGGGGGGGGAAATGACGTGCAATATATGGCGTAGTAGGCCATATGGTGAGGAAGGCTTTTGGCAAGCTGGCCTTCATTCGTCAGTATTTGAGAATACAAATGTCGTGTAACAGTTGTACAAGATGTTGTTAAGGTCACATTTGGAATACTGTGTCCAGTTTTTCTCAGCCTGCTATTGGAAAGCGTGCAAAAAAGATTTACGAGGATGTTGCCAGGACTGAGAGGCCTGAGCTATAGGGAGATATGTGGCAGGCTAGGACTTTATTCCTTGCGAGCCCAGGAGGCTGAGGAGTAATCATGTAGAGGTGGATAAAATCATTATGGGAATAGTGTGAATGCGCAGAGTATTTCCCCCCAGGCTACAGGACTCCAGAACTGGAGGGCAGAGGTTTAAGGTGCGAGGGGACAACATTCTTACTCAGACGGTGATGAGTTTGTGCAATAAGCTGCCAGAGAAGTTAGTTGAGGCAGGTACTATAACAACATTTAAAAGACATTTGAGCAGTTCACAATGGGAAAAGGTTTAGAGGATATGGGCAAAACACAGGCAAATGAGACCAGCTTAAAATGGGGCATCTTCTTCAGCAGGGACAAGTTGGTCTAAAGGGCCTGTTTCCATGACTCTAAAAGACTTTCAAACTTAAGGCTGTATTAAGATACTTTGAGTAATTTACAATTATTAACTACATTGTAATTAAGAAAATTTACTTCAGGCAAAGAAAAAAACCATGGGTTAAAATAAAATCCTGAAGCAAACAGCCACGTTACTATGGGAGTTTAAAAAAATTAGTTGGAATCCATTGTTTAATAAAAGATTGAATTGCTCTGGGTTATAGACAAACTGTTCCAGAACAACTCTTATCACATACTTACATCTTTGCAAAAAGTATTAGCCATCAGCAAAATACTTTTTATTTTTTTAATTTTATCTAAAATAAACTTGCCTTTGCAATATATTATATATAAAGCATCTGAATTGCTTAGTGCAAACTTTTGTTAGCACTATGCTTTGCATGGAGGAAATAAGTTTTGCAGTTTTACAAACGGCACATTCCAATAAACAATGTTTTTTAATATTGTTCCATTGGTTTCCCACAGTGATGTCATCTCCTTCTGATTTCAGTCAAATGTGCCAAATATTATGGAGCTGTGTTTTTCCATGCAGATCCCACTAAGTTGGACATGCCCATCTGAACACTAAAGTCTTGAACTTGCAACCCAGTCTTTGCTGTGATTTGCAGAGATTAGTTTTACTTGGCATCATGGTCAGCACAGACATTGTGGGCCGATGGACCTGTTCCAGTGCTGTACTGTTCAACGTTCTATAATTTCTCAACTGAAGGCTGACAATTCAACCATGGTGTGAAAATTTGCAACAATCTCACATTAGATCTTTGAACTCATTCCATTAAGTTTAAAGTAAATACTTTAGTTGTTTAAAAATTCTGGAATGTTTCAAGTATGTTTATATTATACATTTTTTGAATTCATTGTTAAATTATCGATTTTTTAATGTCTTTGAATGTTCAGATTCCAATTCTGTCAGAATCACTTATACCTTTTGATGTTTGTTGCCTGATTCAACCAGTGGAGAGGAGTGGTGTGTATGGCTCGGCAGTCTGCCAAAGTTCAGTTGTTTCAAGGGTACAACGTGGGCTGGCCCTAAACCCCACGCTCATGTGAATGCATTAACATGCAACACTCTGTCACTGTGTAAGCTTCATTTTCGAGGATTGCGACAGTCCAGGGTTGGAAATTGGTGACTGGGGTAAATATGTGCTCACCACATCAATGAGTGATTTGCAGGGCAGATTAGTTTAACTTGGCATCTTGTTAGGCATGAATGTTGTGGGATGAAGAGCTTGTTCCTCTGCTCCACTGTTCGATGTGCTATGATTTCCCATGTGTAGCTCCCCATTGGCAGCAGATATTGATCCATTTCCTTTGTGTAACGCTACGACTCTATAAGCCAGAGTGCAGCCCAAATTGGACTTTGAGACATGCAGAAACTGATGACTTGCTCAATTTCTTCCAAGATTAGCTGGAAAACATTGGTTTGATTACAGAGGATGTGTCTTCTTACAATTAATCTTAATATTTTTCCTGAGGTTTAGGTTTATTACAATCCCTCCAAAAGCCAGGGTACTGTCCAATTCACCACTACCCCATTGAGGACATTGGACTTCCTCTCTGGAACTGGTGCTGCAGAATGTTGAGATCTATATTCGGCACTCTGTATCATTGCCTTTTCACTATCTATTGTGTGTGTGAATGTGTATGAATGTGTGTGAGTGATTGTTGGTGGTCGGAGGGGCCGTAGGCGCAGATTGGCAGCCACGCTTCCGTCAGTCTGCCCCAGGGCAACTGTGGCTACAGAAGTAGCTTACCACCACCGAGTGTGACTGAGGAGTGAATGAATAATGCGATGTAAAGCGCCTTGAGTATTAGAAAGGCGCCATATAAATCCCATCCATTATTATTATTATCTATTGTATTTGGATAGCATACTAAACAAAGCTTTTCACTGTACCACGGTACACGTGACAATGATAAACTTAAACCTTATTGTCATGTGTCCTGAGGACAGTGAAAAGCTTTGTTTTGCATGCTCTTCAATTGTCAGAATACACTGTACATAAGTACAATCAAGCCAAACTCAAGTACAATAGGTGATCAAGTATAAAAGTGTTAAGATGTCACCAATACAATAGGAGTATAAACACGAGGTAGTAGAGATAAAGAAATAAAAAGCTTACTTGAAAACTTAAGCTAATAATTTCCATTTCAGATGAACGGAAGGCAAGGCAACTAAACACTCATTCTCATGCAGAAGCACTCGTGCCTCTTTGCCATGGTTTCAGATACTACTCTGGATATAAAAAAGACAGTTTATGAATTACAACCGTGGCCACTTTTCAAAATTATTTCACTGGCGCTGAAGCACAGTTTGACTCACTGAGATTGTGAAAATATTATGTAAACACAAGTTTCCAACCTCATGAGCAGACCTACAATCAGGAGCATAGGTTACAGGATATACATACATCCATTAACCTGCTGTCTACATAGATACCTAAATATCACCTAAACAATAGTTTAAAGATGGGTCCCAAAATGAAACATCACCTATCCAAGTTCTCCAGAGATGTTGCCTGATCCACAGAGTTATTCCTGTACTCTGTGTCTTGTTTTGTAAACAAGCATTGGCAGTTTCTTGTATCAAAATATAATTGTTGCCTCCCTACACTTGGGAAATTCATGCCATTGAATAATGCTAAAGTAATCTGTTAAATGGAAGATATATTTATTCTGCTGATAATTCCTGCATCAATCGGGAGACGGAAAAGGTACAAGAAGAAATGCTCTAGTCAGCAGCCAGAGATCTCCTTGTAAAATATGACATTGGCTGTTTTGGTATTGGTTTATTATTGCCACATGTTCAGAGATACAGTGAAAATAGTTGTTTTGCATGCTATCCAGACAGATTAGATCACACACCAGCACAACTGGTAGTGTTAAAAGAGAAAGGAAACTGAGTGCAGATTATAGTATGGCAGCTTCGGAAAAGTACAGTTAAAAATTGCAAGGCCGTAACAAAGTAGATTGGAAGATCAGGGTTCTTCCCAGAAATATGAGAGGTACATTCAAGAGTCTGATAACAGCAGGGAAGAAGTGCAGATGGACTCAATGGAAGGAGAGGCAGGTTTATATGATAATATGCACAACTCTCTTGGGATCTTGGGCAGAACGTTTGCTAAACCAAGCTGTGATGTATCTGGATAGGATAGGGATCCAATCTGGTATAGTAATAGGTATCTAATAGGTATCCTATGGATAGGTATCTGTGATGTAGAGGAATGTGGAGGAGTCACTGTGATGGATGTTTATGTTAAAATGTATTTTGTGCGTCTTGTTGCTTTTTATTGGTAAGACTGTACGGCAAATCAAATTCCTCGTATGTTGCAAAGCATACTTTGCTAAGAAAGTATGATTATGATAGGATGCTTTCTATGGTGCTTCTGTAGAATTAGGTTAGAGTTATTGGAGACTCCTTAGTTTTCTAAGGAATGAGAAGAGTTGGTGGTCTTTCTTGGCCATATCATCAATGTGGTTGGACCAGGTCAAATTGTTGGCTCTCGACCATCTCCACTTCAGCACCATTGATGTAGGCTGGGGCATGTATTCCATTCCAGTTCCTGAAGTCAATGACCAGCTCCTTTGTCTTGCTGACATTGAAAAACGGTTGTTGTCCTGACACCATGTTACTAAGCTCCCTTTCTCCTTCCTGTATTCCGTCTTGCCATTGTTGAGATCCAGCCCTCTACAATGGTGTCATCTTCAAGTTTCCATTCTGGCGGGAACGCTGCAGAATCTCCTTGTACACCTTAATTTAGAAATCCTTGGCATGCAATTAAGGGCAGGTTGGAAAAATAAGGATTCAACAAAATGACAAAATGTTTTTAAGAGTTTTTTCTGGACAGGTGATACTCAAGCTGCCTTGTATACCTACATTGGATACCATTGGAGAAAATGTTTAGGTGGAAAAATAAAATAATTGACACATTTTGCTTCCAGCACTCCTAATCCTCAATGACACACCGACTACCAATGTGCAGATTTTGTGATGAAGCCTTGTTGCCCAGTGACTTACCGCTGCTTACCTTGTGATTAGCTTTCTCTTTGCAGGCACCAGTGAGTCGTAAAGTGCAATGTAATTCATGCTGCAATCACCATTCATAAAATACTTATTTATCACAATCTGCAGTGAGTGGTTTGCTGGCCCACTCATCTCCCAGCGGCAGGGCATAGATTGGTTCCACTGGATTCTCATATCAGTCATAGGACATGCTGAAGGGTGAGATAAGATCAAAAGAACTTCATGCAGGAACAAAATTGAGACTCATTGTTCTTTGTTGCAACTGCAAAATCATTTGTAAATACTGTTACTGGAACATGGAGTCTTCTTGTACGCCGGTTGCAAGGAGGGATTAGTAAAATGAATCAATTAAGATGATTTTATGGAAGTTTTCAAGCTTCTTGGATGTTAAATATCCTTCGCACATTTCAAGAAATGAACTACTTTGTAAAAATTAAAAAAATTGACTAACGGGATGCTGCAAGTTATATTCATAGGTAGATATGGTGGTAAAGAAGGGTTTTGGTACATTGGCCTTCATCAGTCAGGGTATCGAGTATAAAAGTTGGGATGTTATATTACACATATACAAGATTGTGGTGATAATTTGGAGTAATGTGTTCAGTTTTGGTCGCCCTGCTATAGGAAGGATGTCATTAAGTTGGAAACGGTGCTGAGAATATTTACATGAACATTGCCAGGACTTGAGCTTCAGGGAGTGGTTGGGCAGGCTAGGACTTTATTCCTTGAAGCACAGGAGGCGGAGGGATGATCTTATAAAGTAGTCTAAGATCATGAGGAATTTGAAAACAATTTATGCAATTAATTTTTTTAAACATATCGTTGGGAAAGATAATCCATGATTACACTTGCAATTATGTCACCATTTTAATGTGTTATGTTCTCTGCTGTGCTAACAGACAATATGTTTAACTACATTTTGCTGCTCCCTGATGGCCACGACACAGGACCTTTGCAGAAACTAATGTGCACTCAATTTAAAAGAATATGTACCTTCTTCCAATGACAGAGAATATGTGTTGTGTTCTGTCTCTGTAACAGAAGCATCAAAAGTAAAAGTTATAATCAAATATTCTGTATCAAAATAAACATTTTAAAAAAAAGGACTGAGTACGATCACTAATATTTTCTAATTATGTTGGGGTTTTGTCAAACCCAGAGCCTTTAAATGGCATATACCATTCAGTTGTGAAAACAGTTCAATGCTCATCTTAAAAAGTTACAACTGATTTCTCGTTTTCATAGAAACAAATTAAAATTTAGTGTGTAATTGTTTTAATCATTTCATTGTTAGTATTCTGAGCTACTTCATTAAATGCCCGCCGAGTAACTCTTTGCAAAAGTATGTTTGCAGTATCTGGCAAATTTAATAAATCGACCTTCTGACAACTTCTTCACCTGGGAAAAAGAACTAAATGAGAATGGTACATGACATTGATTAGCACAAACTTCCATGTTCAATCTTTGCACTTGGCCGATTACAAATGTAGATACAGTGATTGTTCCCACATGCCCAAGTATATTTATGATAAATAACACATCATTTCTCTAATTTGATATAATAGGAAAAAATTCATACCATAAATGTCAATGGAATTGACATCTATAAGTAAGTTTCCCAGGAACACTGCAGCAGTATTAGAGTCAGTTGTTTTCCTCAATACCTTAATCACATCATCTGCAAGTAGGGACTGCCTGTGTTCTAGAAGTCTGGTTTTACCCACATTGAATGCAACCATAAAGTAAGCTATCACACTTCCTTCACTGTGAAAAAGAAAGACAGTCGATTTCATTGGAAAAGGCACATTACAAAAATCTATTATTCTCAAAGTTCGTTCAAAGTAAGGTTTGTTTACTGATGGGAAACTACTGTTGCACCTGCACAAATTGAGTATAAAAGATTGGCATGTGTTTACTACAATGTGCCTTATAATAGAATCAGAGTTATACAGGATGGAAACAGGCCCTTCAACCCATCTTGTTCATGCCGACCATGTTGGCATACTCGTCTGGCCCTCTCTCCCCTCTCACTTTCATCCTATGTCCTCTAGTTTTAGAACCCTTCACCCTGGAGAAAAGACTGTGAGCATACACTTTATCCATGCCCTTCATGATCATGTAGAAGTAAGTTTTGGGACAGGAATCAGAGATTTCACAATACAAAGCAATTCCAAAAGGATGCTTGGCCATCTGTCCTCGTTGATTTTTATTTAAAATGGCCTTCCTTGGCTTGGTAATGAGTGAATCTCCACAATCTTTTAAAATGCTCCTGTCTGCTTGTTGTCCTGCACTAAGTCTCATGTAGTCATCTTCGCTTTCCTCACGGACCTGTTGATCCTGCACTACATCAGACTTTGTGAAAAAGGCATTTTCCTCTAATTGCTATGACTGATCATGAGCTGAAGTATCAGGCACCCATGATATTCCCCTCCTGGTGTTTGATTCCAGTGAAGTCAACAGAAATGAATATTAGAAATAGTGCAATGCGGCCCAATAAAGTGTACATCTCATATAGGTATGTGGACGGGAAAGGTTTAAAGTGATATGGGCCAAATGTAGTCAAATGGATCTAGATTAGATGGTGCATCTTGGTCAGCATGAACGAGTTGGGCCAAATAGGCTGTTTCCTTGCTGTATGACTAGCGCAAAGCCCAAAGGTAAATTCATGCCCCATTTCCTATTTCTATTTTTATGTTTCTGAGCATTAACTGTTAATAATTTCATATTAATAATTCACAAATTCCCTTCTCTCCACCAACATTCCCCTGCTCAACTCCCCTGGTTTCTTACATCTCTTTCCTCTGCGATTGGTCAAATTCTCAGTTACCCCTTCTCATTTTTGTTTCTGTTTGGTTTGCAGTTCACTTTCCTCAATCATCGGAGAAAAGATTTTGTACTTTTTTCTAACTAAACTATCTGCACAAGTGTAACTCTTCTTATTGCCTGCTGGACTTTGGGAGATCTACCAAAGTTTGTTTTCCTTCTTGGATTTCTATCATTTTTTGGTGAAAAAAAATCTTTTGTTTGCCAAAACTGAAAGAATAAAATTATTATTAGTCTGGAAGGAGTGGAAGTAGAATAATGTGGAAATAATGTGTGAATGGGGGATCGATGGTTGGCATGGACATGATGGGCTGAAGGGCCTGTTTCTATGATATATCTTTCAATCAATCAATCAAATCAATTGCTGCTCTTTAGTTCAGTGTAGTAGAGAACAAAATTTGCAGAAGGTTTCTGTCATCTATTCAAAATGTTTTAACAAATTAACATTTAAACTCTAATAATCTTCCATTGTGATGGTAAAATCATATTAAGTGATCAATTCCTACCTAAAGGCGACAACGTTGACACTGATAACGTTTTGTGTCAATTGTGATCTTCCAAATATCTCAGTCAACTGCCAAACACATAAAATAAAATATAGTTGCAAAGTGAATACTTTTCATCATGCTTGTTTTTTTAAATTTTTTTTTTTTTTAATTTTTATTTTATTTTATTTTATTTTTATTTTATTTTTATTTTACATACTTTTCATCATGCTTTGTGACAGTTATTTCTGAGTAACTATTTTATGACCAAACTAAATAAATCGCCATTGTTTCACGCTGATGAGAATCACATTAACTGATATTTTTAATGATTATTCAATGTGAGCATGTAATTGGAAGGTTCTGAAAGCCCTGGATCAACAATGTGCAATTAACAAAGACGTTTGATCTTGGTGAAATTGCACACAAAATTATTGCTGCCTTCTCATTGCCTGAATTTAAATAATTAGTCAGCACTAACACTCACTGTTTGAAAACCAAACACCAGCATATTCTGAAAATTTGAAATGAATTCAGAAAAGTGTTGGGAATTTTCAGCACTTCAGGCAGCACCTGTGAGGAGAAACAGTTAACATTTCAAGTCACAGATGCTGTCCGACTGGCTTTTTATTTCCAACCACATTAATTATTGCCATTATGCATCACTATGAGTTGAATGCTGCTCCTTTCTTACAAATAAACACTTGGCAGTGTGCAGAATGTGGTTTTGATTCATTGCCCACCTTGTTTAACAAGAGACAAAGTGCTGGAGGAACTCTGGATGATATTGACCAGGCAGCATCTGTGGAGGGAATGGACAGATAACGTTTCATATAGGCACCCTTCTTCAGACCCAAAATGTCATTTGTCCATTCCCTGCTGCCTGACCCACTGAGTTCCTCCAGCATTTTGCTTTTTGCTCACGATTCCAACATCTGCAGCTCTCGTTTCTCACTGTTTGACCTGAGCCTGCACTTATACAGGGAGATGCAGCTGGAATTGGTGCCTCGCAGATTACCTGTGGACAGAGCAGATCAAACGGCTAGATTTTCAGATGATGCACTGTATTCAGCAAACATAGAAACATAGAAACATAGAAATTAGGTGCAGGAGTAGGCCATTCGGCCCGTCGAGCCTGCACCGCCATTCAATATGATCATGGCTGATCATCCAACTCAGTATCCCGCACCTGCCTTCTCTCCATACCCTCTGATCCCCTTAGCCACAAGGGCCACATCTAACTCCCTCTTAAATATAGCCAATGAACTGGCCTCGACTACCCTCTGTGGCAGAGAGTTCCAGAGATTCACCACTCTCTGTGTGAAAAAAGTTCTTCTCATCTCGGTTTTAAAGGATTTCCCCCTTATCCTTAAGCTGTGACCCCTTGTCCTGGACTTCCCCAACATCGGGAGCAATCTTCCTGCATCTAGCCTGTCCAACCCCTTAAGAATTTTATAAGTTTCTATAAGATCCCCTCTCAATCTCCTAAATTCTAGAGAGTATAAACCAAATCTATCCAGTCTTTCTTCATAAGACAGTCCTGACATCCCAGGAATCAGTCTAGTGAACCTTCTCTGCACTCCCTCTATGACAATAATGTCCTTCCTCAGATTTGGAGACCAAAACTGTATGCAATACTCCAGGTGTGGTCTCACCAAGACCCTGTACAACTGCAGTAGAACCTCCCTGCTCCTATACTCAAATCCTTTTGCTATGAAAGCTAACATACCATTCGCTTTCTTCACTGCCTGCTGCACCTACATGCCTACTTTCAATGACTGGTGTACCATGACACCCAGGTCTCGCTGCATCTCCCCTTTTCCTAGTCGGCCACCATTTAGATAATAGTCTGCTTTCCTGTTTTTGCCACCAAAATGGATAACCTCACATTTATCCACATTATACTGCATCTGCCAAACATTTGCCCACTCACCCAGCCTATCCAAGTCACCTTGCAGTCTCCTAGCATCCTCCTCACAGCTAACACTGCCCCCCAGCTTAGTGTCATCCGCAAATTTGGAGATATTGCCTTCAATTCCCTCATCCAGATCATTAATATATATTGTAAATAGCTGGGGTCCCAGCACTGAGCCTTGCGGTGCCCCACTAGTCACTGCCTGCCATTGTGAAAAGGACACGTTTACTCTTACTCTTTGCTTCCTGTTTGCCAGCCAGTTCTCTATCCACATCAATACTGAACCCCCAATGCCGTGTGCTTTAAGTTTGTATACTAATCTCTTATGTGGGACCTTGTCGAAAGCCTTCTGGAAGTCCAGATACACCACATCCACTGGTTCTCCCCTATCCACGCTACTAGTTACATCCTCGAAAAATTCTATAAGATTCGTCAGACATGATTTACCTTTTGTAAATCCATGCCGACTTTGTCCAATGATTTCACCACTTTCCAAATGTGCTGCTATCCCATCTTTAATAACTGACTCTAGCAGTTTCCCCACTACCGATGTTAGACTAACTGGTCTGTAATCCCCCGTTTTCTCTCTCCCTCCCTTCTTAAAAAGTGGGGTTACGTTTGCTACCCGCCAATCCTCAGGAACTACTCCAGAATCTAAAGAGTTTTGAAAGATTATTACTAATGCATCCACTATTTCTGGAGCTACTTCCTTAAGTACTCTGGGATGCAGCCTATCTGGCCCTGGGGATTTATCGGCCTTTAATCCATTCAATTTACCCAACACCACTTCCCGGCTAACCTGGATTTTACTCAATTCCTCCAACTCCTTTGACCCGCGGTCCCCTGCTATTTCCGGCAGATTATTTATGTCTTCCTTAGTGAAGACGGAACCAAAGTAGTTATTCAATTGGTCCGCCATATCCTTGTTCCCCATGATCAACTCACCTGTTTCTGACTGTAAGGGACCTACATTTGTTTTAACTAATCTCTTTCTTTTCACATATCTATAAAAACTTTTGCAGTCAGTTTTTATGTTCCCTGCCAGTTTTCTTTCATAATCTATTTTTCCTTTCCTAATTAAGCCCTTTGTCCTCCTCTGCTGGTCTCTGAATTTCTCCCAGTCCTCCGGTATGCTGCTTTTTCTGGCTAATTTGTACGCATCATCCTTCGCTTTGATACTATCCCTGATTTCCCTTGTTATCCACGGATGTACTACCTTCCCTGATTTATTCTTTTGCCAAACTGGGATGAACAATTTTTGTAGTTCATCCATGCAGTCTATAAATGTCTTCCATTGCATATCCACCGTCAACCCTTTTAAAATTAATTGCCAGTCAATCTTGGCCAAATGAGTGTACAGATCAGAATAGCTCTTCACCCACAAGAGATCAGATTCAGGTTCAGATTCAGATTCAACCATAATTGTCATTGTCAGTGTACAATACAGAGACAACGAAATGCAGTTAGCATCTCCCTGGAAGAGCGACATAGCATATGATTTCAATAAATAAAACTATTTACATGTATACAGACATAGTGTTTTTCCTGTGGGAGGAGTGTCCGGGGGGGGTGATTGGCAGTCACCGAGGTACGTTGTTGAGTAGTGTGACAGCCGCAGGGAAGAAGCTGTTCCTGGACCTGCTGGTCCGGCAACGGAGAGACCTGTAGCACCTCCCGGATGGTAGGAGGGTAAACAGTCCATGGTTGGGGTGTGAGCAGTCCTTGGCGATGCTGAGCGCCCTTCGCAGACGCTTGCTTTGGACAGACTCAATGGAGGGGAGCGAGGAACCGGTGATGCGTTGGGCAATTTTCACCACCCTCTGCAATGCTTTCCGGTCGGAGACAGAACAGATGCCATACCATACTGTGATACAGTTGGTAAGGATGCTCTCGATGGTGCAGCGGTAGAAGTTCACCAGAATCTGAGGAGACAGATGGACCTTCTTCAGTCTCCTCAGGAAGAAGAGACGCTGGTGAGCCTTCTTGACCAGAGTTGAGGTATTGTGGGTCCAAGAGAGGTCATCGGAGATGTTGACCCCCAGGAACCTGAAGCTGGAAACACGTTCCACCTCCGTCCCGTTGATATGGATGGGGGTGTGCGTGCCGCCCCTAGACTTCCTGAAGTCTACAATGAGCTCCTTGGTCTTCTTGGAGTTAAGGGCCAGGTTGTTGTCAGCGCACCATGCTGCTAGGCGCTGGACCTCCTCCCTGTAGGCCGACTCATCGTTGTTGCTGATGAGGCCAATCACCGTTGTATCATCTGCATACTTGATGATGGTGTTAGTACCATGTTCAGGTGTGCAGTCGCAGGTGAGAGATAAGTAAATTCCTCAGACATAAAGCACAGAGGAAGAAAAAACCTGTAGATGTCCCTGCATGGAGCTCAGTCCCAGGTTTGTGGATTAATTGCTGCAAAAGTCTCAATGCCAACAACTACATTCCTTAGGAAATTCAAAACATCCACAAATACGTTAAAGACATTTGGACGGAGATATGGACATGACAGTTTAGAAGGATATGGACCAAGGATCTTATAGAAACATATAAAATTATAAAAGGACTTGACAAGCTAGATGCAGGAAAAATGTTCCCAATGTTGGGCGAGTCCAGAACCAGGGGCCACAGTCTTAGAATAAAGGGGAGGCCATGTAAAGTAAAGCAAAGTAAAGTAAAGTAAAGTAAAGTAGCCTTTATTGTCATTCAGACCTTGCGCTGAACGAAATTTTGTTGCCTTGCAGTCCTACATACAGTAAAAAATGACAAAAACACACAATAAACACAAATTAACATCCACCACAGTGAGTTCACCAGGCACCTCCTCACTGTGATGGAAGGCAAAAGTCTTAAGTCTTTGTCTCTTCCCTTCTTATTCTCCCTCTGCACCGAGGCGATCCAGGCTTCGGACGTTGTGACCCCGCCGGGTGATGGTAAGTAATGGCAGTCCCGCGGCTGAATCCAAGCTCCGCGAACGGGCCGGTTCAACTCCGCGGCCCGGGGTGGTCGAAGCCGCCGAAGCTGCAGTGGACGACCCTCCAGTCCAGCGGACGCAGCTGTTGTCGCGGGAGCTCCGGAGAACAGGTCACCAACCTGTGACCTGCGAGCTCCCGACGATGTCGTCCACTGGGCCCGCGGTCGAGTCCACCGGGCCTGCGGCCGATCCTCCGAGGTCGGGTCGCCGCTGCCTCTGCCCGCTCCAGGGTCGGGTCACCGCTGCCGCTGCCCGCTCTAAGGTCGGGTCGCCGCTGCCGCTGCCCGCTCTAAGGTCGGGTCGCCGTTGCCGCTGCCTCTGCCCGCTCCGAGGTCGAGTCGCCGTTGCCACTGCCGCTGCCCGCTCTGAGGTCGGGTCGCCGCTGCCGCTGCCCCAGCTCCGAGGCTGCCAGCTCCGCTATTAGGCCTCGGTGGAGACGGAGACGGGGATACGACAAGAAAAGTCGCATCCCCCCGAGGAAGAGACCAAAAACATGTTTCTCCCCCCCACCCACACACATACACAACCTAATAAACCAAAAATTAACTAAAACAGGACAAAAGAACAACACAAAAAATTTAAAAAACAGACGGACTGCAGGCGAGCCGCAGCTGCTAAGGCAACGCCGCCATCTTTAAGACTGAAGTGAGAAAAACTTTTTCACCCAGAGAGTTGTGAATTTGTGGAATGTCCTGCCTCAGAGGGCAGTGGGGGCCAAATCACTGGATGGATTTAAGAGAGAGTTAGATAGAGCTCTAGCGGCTAGTGGGATCAAGGGATATGGGGAGAAGGCAGGCACGGGTTGTTGATTGGAGACGATCAGCCATGATCACAATGAATGGCGGTGCTGGCTCAAAGGCCCGAATGGCCTCCTCCTGCACCTATTTTCTATGTTTCGATGTTTCTAAATGCAGGCAAATGGGACTAACCCAATCGACCAACTTGGTCGGTATGAACAAGGCAGGCCAAGGGGATTGTTTCCCAATTTTAGCTTTAACTCTATCCCACCCAGGATGTGAGTGTTATTCTGCAATACTCAGTTTACCTCATCCACATGACTCATTGAACAATAATCTCCATCAGTCAGGTTTATGTGGCTCACCACCGCATCGTCATTCATGCCAACAACTTCAAAACCACATTTTTCACACTGCCAAATATTTAACCATGAAAAGTTCACCATTCAAACCAAAAGCACAGCATTCACTACCACCATTACCCCAGTGAGGTACATGACTGATCCCCACAACGATAACCCACTGAAGACATTATATTATACACTCCCTGTAGGAGAAGTTGATGTTCATGTTTAGAGTGGACACAGGCACTTGATGGCCACCAGCTGAGTTGAGAACATTGACAATGATGGTACACTTACACCAACCCTTCTTATTACAACAGGACTAATAAACATTTGTATCGCATGGCCGGAATATGAAATAATGGCATTGAATTTTTTAAAGAGGTGCCACTGCACTGTACTGGCACACACCTTCACAAGGAAAAGCACTGACATTATCCAACCTAGACAGAGAGATTTGAACACTAGCTCTGCTGGCTATAAATCAATGCTGGCTTAAACTTGGTTTTACCCTCAAAACCTGCAGATCAAAATAGCAGACATGTTGAGCACAAGTTGGCTGGATCTTAATTACATCATTCAAGGATCATCACCCTTAATCAAGGACATCACCCTTAATCACTCAAGGAGACTTTTCAAATTAAACTAGATTTTTTTTGGGTGCAAATGCACGCGTTTATATCCTCTAAAATTATTCAATATTACTAAATAATTGATCAACTAAAAATTAACTATTGTACACCGATAAAACTAGTAAATAGTTCAGTTTACCCTCAAGCCATTTTCATTCATATTACTCACAAGTGGTTGATCGGTAAAAAAGCTCTGTTTTGGTGGTTAACCCATTTTCAGATGAATTAAAAAGACTGCAGTAGGACACTACCCTAAATACATCAAAGAATAACTTTTATTATAACAGGGACAAAATGTTACCATTTTATTATGCTGACTGATAAAAGATTTTACATGCATGATGAGGTAAGTTGTTTAGGTGCAAACTTTAATCCATAACTTCACGTTAGATATCAGAGAGAAAATATCATGTGCAATTTGTGCCCAGATTAAACTGCGGCCAAAATTCTTTATTCTATTAACTTTTAGTACTTCGAAATGTTAATCTGATTTGTGACCATAACACTACATGTTCCTCTTTAAAATAGACTGCACCTATGAATTAAAAAAAACAATACAAACCTTTCATGATAGAATGTTACTTACTGGTTCCTCAACCTGCTTGGCTAAGTGTAAGAACTCATTGGATTTGCTGTCTGTTAACGTAGAACTGAAGAGGACATTTAGCAGACGTATGGAACCACTGAAGTAAACTCTACTATTTGGAGTCTCATCTGTTGGATTTGACAGAATGCACAAAATCAGTTAACCATTGCAGAATGTAGAAGTTGCATGTGTGTAAAGATTATTAATTATTGATGGTAGATGCTGGAACTACAATCACAGTAAGTGACCAACTTAATGTTAAAAGAAAAAAAAAATCACCAAATGCTGGCGTCTCAGGCAGCATCTCTGAAGGACACAGATAGGTGACAATTAGGGGACCAATATTATTATAAATACTTAAACATTGCTCCACAAAAAGGACCAAACATGACAAAAGCCATTCCAAAATCAATCAGAATCTAATTCTGGAGGGATCTAGACCAAACACAGGTACATGGGACCAACCTAGATGAAGTATCTTGTCAGCAAGGACAAGTTGGGCCTAAGGCTTGTTTCCGTGCTGTATGACTCTATTTTCTGTTAAATTAGTAACGCTAATTCTGAAAAATCAAAAACAAAAAAAAACGTGACAGGATTCTAGCTTTGGAAATCAATCACACATTTATATACCATATCCAGCAACCACTCTTAAATAATAAAACACGTTACAGTTTGGGCAAATGTAAAGCCATGGAAAAGATTATGATGTTAACATATCATTAAACCATATCATTATACCATATAAGAAGCTTAAAATAACCTGTAGATCAATGGCAAACATCACAGTAGTGATACAAGAGATTGCAGATGCTGGAATCTGTAGAAAAAAAAAAGGGCAGCTGCTGAAACTTAGCAGGTCAGGCAGTCACTGTGGAGGGAATGGACTGATGACGTGTTGGGTTGACACTCTTCATCTAGACTCTTGATGGTACAAGGGGGGCAAGAGATAGTCGAGTTATGAGGAGATAGTTTCACTGGGGCAAGTACAGGTGACTACAGTAGGCGTACCAGGGCAGTCCTGCTTGTGGATCTAGGATAGTTGACAGGCATAGGCAGTGTGGGGTTGGAGAACTATCAGGTTAAAGGTTGCGGAGAAAAGATCTCCGGAAGTGATGAAATCTGTGAGCATCTGGGAGACAGTGACCTGATTTTCATTGGTGGGGTCATGGTCGAGGGGGAGAGTTGCTGTCTGGTCTCAGCAAGTAGCAGTCGGTCTGACAAACCACAATGGCAAAACTCATAGGTGTGTCATATGTGTGATCAGCAGAAATGGAATAGCAGTGTGAACCTACACAGTGCCTTGGTCCTTGTATAGGTGAGCAGCAGGACTTCTCAGGGTGGCTTCAGTCGAGGGGTGAGCGAGCAGAGGGACCCCTTGATTTTTGTTTACAAAGGGAAGGACAAGATAGAGTCAGTCTGAGAAGATAGATACATTGGGACAATGTTTCAGTCTAGAGAAAGGCTTCCGACCCAAAGCATTGACTGTCCATTCCCTCCACAGACGCTCTGACCCACTGAGTTACTCCAGATGCTCTCCTTGTTTTCTGTCTGTCAGAAACAGATATGATGTGTGGTACATTGACAGATACTTCCATGAATGGGTTTATGTGAATGGAACCATTTGACCAAGGTCCAATCTATTCTGGAGATTTCTTCAACACTGTTTAATATTGGTTAAAACATCTATTCACCTATTGACTACATAAAGGATGATGAATTAAATGTCAGTGGCAACTTGAGAACATTAGTTTTACTTACAGAGAAAGTACCACAGAATGGCTGCAACTCCTCCCGAAGTGACCAACATTGTAAGCACTATCACAACAACCTTCGATAGACAGCATCTCTTCACATATGCTTCATCTAGACCAGTTGCTGGCTGTGTGTAAAGCTTCGCAGTGTGTGTTGGGACATCTGTATTCAAAGCTCCATGGCATAATGTCGGGCATGTCGAGGGAAAATTCTGTCTCGTTGTATAGTCCGGTGTGGTTAGAAATGCAGGATTTATCTAAAAACGATTGTACAAATTATATCATTCTGATGGCACAGCAATTAGCCCTTAGATAATCAATATAATCTTGTTATTCAGATATTAGAGGAAGTATACATTTATTATTTTCTAAAATTTGCATTTACTGCGAGCATATAGAATATAGTTAAATGGTTAAAAGATACAGTGCATAGGTCATATAAAAATCAAAGGTTAATGTATTTTGTATTATGCATGTCCTGAAATGGAACAAAGGAAACTGCAGAGAGTAGTCGACACTGCCTGTTCATCACAGGTACCCATCCACCCACCGAAGGGATGCAGGGTAGGATTTCCCTCCTAAAGGGAAGCCAATATCATCAAAGACCAATGTGTCCCTGGTCACGTTCTCATCTCACTGTTACAATTGGGAAGGTGATACAGAGGGAGGAGAGGAGAGAGGCCGGGGGAGGGGAGAGAGGCCGGGGGAGGGGAGAGGGGGGGGGGGAGGGGAGAGGGGGGGGGGAGAGGAGAAGGGAGAGGGGGGGAGAGGAGGGGCGGAGAGGAGGGGGGGAGAGGAGGGGGGGAGAGAGGAGGGGGGGGGAGAGAGGAGGGGGGGGAGAGAGGAGGGGGGGGGAGAGGAGGGGGGGAGAGAGGAGGGGGGGGAGAGAGGAGGGGGGGGAGAGAGGAGGGGGGGGAGAGAGGAGGGGGGGGAGAGAGGAGGGGGGGGAGAGAGGAGGGGGGGGAGAGAGGAGGGGGGGGGAGAGAGGAGGGGGGGAGAGAGGAGGGGGGGAGAGAGGAGGGGGGGAGAGAGGAGGGGGGGGAGAGAGGAGGGGGGGAGAGAGGAGGGGGGGAGAGAGGAGGGGGGGGAGAGAGGAGGGGGGGGAGGAGAGGAGGGGGGGAGAGAGGAGGGGGGGAGAGAGGAGGGGGGGGGGAGAGGAGGGGGGGGAGAGAGGAGGGGGGGAGAGAGGAGGGGGGGGAGAGAGGAGGGGGAGAGAGAGAGGAGGGGGGGAAAGAGAGGAGGGGGGGAGAGAGGAGGGGGAGAGAGAGGAGGGGGGGAGAGGAGGGGGGTAGAGAGGAGGGGGGGGAGAGGAGGGGGGGGAGAGGAGGGGGGGAGAGGAGGGGGGGGAGAGGAGGGGGGGAGAGGAGGGGGGGAGAGAGGAGGGGGGGGAGAGGAGGGGGGGGAGAGGAGGGGGGGGAGAGGAGGGGGGGGAGAGGAGGGGGGGGGAGAGGAGGGGGGGGGAGAGGAGGGGGGAGGAGAGGAGGGGGGGGGGGGAGAGGAGGGGGGGTGAAGAGGAGGGGGGGGAGAGGAGGGAGGGGTGGGGGGTGACAACACTCACAATGCGAGCAAGGGCGCAGACTTCAAAGTTTGTCAGATGTTTGAAGATTTTCATTAATAACTCGAGAAATAAAGCATGAAACTTTCAGATAAGGTGCTTTGGACTCCAGGGGAAAATTTTCAACCGGAATATGTAAAAATGTTACCGCTAGCACGTCGTTTTTTCCGAGAAAATGTGATTATACACAAACAAACACACACACAAACAAACACACACACAAACAAACACACACACACATCCCAGATCAGACTTAATAGTTACTAGACCAAGTGGGATCCATTGGGTCCCGTCACCTCAATGCACGGTTGCGAGGGGAGGGTGCGGCCTGTGACGTCACACACACACACAATAACCACCCTCCTTGATATTATATTAATGTTATTCATTCACTCCTTTTACCTATCCCCGCCCGATCAACTCGTGCATAGCCCCCAACTCACAGGCGCATCTAGAGAGAGAGGGGGGGGCAGAGACACAGAGAGAGGGGCAGATACGCAGAGAGGGGCAGAGACGCAGAGAGAGGGGCAGAGACACAATGGGGCTGAGAGAGAGAGGGGGACAGAGAGAGAGGGGCAGAGAGAGAGAGGGGGTAGAGGAGAAGGGAGGAGAGGAAGAGGGGGGGAGAGGAGGAGGGGAGAGGGGTGTGGGGAGCGGGTAGCGGGGCGCGCGTCAACCAAAGGTCTGCGTGATCAGCGGCTTCAATCCAGAGCCTGGGGGGGGAGGGGTCGTCACAGGGGAGGACTAGTTCCCGAACGCAATACTCCCTCGCTCCCGGCTGCAGGCTTCAGGTTGCAGGCTCCGGGCCCCAAGTACGGGGGGGGGGGAGGGGTGGGGGGGGGGGGGGGGGGGGTGACGTCACTCGCAGCGCGTGGAACATGGCGCAGGTTGCGCAAAGCAGATCCATTGTGCATCATCACGTCATCAGCCAAAGCAAGGCGGGTTTTTTTTCTACGTTCTTTCAGATTTTTGAACATTTTGATTAATAACTCAAGAAATAAAGCATGAATTTTTCAGGTAAGACGATTTCGGAGTCCACGGGATAAATCTCTACCAGAATATGTAAAACATTTTACCGTTAGAGTGTCGTTTTTTCGAGATGTGATTATACGCACACACACACACACATCCAAGATCAGAGTTTTATAATTATAGAGATATGATATGATTGAATCAAAATCAAGAATTATAAATTTACATTTCAAAAATGGTTTCACAATTCAGTAGTACTGATTTTCAGTATTCCATACATATTTGAGAATACATGAGGTTGCATGCAAAATACTGATTTTCAAAAATCCAGTTTCTGTGTAGTACACTCTTTTGCATTTATGCAGTATTTCCTCAAAGAAATACTGATTTTCAGCCATCAAAATACGTAAATGCTCGATGGAACTTGGCAGCTCTGCAATTATTCACAATCACATTGTGTTTGAGAATTCAAAATGTGATTTGTGATCTTGTTTGAGAGTCATCATGGAATTAGAATGTATTATAATAGTATGACAGTAAAATAGATTAGTTTGAAAGCGATCATAGTAATGTAAATGCACCATTTAGTTTGACTTCAATTTTCATGATGGAAATTGATGTCGAACTAAATGTTGTATTCACATCACTATTCCATGTTAAAATTGATGTGATGTGAAGTTGTTAGGTCAGGAGGACCAGTAAGGGTGCACTGCACACACTAACACAGTCTAACAGTAACAAGCAATCAAATCAACACAAAACATTTTCTAAAAAAAGGTTTTCTTTACTGCAAAAACTTACCGTATTTTATTTGCAGTTTTTGCATGCTCCTTTATAGCATTTTACATAACATTTTACAACAGTACAACTTGATTATTAAACAAGGACAACTTCAATTCTTGATTTAAAAAAAATGTATACAACAATGACACCAATCATCCCATTCCACCCACTCATTACTCTTGATTCAACCAAAATTATTTCTGAAATATTGGTCATAAATCTGGTGCGAAAATGCTCCAAAATGAGGCTCAGACTGCACCAGAGAGCATCTAAAACCTCAGAGCCTCCAGGACCCTTAAGTGGGCCCTGGACCCTGGCCGTGAGGGACTTTGCGCTTCACACTCATGATGTGCACTGCGCGCACATTCTTTTACAAAAAATGTTTGTAATCCAGTCATGCCATTATTTTTTTGTTGTGTTTAAAATATGTTTTGGGATTTTTGTTGTTGTTTTATGTGGGGGGAAGAGGGTACGGTAAGGGGGAAACCGTCCTTCAGTCGCTTCCTGGAGAGGATGCGACTATTATTCGAGTTGCGTCCTCACTCCCCCCCCCCACCACGGCCTCCCTACTGGATTGGCGCGTCCTTTCCTGCCGGGACCGACCAGAGCTCCAGCAGCGGTGGCGCAGCACTGGATACATCGCGGAGCGGATGATGCCTCACCTAGGATCGCCGTTTGGAGCTCTGGAGTGTTGGGCCTGCTGCATCGACATCGCGGAGCTGTGGTTCGCGGAGCTCCCAACGCGGGCGGTGCTAGGCGGAGATTCACACTGGCGACCTTTGTCGGGGGTCGCCAGCGTGAATCTCCGCCCAGCTCGGCCTGTGGACTTCGGGAGCCACGGAGGTGGCCGATTTAGAGGTCCGGGCCGCTTAGGATGTTCTCCCGTTCGACGTCGGGGTTCCATCATTCCCAGCAAGAGGGCCTGAACATCGGGCCACCCATATCGGCGACTACGGGGTGCTCGGGAGGCCCCGACCACGGGTGAACATCTGGGAAGATCAGCGAGGAGGTTGACTGGACTTTGGTTCCTTCCCTCACAGTGGGGAACTTTGGTGCCGCTGTGGGGATACCTGTGTCGTGGACTTCTGTGTTTTGTGCTATTTTTTATCTGTATGACTAAGGAAAATTGCATTTCGTTGTCTCTAGACAATGACAATAAATTGAATCCAATCCAATCCAATGCAATGCCACCCCCCTTTTTGAAAAGCTTCGTACGGGCCTGGGACTGTGTCTTTAATTGCACTACGGACTTCCGTTTTGCACTATTATGGCTACCTAGTATTACGGTTATTAATTTATTGCATTGTTAATTATTATACATTATATGTGTGTTATTGTGTTTACAGGCCTGTTAAGCTGTAGCAACTAAGGATTTCAATATTCCATTGTCGGTACATTTGACAATGAAACACTCTTAACTCTTGGAACAACAAGCAAGGTTACAGAATTTATTTTCTTTACACTAGCATGACCAGTTACTGAAGTGTAAACCAGATAAGCTCCCAGAATCTTATAAATAAATTCATGACTGGGAGTACTGTGTTCAGTTTGGTCACACAGCTATAGGAATGATGTCATTAAGCTGGAAAGAGTGCAACAACGATTTATGAGAATGTTGCAAGGACTCGAGGGCCTGAGCTACAGGGAGAGGTTGGGCAGGCTAGGACTTTATTCCTTGGAGCGCAGGTGGCTGAGGGGTGATCTCACAGAAGTAAATACGTTAATGTGGGGATTAGATAGGGTGAATGCAGACTCTTTTACCCAGGATATGGGAATCAAGAACCAGAGGACAATGATTTAAAGTGAAATGGGAAAGATTTAATAGAAACCAGAGGGGCAGCTTTTCCACACAGAGTGTGGTGTGCATATGAAATGAGCTGCCAGAGGAAGTAGTTATGGAAGGTGCAATAACATTTAAGAGGCATTTGGACTAGTAAATAAATAAGACAGGTTTACAAATAGATATGGGCCAAACATGGACAAATGGGACTAGCTTGGATGGGGCATGCATGAGTTGGGCTGAAGAGCCTGTTTCTATGATCATTTTACTGATCAAAATAATTGCCATAAGGAATATGCTGTTAAGGACTGAGGACAAGAAACCCATTAGTAATGATTCAGGCCATATCTGTATCATCTCCAGATCTGTATCATCTGTATCACCTGCCGATTGTATAGGAAGAACTGAATCACCTCACAAGAAGACCAAATGTAGCTAAGGTATCCTCTCCAACAGATCCTACAAAACTGAAAGAAGCTTCACCCCTACTCTTCATCTGAGAAGTTATTTCTATATTACTACCCGTGTTGCACAGAAACTGCCCTGCCCTAACACGGAGTTGCCCTTGATGAAAGAAAGAGTTGTACATTTACCAGCTCCAATAAAGCAAATAAAGCAAAGGAGATAAACCTGTATGAGGAGCAAACTCTGCAGATGACACCCAACAGTTAAATACTTTGTGGGATTTGGCAAATAGATTGGCTGCTAGGATTGGCACAACTCATCATATTTGTCCTTAATCCAAGTGTTACATTTTGTGCTTGAAGATAAATTGTCATCTGAGTAGTAAAATAGGTTGGTATTTTTGCCAAATTTAGCAGATTTGTTGTTTCACCTGATGGCAATTAGCTCTGGTCATGTGATTGGGGCTTAATGACACCAATCCATAAATCTTGTTCCGTAGAGTACACATAACTCACATTCACGGAGTTTACGGATTTCTGGGTATGCTTCCAAATATTTGGAGTAACAAGTAACTCAATGTTTTGACCGATGAAGGCAAGCATACCATATGCCTTATTTACCACAATCTACTTGTATTGCTACTTTCAGGCAACTGTGGACCCCAAAATGTCTCTGTAAAGCAATACTGTCAAAGGTCCTGCCATTAATTGTATACTTTCCCCTTACATCCGACCTCCCAAAGTATAACCTCACATTTGCCTGGAATAAACTCCATCTGCTATTTCTCCGCCCCTATCTATAATTAATCTATATCTTTCTGTAACCTTTTCCAGCCCTCTTCACTGTCTGCAACTCCACCAATTGTTGTGTTGCCTGCAAACTTACTAAACAACTCATCCACATTTTTGTCCAAGTAATTTATATATATCACCAACAAAGAAAGTTCTCACAACAGATCCTTGCAGAACACCACTGGTCACAGAGCTCCAGCCAGAGTAACACCTTTCCACCATTACTCTCAGTCTTCTATGGCTAGGCCAGTTGTGAATCTAAACTACCAAGTCACTGTGGATCCCAAGCAACTTCCAAATCAGCCTACCATGAGGGAGTGTGTCAAATGCCTTACTACTGAGTATCCTTGTCAAAATGCCTTACTCGACGAAAGTTTGTCACTCAAGGAGGGATTAAGCAGACTGGGCCTTTACTGTCTCGAGTTTAGGGAAGAAACATTCTCAAAGGACTTCATAACTCATAGGAGCAGAAGTAGGCCATTCGGCCCATCGACTCTACTAATGTATCTATTCCTCCATTCTCCTGCCTTCTCCCCATGACCTTTGACACCCTTACTAATCAAGACTGTTAATCTCCGCCTTAAATACCCAATGACGGACTAGCACAGCCATTTGCAGCAATGAATTCTACAGAATCACCACCCTCCAACTAAAGAAATTCCTCCTCATCTTATTAAAGGTACGTCCTCTTATTTTGAAGATGTGCTCTCTGATCCTAGACACTCCCACTAATAGAAACATCCCGTCCACATGCACACTAACCAGGCCTTTCACTATTCATTAAGTTTCAATGAGGACCTCTCATCCTTCAAAACTCCTGTGAATACTTAACATGCAGAATTGAAGCAAAATAGTCCTCAATATAAATGCTCAGCCTTTCAGAACCTTCATCCTGAGGGGAGCAAATGTATGGAATTCTCTAGTCAAGGAGGCTGTGCAGAGGTGGTTGGTTAGTTCATTTAAATTAGAAATGGACATTAAAGGAATCAAGGCATATGGATTGGTTCTCTGATAGAAGATCAGCCATGATCTTTCGGAATGACATCCAAAGCATCAAGAGCTGAATGGCCTACTACTGTTTCTATTTTTTTTATGCTGTAATGAAAGGGAAAACATGAATACATGGATACTCTGCAGAGCTGCTGACCTGATGCACACCACCAGGCTCAGGAATAGATTCTTCCCCTCTGTTATCAGGCTTCTGAGCTGACTTTCTATAAGCTGGGGTACTGTCTGATTCACCTCTACCCATTGCAGACATTAGACTTTGCCTATGGAACCTGGTGTGCTACAATGATCACAACTATATTCTGCACTCTATATCTTCCCCTTTGCTCTAACTATTGTACTTGAGTTTCACTTGATTGTTTATAATTGATAGGAACAGGATTTGGCCATTTTCCCCTTCAAGTCTGCTCCACCATTCAATCATGGCTGAGCTATCTTTCCTTCTTAACCTAATTCTCCTGCCTTTTCACCATAACCACGGACACCTGGACTAATCAAGAATCTATCACCGCCTCAAAAAGATCCATTGACGGCCTCCACAGCCTTCTGTAGCAATGAATTACACAGATTTGCCACCCTCTGACTAAAGAAATTCCTCCTCTTCTCCTTCCTACAGGAAAGTCCTTTAATTCTGAGGTTATGACCTCTGGCCCTAGACTCTCCCACTAGTGGAAACATCCTCTACACATCCACTCTATCCAGGTCTTTCGCTATTCGGTAAGTTTCAATTAGGTCTCCTCTCATCCTTCTAAACTCCAGCGAGTAGAGGCCCAGTGCCGTCAAACGCTCATCATATGTTAACCCACTCATTCCCGGGATCATTCTCATAAACCTCCTCTGGACCCTCTCCAGCGCCAGCACATCCTTCCTCAGATATAGGGTCTACAACTGCTCACAATACTCCAAATGCGGTCAGGCCAATACCTTATTATGCCTCAGCATTACATTCCAGTTTTTGTATTCTAGTCCTCTCAAAATAAATGCTAGCATTGCATTTGCTTTCCTTACTACTGATTCGACTTGCAAATTAACTAATTGAGAATCCTCCACCAGCGCTCCCAAGTCCCTTTGCACCTCCGATTTCTGAATTCTCTCCTCATTTAGAAAATAGTCCACGCCTTTGCTCCAAAAGGCAGGACTTCACACTTAGCCACGCTGTATTCCATCTGCCATGTATTTATGTATAGTGTAATCTGATCAGATTGGATAGCAATGCTTTTCACTGTACCTCAGTAACATGTGACAATAATAAATCTAAACTTAAAAGCTGCAGATGCTGCACTTCTGAAATAAACATAGAAAATGCTGGAGATACTCAGCAGATCAGGCAGCTTCTGTTGGGACAGGTGAATGAGGGCAGTAGGAGATAAAGAACTGCGGGAACACCTTGATGCACCCGATATAAAAAAGTCAACTGGAAATGGCGAGAAATAGTTAACACCAATAAAATTAATTTAGTTTCTCTCTCCTTCTCGCTCCATTGATCCTGCTGAGTTTCATCTTCCTCGACTTTAACTCCTCTCAACTTTACTTCTTTAGAAGGTTTGGTATGTCGATGAGTACTCTCTTGAACCTCTACAGATGTATGTAGAGAACATATTGACACGTTGCATCATGGCCAGGAACGAAGGAGACTACAAAGAGTGAGAGACACTGTCCGGTCCATCACGAGTAGTGACCTCCCCACCATCAAAAAGATCTACAGGGGATGCAGCCTCAAAAAGGCAACAAATATCATCAGAGACCCACACCATCCTGGCCACACTCTCATATCACTCCTACCATCTGGAAGAACGTACAGGAGCCTGAAAACAAGTGATCACCAGATTCAGGAACAGTTTCTTACTAGTAACCATCAGGCACTTGAACACTACGCAAGACTAACCTCAGCAACTATGATCGTCTATGCAATGTGTCTCTGGTTACCTAGTATTAGAGTTATTAATTTATTGTTTTATGATTATTATATATTTTTGTGTCATTGCATTTGCAGGCCAGGAAAAGCTGCAGCAAGTAAGAATTGTATTATTTTATTTTCGGCGCATATGATAATTAAATAGTCAACTTAAATATTACATTTCCTTCCAAAAAATCTTTTTTTAAAAGGCTTTCTTTTGATATTAATTTAGTTAAATTGCTATGTTATTTTCCAACTCCTTAGTTTATAGTATTAACTCTTATTCGCTTCAGTGTAGTTTACTCACAATTGGATAATGCTGAAGAGTCTTGGAATTGCATTACCCAAACTCTAACAGTACAGATGACACCGCTGTTCCCACTGCTGCCTTTGCTACAGCTTCATTCACGAGCTTTCATTCAACATTCAACGTGGCCAACCACTTCACTGCTTAACCATGTCATATTAGATCTTGGCACCACTAAATATGGATAATTTAATAACATAAGACAAAGGAGCAGAATTAAGCCATTCAGCCCATCAAGTTTGCCATGCCATTCTGTCATGGCTGATCTATCTTTCCCACCCAACATAATTGTCCTGCCCACGTACCCTTTAGCACTCTTACTAATCAAGAACCTATCAATCTCTACTTTAAAAATACCCAATGACTTTGCCTACACTTCCACAGTGGCACTGTGGAATCTGTTCCACTGATTCACCGCCCTGTGACTTTACATTCGACACGTTCCTGCTTGCTCCCTTTGCCTCTCAAATCCCCCTTTCACAGTATGGGGGCTTGAGAGATATGTAGTGGAGTTTAGGGCAAGGTTAGATCAGCATGATCTTCTTTAATGGCAGAGTCAGCACATACAGTCACATTTGGTCCTGTTTCTTATGATCTGAAGCCCCCCACACCTACTCTTGAAAACTATTTTCCCACTACCAATGTTCCCAATAGTCATGATTTCAATCAGTAAATGTTATATTATTTTGAAGTGTTTAAGCCCATTGTTCTGAAATCATTCAAGTTTGAAGATCACTGCTTGTAAACAGCATTTTGAAATTAAAGGAACAGAATTTGCATTTAAATGTGAGGTTATTTTGGACCTATTTATTCAGCCTTAGTACTTCAATTTGATTAAGATAATATGATTGTTTAGAAATGTGTCGACAATCGTCGTTGAAATGACTGCTTGTTGACTATTTCTACAGTGGCACTTCGCGGTGGAAGATTGCAACCTTCACGTGGTCCACCCCGTTTCGACTAATGCAATCAACTCAACGTGCACAAACGAAGATCAAATAGAACAAGTTGTCCAACAACTTTAGGCTGTGCACGTCACACGAAAGAAGAAGTGGCACTTCAATGTTCACTTTGTTTCCCCTTTGCTTGTGTCATTGGTAAGCCCTGGACCATGAACCAGCTTGAACCATCAAGCCCCTTTACCCTAGGGCACTTCAACTTTCAAAAATGTGTCCCTTCCAAGAATCTCATGCCTCAACTACCTTCTCTGGCAGCTTATTCCGTATACCCACCACCTCCTGAGTGAAAATGTTGCCCCTTAGGTTCCTATTAAATCTTTTCACCTTAAACTTATGTCCTCGAGTTCTTGATTCCCCTACCCTGGGAAAAAGACTATGCATTCATCCTATCTATCCCCCTCAAGGTCTTATACACCTCCATAAAATCTCCCCTCAGCCAGGCCAACCTCTCATTATAACTCTGGCCCTCGAGTCCAGGCAACATCCCCGTAAATCTTCTCTACACTCTTTCCAGCTTAAGGACTAAAAATGAACACAATACCCCAAATGTGGCCGCACCAACGTCTTGAACCACTGTAACATAATGTCTCAACTTGTATATTTAATTTCAGACTAATGAAGGCCAATGTACCTTTGTTACTATTCTATCTACCTGTGAGGACATTTTCAGGGAATTGTGTACCTGTACTCCTAGATCACTCTGCTCTACAACACTCCCTAGGGCCCTACCTACCATTCAGTGTGAAGGACCTGTTTGCGTGCTGTACAGCTCTGTGATTCTAAGCATTTATCCCAATTATTTAAAGTGTTGGTTATATTTTCCCAGTCGAAGGACACGTCAGCTTATTTTGGCAATGTTTCATGCTGACGAAGGGACCCAACGCAAAACCTCATCTATCCATGTTCTCCAGAGATTCTGACCTGCTGAGTTTATTCCAGCACTTTGTGTCAATTTTTGGCAATTTTCTTTCTCAGTTTTTATATCAGAGTGAAGCTGAGAGGCTCCAATAAGATTATGGCGCTCTGACATCAGAGGAAAGCTCTGTATAGGAATTCGCCAACACAGAGCAGGGGCCTGGACTCTCTTTACTCTGCTACGGCACTGACATCTCCAGTGCGGTTGGAAGGAAATTGAGCAACTGGAATTGGTGTGAGGTGTTTTATTTCTTATTTATAAACCTGGGAACAACTGATATGTAAAATAAATCAGACTTTTAAAAAAAAGAGAACCGCAGCACGAAAAATAAAAATAGCACTTTGATCCAGTTGTCTACACTGATCATAACTCCCCCGAGATTCGACCATTCACCTCCACACAAGAGGCAATTTACAGCGGCTATTTAACGTACCAATCGCACAATCAAACAGTTCTGAGGTGTTCAAAAGTTCTGAGGTGTGCTTTAAACAGTACGCAACTTCAGGCAGAACTGCCCAGGTCATATTATTCCATTTAATCTTAATACTTAAGACACTAAAATAATGATGTCCCAGCAACTCTCAAGTATAGAAAACGTGGGAATATACATTCCTGCTCATTCAACGCATTTCTGCTTAACTGTAAGACAAACCTTCCAACCAGAACAATGAATTTCCCCGTTAAATCCCGAACTCACCAGTGTAGAAGAGACAGTCGTAGTCTGGCAGGTCTGGGTCAGGTAGCGCTCAGCTCCTTCTCTCCTCATGGTTTGTACCTGGTTCACCTATCTCAATCAACACAAAATAACAATCACTTCTTCCTTGAGATCACATCGCATGGGGGTGGGGGTCGGAACGGGGGCAGGTCCTGGTTTGGGGTGAGTGTTGGTGGCGGCTCCTACGCACAAGGACTGTCGCACCGGCTGCCTTTGTTTTCAATGGGGAGCCCACACTGCTGCTCAGCACCGTCCCCTGGCGCCGCGTCCGCCGCTGCTTCAAGCCTCAGCAAGGAGCAGGGTCCAACCCTGCTGGTGGTGGCAAGCGCTCCAGAGTTGTTCGGGAGCAAGACGCCTTTAAGGAACGGTTCGGGCGGCCGCTCAGGAGCCTCTGGTTATTTTCTCTTAGAAGCCAGCTCTGGTTAGGTTCATGGAAGCACAGGAACCTGCAGATACTGGAGCCATCTCCCACCACCTTAGTCACCCATAGATTCAAGGAACCCCAGATTTGGTTTACAAAAATATATGAATCCGGGCTGGAGTAACTCAGCGGATCAGGCAGTCTGATCTTTGTCTTTTTTTAAATCTCAGTCATCTTGCTCCTTTCTCCTCTTCCTTTACCTCACTAATCCTACCCCGTCACCCTGCTTTCCCCGTCTTATCTCCCAACCCCAGCCCAGTTCCCTTTTATCTTTCCTCTTTCCGTTCTCTTCCCCCCCATATCCCTCCCTCTGACTGTACATTTCACTCCTCCTCTTATTTTACACCCTTTTCTCTCCCCGTCACCCTCAAGCCTTTGTCACTTACTGCACACAATTGCCAATATTTATTTTGCCTCTACCCAGCCAGGCTATGTCCCACCCCCAGAGATAGACACAAAGTGCTGGAGTAGCTCAGCAAGTCGGGCAGCATCTCTGGAGGACATAGATAAATTACATCTTGGGTCTGGACCCTTCTTCACCTGCCCACCCCACTACTCTACCTCTCTTCCAGCTTTCTCCTCCCAACTTTGTCAGTCTGAAGAAGTGTCCCGACATGAAGCATCAATTGTCCATTCCCTCCACAGATGTTCCCTGACCTGCTGAGTTCCTCCAGCACTTTGTGGGGTTTTTTTTGGTTAGGTTCAGGAAATTTATTTTCTTCTCTGGATCACAGCCCCGAGGATTGTACCAATTCAAGAGTTTCCCCAGAGAACAAACAGCTCCTGTGTGGCTTTGCCATCAGTGAGACGCACGGGTCTGGTGCATGGCCAGTGTGGTCCTGTTCCTTCACCGCCTATTCAAAATGGTTCAGCTCTGTGAGACACTGAAATATGTGATAGGGTATGCCCAAAAGCATTTCCTTTTGCAGCTACCTACAGTACCTCTTACTTACATCTCACAGATCTTAGCAGATGAGCTACAAAAACAGTTTATGCAATGTAAAAGTGTATCCAATGTTGCCTGGGCTTCAGTTACAGAGGGAGGTTGACTAGACAGGAACCTTTCCTTTGAAGCGTTGAGGGCTGAGGGGGTGACCTTAATGATGTGTACAAGATTATAAGGGCATTGATGAAGAGAACACTCACAGTCTTTGTCTCAGAGTAGTCTAAAACTTGAGGGCATTGTCTTAAGGTAAGAGGTAAAACATTCTATAAGTTTAAACTGATCTGCAAAACTATTGTGATTGTTTGTTGAATGATAAATCTTCCTCTTTCAGCAAAGATGGTGCTCTCTTACTTTTACAAATGAGACAGGCCTCGGAGAATGGAATCTCAGGGGCAACATTTTCACAAGGAGGATAGTCTGTATCTGGAATGAGCTGCCACTAGAAGTGTATAGAATTACAATTTTAAAAAGACATTTGGAAAGATATATGGGGCAATGGAGGCAAATGGGAGTAGCCCAGTGTGCCAAATTGGTTGGCTTAGGCAAGGTGGACCGAAAGGCCTTTCTTGATGCAACATTCTATAAGTTTAAACTGATCTGCAAAACTATTGTGATTGTTTTTTTAATTATAAATCTTATAAAGAATGGGCATTTCAGCAAGTAAACCTCCTAAGTTAGACTCTAACCATTTTCCAAGTATGTTGCTTTCCATTATAAAACAGAGCATCAATGTGACCATGGAGCTGTTTGTGTAGATTTTCACACCAAAGTTCCCACTTTGTTGTATGGTGGAACACCAAAACAAGTCAAAGGGAAGCAGCATTTAAAATACATTTGGACCGGTATCTGGATATGAGAGATTTAGAGGGATATGGGCCAAACGTGGGCAGGGTACTAGCATAAATGAGACATCTTAGTCAGCATGGATGAGTTGTGGTAAAGGGCTCCTTCTGTGAGATATGACCATGACTCTAACACGTTAATTTTAAGCCGCAATATAAAGAAACATTTGCTCAGAGAGCAACAATTATAGACAATAAACTGGATATTCATATATTCATGACCATTTGGTTCTGAATCACACGACACACACTAGTTTGGTGAAGAGTGGATTCATAATTTGAGTTATCTCCAATTAATTTTGTCTGTATGGGAAGGAATTAGCCAGATGCAACTTTGCTACTTTTTAACTGGATCAGGTAATGACATCAGATTATAAAGTCAACTTTTATTACCTTACAAAATATATGTGTGGAAACATGATGCACTGCTGTGCACTTCAGATAGACCACATTAACAAAGCAGGTCAACAAATGCATTTCTGATCAATTATGTGTTAGAACATTATAAATTATGAAAGCACAACTTTCTTTTATTCAAAATGCATCCTCATTAAAACATGCTCAACTTCTAGAGCAGCTGTACCCATGGTGAGCTAAACAACTCTGATTTTTCAGTCTAATTTCTACATACATTGGATTTCCAAGACCTGAAGGTGAGAAAAGTGGGGGGGGGGGGGGGGGGTCACATAAGAGTATAAGAGTTGGGCCAAACATCCCTTGAACGTGCTTCACTATTTAACAACATCTAATCATTTTGCTTAACTCCACTTTACTGCTTGATCCCACAACCCTCTAATGGAACATTGAATATATTTAATGGAGACACAAGAAACAGCTAATCCTAAAATCTTGAGCAAAATCAAAGCTCAAATCTCCTTCAAACTGCACACATTTCATACCATTACCTCTCTCTGTTCTAATCTCCATGGATGTGACTATCTACACAATATTTATTTATTAAAAGTTTCTTTGTCCCAGTAATTAATCTCATAATCTTCTCTGCTGTCCATAAAGCTAGTATTTGACAAATAAGACTGCCAAAACTGTGCAAGACCTCAAGTTTAGTTGAGTTTAGTTTAGTTTAGAAATACAGCACAGAAACAGACCCTTTGGCCCACCGGGTCCGTGCTGACCAGCGATCCCTGTACATTAACACCAGGGACAATTTACACTTTAAACAAGCCAGTTAACCTACAAACCTGTACGTCTTTGGAGTGTGGGAGGAAACCGAAGATCTCGGGGAAAACCCACGCAGGTCACGGGGAGAATGTACAAACTCCGTACAGACAGCACCCGTAGTCGGGATCGAACCCAGGTCTCCGGTGCTGAAAGCGTTGTCAGGCAGCAACTTTACTGCTGTGCCACTGTGCGTCAGGTATAGACACTTTAGTCTTGTAAAGTTGTAACGTCTTTCCTACTTAAGTACCACATCACTCTGACAAAAAAGGACAACATTACATTTGCCTTCCTAATTATTTGCTGTACCTGCTTACCAACTTTCTGTGATTCTTTACAGCTGGATTTCTCTGAAAATTGGACCATTAGTTTCACTAAAGATAGACACAAAAAGTTGGAGTAACTCAGCGGGACAGGCAGCATCTCTGGAAAGAAGGAACTAGTGACGTTTTGGGTCGAGACCCTTCTTCAGACTAGTTAGGGAAAAGGGAAATGAGAGATATAGACGATGATGTACAGAGATAAAGAATAATGAATGAAAGATATGGAAAAAATAGCAATGATAAAGGAAACAGGACATTTTTAGCTGTTTGTTGGGTGAGAATGTGAAGCTGGTGCGACTTGGGCGGGGATTGACAGAGAGAGTGCGAGGGAATGCCGGGATTACTTGAAGTTAGAAAAATTAATATTCATACATTCATAACATTCATACCACTGCCCAAGCGAAATATGAGATGCTGTTCCTCCAATTATTTGCGTTTAGCCTCACTCTGACAATGGAGGAGACCTAGGACAGAAAGGAAGGTCAGTGTGGAAATGGGAAGGAGAATTAAAGTGTTTAACAACTGGGAGATCAGGTAGATTGAGGCGGACTGGGCGAAGGTGTTCCATGAAACGATCGCCCAGTCTACGTTTGGTCTCGCTGATGTATAAGAGTCCACATCTTGAACAACGGATACAGTAGATGAGATTGGAGGAGGTGCAAGTGAACCCCTGCCTAGCCAGAAAGGACTGTCGAGGTCCCTGGACAGAGTCGAGGGAGGAGGTACCTGGGGAGGGGGTAGTTTGGGTGGGAAGGGATGAGAACCAGGTAGTTGCGGAGGAATGGTCTCTGTGGAAGGCGGAAAGGAGTGGAGATGGGAAGATGTGATCAGTATTGGGATCCCGTTGGAGGTGGCACAAATGTCGGAAGATTATGTGTTGTAAGCGACGGCTGATGGGGTGAAAGGTACGGTCGAGGAGGACTGTCTCTGTTGCGACTAGGGAGAAGGGGAGCAAGGGTGGAGCTGCGGGGTACCGAGGAGACACGAGTGAGGGCCTCATCTATGATGGGAGTGGGAACAGAATGAGGACATCTCGGATGTCCACTATCCTTATCTAAACAATTCCTATTAAAATGCTTTAACTTAATATTTATCCCCATTGCTCTCCATCTACTGTACCATGAATTTGTTTTATGAAGTATTTGCTTAACCTTAGAAGGCACAAATTTGTCATTAGGAAACACTATGGGGATATACAAGACATTTAAAAGAAATTTGGACAGATATATGAATAGGAAGGGTTTAGAGGGATACTAGACTAAGTGGGACCAGTTGGGTCCCAGCATCACACGGGAGGGCTGGTCCCCCAACGCAATATTCCACCTCTCCACCAATACCAATATTGGTGGCCAGTGGAGGGGGCGGGGGCTTTCTGGAGCTCTAGTATGGGTGTTCTGGGCTGAAGGGACTGGTTTCCAGAGGGCTAGTAGGGACATTGTGGGCCGAATGGATTCTTGAGCTGGTGGCTCACTCACTCAAGCCTGTTGTGCTGGCAGCTCATTCACTCACGGCTGGTGGGCTGGCAGTTGACTCATGGCTATTCCTTGAAATTCCATTTCCACCAGGGTGCAAGGCCACCAAATTCAAGTACAGTTTCTTACCACTTCAAGCACGGTGCAAGGCCACCAAATTCAAGTGCAGTTTCATACCATTTCAAGCAGGATGCAAGGCCACTAAAGACAGCGAGTCGTGACCTCTCCCTCCTCCATCCTGCAGAAACTGAGCCACGCCCACACATCTGGGTTTTATAGTCCCTCCCCCCCACCAGAAGGGGCGTGGCCTTTGTGGCATGATTGACAGGAGAGAGAATCTCAACATTTTTTTAAACATAAACAATTCTTTTATTTTTCATTGATGGGAAAAATCCTCGGCACCTGATGAGCGGAGGGGGACTGAGTAAGATGTCCAAAAATCGTACGTGGTAGCGTTTTTCTAAAATCAATATAAAGCGCAAACAGGAAGTGGTCAAGATTAGACTTTTAATTATGTAGATGGCAAGGCAACTTTAATTAGGCAAGGCAACTTTAATTAGGCAAGGCAACTTTAATTAGGCAAGGCAACTTTAATTAGGCAAGGCAACTTTAATTAGGCAAGGCAACTTTAATTAGGCAAGGCAACTTTAATTAGGCAAGGCAACTTTAATTAGGCAAGGCAACTTTAATTAGGCAAGGCAACTTTAATTAGGCAAGGCAACTTCAACATTTCCAAACGAAAGGCAACACAGCTTTAGCATTTCCAAACCAAAGGCAACACAGCTTTAGCATTTCCAAACCATAGGCAACACAGCTTTAGCATTTCCAAACCATAGGCAACACAGCTTTAGCATTTCCAAACCATAGGCAACACAACTTTAGCATTTCCAAACCAAAGGCAACACAGCTTTAGCATTTCCAAACCAAAGGCAACACAGCTTTAGCATTTCCAAACCAAAGGCAACACAGCTTTAGCATTTCCAAACCAAAGGCAACACAGCTTTAGCATTTCCAAACCAAAGGCAACACAGCTTTAGCATTTCCAAACCAAAGGCAACACAGCTTTAGCATTTCCAAACCAAAGGCAACACAGCTTTAGCATTTCCAAACCAAAGGCAACAACAGCTTTAGCATTTCCAAACTAAAGGCAACACAGATTTAGCATTTCCAAACTATATTTTCAAACCACATTAAGGGCACTGACAGGTCAGTAAAACTACATAGTTTAGTAGACATGTGTTCAGTGTTATTCACAGCGCTCAGACTGATAGACGTGACCCTCTTGCTCCCCCATCTTGCAGATACACACTGAGGCACTCAATACTTCTGGGTTTTATAGTCCCTCTGGAAGGGGCATGGCCTTCAGGAGAGAGAATTGCAACATTTTTTAAACACTAATAACTCTTTTATTTTTTATCGATTGGAAACATCCTCTTGTCCTGAGCTGCGGAGGGGGACTCTGAGTAAGATGGCCTGAAATCACAACCGTAAGTGGCAGCGTTTTTTCTAAAATCAATATACAGATCAACAGGAAGTGGTCAAGATCAGACTTTTAGTAATATAGATGGGCTAAATGCAGGCAAATAGGACAACCAATAATATGCCAATTTGGTTGCGTGGTCAAGGTAGGCCGGACCTGTTTCCGTGTTGTGCTCAATGACTCTAACGTGCAGCAAAGCATGCAATGATGGATTTTTCCTGTGTTCATGCTTTGTGCCAATTAAAATAGACAGGAAATCACAAAAATAACTGAATATTTTTAGACTTTATGCAAAGATTTGGCATGAAATTATTTGGAAAATTATGAAAGATCACAATCACAAACATAATTGTCAATTGTCCTTGAAAAATTTAATTATTATTTCAAAATAAATGCGCTTTCACAACCCTAATTAGTAAATAGTAAAGCTAATTGATCTACCAAGTGTAACAGCACTACACATTGTCCTCTTTTAAAATAAGAATAGAAACCTCTAAAACAATTACTTGATAAAGCTAGTATAGATATTGCACTGTAATAAAACCTTGACATATAACATAGGTACTATTCTTATGCCTCTATTTTGCCAGCTATTAGCAGAACTCAATTCATTTATAAATGTCTTCTTAGTAGGAATCATTCACATACTATTAACCATTGTTTTGTGTATGTTTTTCCTACCACAGTTTTTGTTCTGACAATGGCTGTTACTGGCCGTTGAATCTTCAAAGCATTAGTGGATGGAATCAATAATCATGTTTCAGGCTCACTTGAAAGTGAAAAATATTGAGTTATTAAATTAATCCAATTAGGAAACATAAGGAACATCTTCGTTGAATAATCCAAGGTTTCAATTAATTTGTTGTTTGATCCAGTCAGAAAATCTAGAAACACGAGTATAAACTCCAGGACGATTACGTCGAGCACATCCTTCTCCCCAGCTAACTATTCCCGCTAGAAACCATCTTCTTCTTTTGCCCAGACACACCAATGGGCCTCCAGAGTCTCCCTAGAATAAAAGTTAAACAAATGTCTCTTATAGAACAAGACGTGATTACAATATCTAGTGATAACTGTACTACAAGACAACAGAGTTTGAGTAATTGTAACTTTGACAGACCTTAGACATCATAGGTCACAGGAAGCAGGACTGGGGAAACCCTGCCATGGTCAAAATTTCAATGTGGAATATAGGGATCGCACCCAAGAGAGCACAAAGGTTTAAATGCCAATTTACTCATGGATGAACTGATAGGGCTAGGTTATGCTTTGTCATGGAGATATAATAGACATGTGGATGGACACATCTTCATAATTACACAAAAATCAATCCTGTTATATTAATTGTAGGAAGTCTTGTTCAGCCTCAAGGCATTTGGAGGAGTGGTTATGTATGAACTCCCTGGATGTGCAAAAGAACAGATGAGGAAATACAAAATATCTTCTGTCCGTGTGTTAATAATCCACAAAATATCTTCTGTCCGCTCATCCATTAAGAGAAGGGCTTGCAGATGCCTCTGACGACAACAGTATAATTTCACCCACTGCGCAGAGGTGATGAGAATTTGTATCAAAGGCCACAGACAGGCTAATGAGGAAAATGCAAGGTAATTTACTATTTTCACAGTTATATGGAAAGTTTATAAACCCCTATGCTGTATCAGGCAACAAGGCTCCTTGTTCTGAGGATCCAGCTTACATTTGAATGCGAAGGTTTCCCAGTCCGGTTGGTTGTCTTTTAAAGTTACAATTGATCAATAATTAGATATTTTAGTTGTTTTCAGTACTTTAATCCGGTAGGCGGCGCGACTCTCGTCTGCAGCGGCCTCTGCAGTCCGTCTGCGTTTTTATTATTTTATGTCTATGTTTTAATGTAGTTTTTGTTATTTTTGTTGGGGTATGTGTGTGGGGGGGTGGGGGTGGTGTGGGGGGGGTTGGGGGTAACTTTTAAATCTCTCCCTGCACGGGAGACCCGACCTTTTCTTTGTCGGGTCTCCGTTGTCGTTGGGGCTGCAACGAGGAGCGGCCTCCAACAGGAAGACCGGGGGCTGTGGTGCCGACTACTCACCTCACCGTCGCGGAGCTGGCCGAGTCCAGAGCGGGTGGAGCTGTGGTGGACGCTGCTGCGACCCGACCCCCGGAGATTCGGTGGCTGCAACTGCGGGTTTGGCGGACGGCGGCACCGGGAGCCCGCGGGTCTCTGGAGGGAGACCGCTTTTCAGGGCTCCCGCAACGGCGACTTCTCCCGCCCGAGTTGCGGGGTTGAAGAGCTCCTGGAGCGGGGCCTACATCACCGCCCCGCGCGGCTTGGAATGGCCGCGGGAGTTTGCGAGCGCATGCCGGGGGCTCTAACATCAAGAACCCGGTGTGCGACCTTGCATCACCCGGCGTGGCTTTAATGGCCACGGGACAATCGCCATCGCCCGCCGGGGGCTTTGACTTTGACTCTGACATCGGGGGGGGGAGTGCAGTGGAGAGAAAAGTTTTTTTGGCCTTCCATCACAGCAATGTGATGGATGTTTATGTAAAATATGTTGTGTCTTGGGTCTATTTGTTTGTAATGTGTGGCTGCAGAAACGGCATTTCGTTTGGACCTCAAGGGGTCCAAATGACAATAAATTGAATTGAATTGAATTGAATTGAATTGAATGAACTGTTGATAACAATTCCACCGAGGATTCAGATCCAGAGTCAAGAGCGTTTGTCATATGTACAGGCAATGGAACAATGACATTCTTACTTGCTGCAGCTTATCATGCCCATTGAAACAATAACACACAAATAAATATACAATAATCATAAAACACTAACTTAATAACAGTAGTACTAGATAACCATAATAGTGCAAAACCAGTCCATAGTGCAACCAAAGACACCCCATGGAAGTTCATAGTCACCGAGGTTAGTGTTGTGCAGTGTTCAAGGGTCTGTGGTTGCTGGGAAGAAGCTTCAATTTAATATTTGAAAACTTTGTATAAATGAAGATTTGCAGATATGGGTAGCCTCGACATGAAGATAGGGAAAGCGATGGCAGTGAGATCCATCAACCTGATGGAGGCAGCAGTTTGATGGGAGCATGATCAAAGGAATAAAAGCCAGACCAGATAACCTCAGAGTCAAAAAGGAGAAAACATGCAAGATCAGTATGACTTCCAGGGTAGCTGTGATTACAGACCGTACGTCTCTGGAATCATATGACTGCTTTTGACATCATGGACATGAATACAATCAGCAGGCACAGGCCTTGAATATCAGATGTTCAATGTTTAGATTTTATTTTTTGCTTTTTGATAAAGCTTGCAGTTTCACTTTCATGTACTATAATGTATCAAGGTCAGGCCATTATGCACTAGATGTACCATCTCCCGATTTTGAGATGCAACTGATATCAGACAGGAGACTCAAAATGTTTATGTTTCTTCACTGTGTACTTAGTAACACTATTATATTGCAAACTGTTCCACACGTGTGAGCGCATCAGATGTTTAACCATGATGAATGGTATCATTTGTTACATTATCAGCACTGTGTTTGATCAGATTATTAAATATAATCATCACAATCTCTCTCCTGTGGCGTTCCCTCTTTTTGCGCATCATGAACCAGATATTGCAAAGCAACCAACAACAAATGTTCCCAGACAACAATGGAAGCTTTAGCTGCATGATGCTTTTTCTCGTAAACGCTTGTGGCATATCCTTCGGTGTTCTGTATCCTAAATCAAACCTGTTTTGTCATAGAAACAATATTCATAGGCGTCATTAGAAAAAAAAATCTGCCTAGGTTTATTACCTCACTCAATCCACAATAAGAGATCAATCGGTCATTTGCTTCATTGTTGTATGGGATCTTGCTGTGTAACATTTGCTTTTCATTTAATTGATGATGGCAGATGATTCAAGCAAGATCATAAGACCTCAACAAGTAATCTTCGACTGTACAAAAGCACTGTACTGTTTAAGCTACCTGGCCACCAAAGAACTGCTCAGGGCAGCACAGTGGTGCAGCGGTGGAGCTCCTGTCTCACATCACCAGACACTTGGATTTGTTCCTGACTACGGGTACTGTCTGTGTGGAATTTTTATGTTCTCCCTGTGACCAAGTGTGTTTTCTGTGGGTGCTCCGGTTTCCGCCAAAGGGTTTGTAGGTTGATTGGCTTCTGTAAATTGCCCCTAGTGTGTAGGGTACAAAAGTGGGGTGACATAGAACTAGTGTCTGGGTGATCGATGGTCAACATGGACTCAATGGGTCGAAGGGTTTGTTTCCACACTGTATCTCTAAACTAAACTAAAGATTGCCTAGTTTTATGGTTATTCATTTTTGGTATTATTGGTAATTATATATATATATCTTAGTGTTATTGCATTAATGGGCCTGTTAAGTGGCAGGAAGTAAGAACTTCAATGTTTCATTGCCAGTAAACATAACAATTAAACGCTTTTGACTATTCTGTGAGAATGACTCATGTTTAACTGAGTTAATATTGCCATGAAGGAAACTGACCACTCCATTGCATCCAATCTAGTGGCTGAGGAATATTCTGTTGCATTGTCTTACATGACAATGTTGTACTTAAATTTATTGGTATAATAATAATAATAATAATACATTTTATTTATGGGCGCCTTTCAAGAGTCTCAAGGACACCTTACAAAAATTTAGCAGGTAGAGGAAAAACATGTAAGGGGAATGAAATAAATAGTAGAGACATGACTAGTACACAAAGTAAAGACAGAATTCAATTCAAACACAATATGAGGCAATTAATGCACAGATGAAAAGGGAGGGGGACGTGGGGCTAAGGATAGGCAGAGGTGAAGAGATGGGTCTTGAGGCGGGACTGGAAGATGGTGAGGGACACGGGATTGCGGATCAGTTGGGGGAGGGAGTTCCAGAGCCTGGGAGCTGCCCTGGAGAAGGCTCTGTCCCCAAAACTGCGGAGGTTGGACTTGTGGATGGAGAGGAGACCGGCTGATGTGGATCTGAGGGACCGTGAGGGTTGGTAGGGGGAGAGGAGGTCAGTGAGATATGGGGGGGGGCCAGATGGTGGAGGGCTTTGTAGGTGAGGATCAGGATTTTGTAGGTGATCCGGTGGGAGATGGGAAGCCAGTGAAGTTGTTTGAGGACTGGAGTGATGTGATGCCAGGATTTGGTGTGGGTGATGAGTCGGGCGGCTGCGTTCTGGACCAGTTGGAGTCGGTTGATGTAGGTGGAGCTGATGCCAAGGAGAAGTGAGTTGCAATAGTCCAGTCGGGAGGAGATGAAGGCATGGATGAATCTTTCAGCAGCGGGAGGTGTGAGAGAGGGTCTGAGTGGCGATGTTGCAGAGATGAAAGGAGGTTTTAATGACGGCGGATGTGAGGCTCAAGGGAGAGGGTGGAATCAAAGATCACGCCAAGGTTGCGGGCCTGGGGAGATGGGGAGACAGTGGTGCCGTCGATGGTGAGAGTGGGGTTATTGATTTTGCTGAGTGTGGCTTTGGAGCCTATGAGGAGGAATTCTGTCTTATCGCTGTTGAGTTTGAGGAAGTTATGTTGCATCCAGGTTTTTATAGCTGACAAACAGGAGTTGATATGGGAGAGGGGGGGGTTGTGTGGGGATTTGGTGCCGAGGTAGATCTGAGTGTCATCGGCGTAACAGTGGAAGTCCAGGTTGAAGTGGCGGAGTATCTGACCAAGGGGGAGGATGTAGATGATGAAGAGGAGGGGGCCGAGTACGGAGCCTTGGGGTACGCCTTGAGTGACTGCGGCTGTAGCAGAGGTGTGGTTGTGGAGAGAGATGAAGTGTGATCTGTTGGAAAGGTAAGAACGGAGCCAGCTGAGTGCAGAGCCTTCAATGTCGAGGTCTTTGAGTCTGGTGAGCATGATGTTATGGTTCACTGTATCGAAGGCTGCGCTCAGGTCGAGGAGGATGAGGATGTTGATGGAACCAGTGTCAGCAGAGGTGAGGAGGTCGTTGAGGACTTTGAGGAGAGCAGTTTCTGTGCTATGGAGGGGGCGAAAGCCAGATTGGAGGGGTTCAAGTAGGTTATACGTAAGGAGGTGGGAATGAAGTTGCGACGCAACAATACGCTCCAGGGTTTTTGAAAGAAAGGGGAGGTTTGAGATTGGGCGGTAGTTAATGAGAGAGGAGGGATCAAGACCAGGTTTCTTTAAGATTGGTGTGACAGCAGCAGTTTTGAAAGCGGAGGGGACAATTCCTTGGGACAATGAGGAGTTGAAGAGATTAGTGAGGTAGGGGCAGAGAACGGGGAGGCAGGACTTCAGCAGGGGACTGGGGAGAGGGTCGAGGGAGCAGGTAGTGGGTTTGGAAGAGCTGATGAGTTTGGAGATTTCAGTAGGGGTGACCTGGTCAAACTGGGAGAGGAAGCAGTGTGGAGGAGGGGTAAGGAGGTCAGTGGAGATGTTGAAAGGAGGGGCCTTGGTAGGTGGTGGAGTAGATGCTGGGGAGTCGGGTACAGGGGATAAAGATTGATAGATGGTGCTGATTTTATCAGCGAAAAAGTGGAGGAATGAGTTGCAGAGATCCGGAGTAGAGGTAGGGAGAGTGTTGGCTCGAGGCTTGAGGAGGTTGCCCACTGTGGAGAAGAGGGTTCTGTGGTTTAGGCAGGGATCAGTGAATATGGAGGAGAGGTAGGCAGATTTTGCAGCAATGAGGGCATCTTTGTAGTCAGTGAGGTGGAGTTTGTAAGCTTCAAGGTGTACTGTGAGAGATGATTTCTTTGTGAGTCGTTCAAGTCGGCAACCAGTCTGTTTCAGTTTACGAAGTGCAGGTGTGTACCAGGGTGAAGATGTGTTGAAAGTTACGGTTCTTGTTTTGAGGGGGGCCATAGTGTTAAGGGAGGTAGACAAGGTGGAGTTGAGATGGTTTGTGAGATCATCAGGTGAGATATGGGTTGAGTCCTGGGGGAGACTGGTGGAGAGCAGGTCAGAGAGATGGTGGGAATCAATGGATTTAAGATTACGGAAGGTGATTTCTCGGAGGAAGCGGGGGCGAGGTGTCGGAGAAGGGATGGTGAACCGTATAAGCTTATGATCAGAGAGGGGGAAGAGGCATGGATGGAGGTCGAGTACCGGTTGATTTGTGGAGCAGACCAGGTCAAGGATGTGACCTTTGTCATGGGTGGGAAAGGTGACGTGCTGAGTGAGAGAGAAGTTGTCAAGTAAAAAGGCGAATTCAGATGCGAGCTTGCAGGTATAACTCATATTAAACAATTTTAACAATAGTGTCATAGTTTTTATCCTGTTTTTGTATCTAACATCTACTACCCTATCAGATTTTCTTCAGCCAGTGGTTTTATAGTTAAGAGCAATCCATTTTTTTTAAATTATAAAAACAAAATATGCTTCACTCAGCAGGTCAGGCAGCATCAGGAAAAAGTAATTAATGTTTTATATCCCAGTTGCCTCATTTGACAAAGGGTCTCTGACCTGAAATATAAACTTTGATTCACTTTCCACAGATGATGCCAGTTTTGTTAAGTCTTTCCAGCATTTTCTGTTTTTATTCCAGATTTCCATTTTTACAGTTTTTTAAAAATGATCGGTTTTTATCGTTTGGAAATATCTGCTAATTTACAATCATAATTGGTGATATAATTAAAGGATGGTAGATGATAGTAATCATCCTAATCTCTCAACATCACACTACATTGATGTCAAAGTGAACAACAGGATCACAGAACCAGCTCTGCTTTTGGAAGAAGGAGAAGTGAAGGGTGTTACGTGAGGCGTATAGAACAAAGAGCAGTCAGCCTAGAGTCCCAGCTGAAGAAGTATCGTGTTGTTGTCATACCAGGGGTGGATCTACTATGAAACTAATGAAGTTTAAGATTCAGGGCCCCTAATCCCGGTGGGGTCCCCAGAAGCGATTTTAGTCCAGATATTCTTCCGATTTAAATCAGAATTCTGATTTTTTTGTTTTCCTAGAAATGAATCTGATTTTTCACCTCGATTAAACCCCTCGCCTCGTTAAAACTCCACCTCACACTTAAACCTCAACTCACTAAACCTCGCCTCGACTAAACCTCCCACCTCACACATAATCCCCGCCTCGACTAATCGCCGCCTCTCTGCCGCTCCTGCAGGGAGGGGCGGGGCTCGGGCTCGACATTAATTTCAGCACGCCTGCGTCCCTCCCCTCCCACCGGCTCTCTCGGGCAATGCGCCTTCGCTGCTCTCCACGCTCGGACCCGTCCTCCGGTTGGAGCTGTTCCGCTCACGTGAGGCGCCGCCAATGGCCGCGGGGGGGGGGGTGCTATAAATATAGGGAGCGGGAGAGAGGCACCGATTAGTTGAGGCGCAGATTAGGTGTGAGGTGGAGTTTAGTTGTGAGGTGGGAGGTTTAGTTAAGTTGAGGTGGGGTTAAGGTGTGAGGTGAGGTGTGAGGTTTATTTGAGGGGAGAGGTTTAGTGAGGTACGGTTTAGTCGAGGCGGGGTTTAGGTGTGAGGAGAAGTTTGGTGGTGAGGTATCGTCGAGGCGAGGGGATTAGTCGAGGTATAGGTGTGTAGTTGAGGGGAAGTAAGCGTAGGTGAGGTGAGGAGAAGTGGATGTCTGAGCTAAGGTAGGGAGACCGAGGTGCTGCTGAAGGAGACGAGACCTCTGTGGCAGAGAATTCCACAAATTCACAACTCTGGGTGAAAAAGTTTTTTCTCATCTCAGTGCTAGACAAAGAGACATTTCAAGTAACATATTTTTTGTAAAGATTTTTTTAGCTGCATGAGGGCATTTATTGAAACATATAAGATTATTAAGGGTTTGGACACGCTAGAGGCAGGAAACATGTTTCCAATGCTGGGAGAGTCCAGAGCCAGGGGCCACAGTTTAAGAATAAGGTGTAGGCCATTTAGAACAGAGATGAGGAAATACCTTTTCACACAGAGAGTTGTGAGTCTGAGGAATTCTCTGCCTCAGAAGGCAGCGGAGGCCAATTCTCTGGAGGCTTTCAAGTGAGAGATAGATAGAGCTCTTAAAGATAGCAGAGTCAAGGGATATGTGGAGAAGGCAGGAATGGGGACTGATTGTGGATGATCAGCCATGATTACCGTGAATGGTGGTGCTGGCTCAAAGGGCCGAATGGCCTACCTGCACCTATTGTCTATTTCATGAAATATGTATCTTTTGGGGGTTATTTTACTGCTTATGTGTTAGAAAAATTCTAAACTTCTGTTATGTAAACTACCAGCAGAAAGCTTGAGAATCACTTTCAATTTATTGAAAATGCAGGAGTGCTGCCCCTGGACCCCGCTGGCCCCTCCTGGACCCACAGCCAATTTTTTTTCTGGAGGTGAATATCCTGCTTAGTCTACATTGCTTAAAAAATTTGGGTCTACTGTAAGAGAAGCGATTAAAAAAATATATATTAATAATAGTGTAATTCAATACAAAATAATAGTTAAAATAAAAATTAAAAGGTTATTAAAGTATCATGTAGGCTGGCCGTAACCGAAAAAGCATTCAAATTAAGGATGTTTCATTCTAAATATATTTAATATAAAATAATTATAAATAATTTAAAACACTATTAACATTTATGACAGAAATTAAAATTTGTGGTGATCTGTCATGGAACAACCCCTTTGAAGATAACAGTGGTTAGCCAGACCTTGTTGCTGGTTGTGAAGGGACCCCCATAACAGTTCAAGCTTCAGGGCCCCAAAATTGTAGGTCCGCCACTGTGTCATATCCACCTTATGCTATACTTGCAAGACATGGACAGTGTACGGCAGACATAACAGACAGCTTAACCAAAAATAGACACAAAATGCTGGAGTATCTCAGTGGGATAGGCAGCATCTCTGGAGAGAAGGAATGGGTGACGTTTTAGGTCGAGACCTTTCTTCAGACTGGTTAACCACTTCCACATGATCTGACTGTGCAGAATACTTCGCATCAAATGGCAAGACAAGATTCCAGACAAACTGATTCTATCCCAAACAAACCTTTCCAGCATTTACTGAGGGAATGGACAGATGATGTTTCGAGTTGGGATCCATTCGTAGTCTGAAGATGGGTTCCAACCTGAACTATCATCTGCCCATTCCTTCTATAGATGCCGCCTGACCTGCTAAGTTCCTCCAGCACTTTTTTGCTCAAGATATCATCTTCTACGGTTTCTTGTGTCTCCCCAACATTTACATATTATTGAAACTATCACCGATCAGGTAGGTATGAAAAGAACCTCAAATACTACAGTATCACTGGATCTCTGCCACCCGTGGAGGAGGAACCTTCAAGCCCAGATTGGTCTAATTGGTCATCCCTGTACACGCTCCTACAACACAGAGTAAAGAGGAAAGTACAGATGATTTTAAAAGCAGCTGTTAAGACACAACCCTGAGAATAGAATAAAAAGGTGATAGGCTCGCGTGGAGCAGCTATTTTGTGGGCGGCCATTATACAAATGGTAGTGCTTGAGTTGCAAGTGTAGTGTGAGTGGTTGGCGTTGAGGATTTGTCTCAAGAGGTTTCAGCGGGGAGACTAAGTAGTGGAAAGGTAAAATAAGGCAAGGTCTGTCTTACTTTCCTCTTTTGCCTTACTGTTGGGGTGGAAGATTGCAACCTTCACGTGGTCCGCCCTGTTTCGATGAATGCAATCAACCCGGCGTGCACAATCAAATAGAACAAGTTGTCCTCCAACTTTATGCTGTGCACACCATATGCAGGAAGAGAAGAAGCCTTATTATAGTCAATATGGCAGTTTGGGGCAGTGGTAGGCTCCTCCTGCAGGATGTGGGAGCAGGGAAACTTCCCGTGACCCTGGCCCAGCTGCAGCTCCTGACTGACCATATTGAGCGGCTGGAGATGATTTCCACTCACCCCAGAGTAGTCATGATGCTGAGACCATCACAGATAGGAGTTTCAGAGGTGGCCACACCAAAGGTGGAAGTGGCAGGCAATTGGGTGAACACAAGGAAAGGCAGAGGGTGGATGGGCAGAAAAAGCAGAATTCTCCCGTGGACATTCCCCATGCTATTAGTACACCATATTGAATACTAATGGGGTGGTGGGAATGGAGACAAGGAGAGTTATAGTGATAGGAGACTCAATAGTTATGGGGACAGACAGGGGACACAAAAGGGAGAGCGGGATGGTGAGCTGCCTCCTGGATGCCACGATCTGGAGTGTCTCAGAGTGGCTGCAGAACATTCTCAAGAGGGGGAATGAGCAGCCAGAGGTCTTTGTGCATATTGGTACCAATGATATAGGTACACAAAGGAATGAGGTCCTACAGAGTAAATACAGCGAGTTAGGCAAAAGGGTAAAAGGCAGAACCTCAAAATAGTAATCTCCAATTAGTTCTGCTATCACATGCTAGTGAGAGTAGAATTAGGAGTTAGGGCAGATGAATGTACACAAAAAAGCTGGAGAAACTCAGCGGGTGCAGCAGCATCTATGGAGCGAAGGAAATAGGCAACGTTTCGGGCCGAAACCCTTCTTCAGACGGCAGATGAATGGTGGCTAAGGAGCTGAGGCAGTGGTTCAGGGTTTTAGGACGAATCACAGATGGTGACGAGTCAGAGTATAGAAGTGAGATCGACCGACATACCAAATGGTGCCAGCACAACAACCTGGCTCTCAACATCAGTAAGACCAAGGAACTGATTGTGGACTTTAGTAGGGGAAGGATGAGGACCCACAATCCTGTTTATATTAACGGGACGATGGTGGAGAGGGTCAAAAACTTCAGATTCCTGGGCGTGCATATATCAGAAGATCTTTCCTGGACCCAGCACACCGATGCAATTGGAAAGAAGGCACATCAGTGACTCTACTTCCTGAGAAGATTACGGGGATTCGGCATGTCGAAGAGGATTCTCCTAAACTTCTACAGGTGCACGGTAGAGAGCATTCTGATTGGTTGCATCGTGGCCTGGTTCGGCAACTTGAACGTCCAGGAGCGAAAAAGACTACAAAAAGTTGTGACCACTGCCCAGTCCATCACTGGCTTTGACCTCCCCACCGTCGAAGGGATCTATCGTAGTCGCTGCCTCAAAATGTCAGCCAAAATCATCAAGGACCCACACCATCCTGGCCACACATTTCTCTCACCACTGCCATCAGGAAGAAGGTACAGGAGCCTGAAGACTGTAACGTACAGGTTCAGGAACAGCTTCTTCCCCACATCCATCAGGCTATTAAACACAACGAATAAGCTATGCACTCTGAACTCTTATTTGCTATTTGCACTATATTTGTTATTTATTGAACTTTTTCTTCTTTTTCCCATTATATACAATGTTTACATATTCACATATTCTTTGTGCTGCAGCAAGTAAGAATTTCATTGTCCTGTCCAGGACATATGACAATAAAACACTCTTGACTCACTAAAAGATAATGGGCCAAATGCAGGCAAATGGGATGAGCTTAGAAAGGCCATCTTGGTTGGAACGGACGAGTTGGGCCGAAGGGCCTGTTTCTGTGCTGTATGACTCTAATTCATGAAAATATATTTGGCAGCATATACTAACGTTTTAAAGACATGATCTGATTTAAGATTTCGTTTTTTGTTTAGAAATAGAGTAAAAACTTGAAAGACACCAAGAATACAGTAGAAGTATTGTACTGAAAGTTAATTATCGGTATTCAAATGCATGACCACTTACCTGGCATGCATCAACCCCACCCCGAAGGTAGCCCGCACAAATCATTCTGGAAGTCACAGAGTTCTCATACAGCTTGTTACAAATACCAAGAGGAATAATTTTCACACTAGCTTCCTGAAGAACAGTGGCCAGCTCACCTAACAAACAAAAATGTTCTGATTACCAAATATTATCCACACAACCATGGAATCAACTGTTCTCGAACTTAAAAGATTAGTTCCTTGCACGGTGCAGTTAAACCAGAAGCTGTTGGTGGTCTCTCCATTTTCTTTCATCAATTACATTCACACAATTAATATGCATCTCAATCAACTAATATTTCATATTGATATACATTATTTCAGTGCCTGGAAAGTGGGTCTCGAGAACAACAATTATACAGAAATAAAATATATCTAAATATAATAGTCTAAATTTACTATAATAATGGTAAAATTCTTAGCATTCATCATTGTTACATCTTAAAACACAATGGTTCTGAAACTACACATGCATAAATAAACACAAAGCTGGAGGGACGCAGTAAGTCAGACAGCATCTATAGAAGGAATGGACAGACTTCATTCAGTCTGAAGAAGGGTCTCAACCTGAAATGTCGTCTGTCTATTTATTTCCACAGAAACTGTTTGACCGAGTGGTTCCTCCGGCACTTAGTGTTTTGCACAGGATCCCAGCAATCACAGTCTAATACTTCCATATTACTCCCAACATCTTTGATTTCCATCTGCAATGTGGCTCCTCTCTCTGTAATCTCATCCAACTTGTCCATGCTAACCAAGATGTCCCATCTAAGCTCATCCCAATTGCCCACTCTTGGCCCATAGCTCTCAAACTGTTCTTATCCACATATTTTTCCATAGGTCTTTTAAATGTTGTATTGCACCTGCCTCAACTACTTCCTCTGGCAGCCCATTCTATTTACACACCACCCTCCGAATGAAAAAAATGCCCCTCAGGTTCCTATTAAAACTCTCTCCCCATCCTCTTAAACTTATGCACTCTAGTTCTTGATTCCCCTATCTTTGCATTTTCAACAAATCTGTCAATTGTAAACACATGATATATTTTTTTAAAAAACATTGCCTGACTGCAGAGGAATATTAGTCATCACAATGCTTGATCCCACTCATAGCTTAATGCACAAATGACCATTTTACCTATTCAATATTTTAAAATTAAAATGTAAGTTTATTCACTGATCCGATGATCACAAGGGCTCACCAAAAACCAGAAAAACACATGATAATTGAATCAGTGAATTTACCTGCCTTTTTAATAAGAATGCACATCATATTTCAATGCATTAATCTTGTGCTCATGAACAGATCACATAACCTTTTATAAAGCATCATACCGTCTTCTCCCAGGACGCCCCAGCCAGTTACATAGCAGTTTGCAGTGGGAGTGAAGATGTGAGTAGCAGCTGGTAAGCAAATTGGTTGGATGGAATCGCTGAAGAAGACCGGTGTCTTCAGTTCCAGCAGTGCAATGTCATAATCTGATGTGAATTCATCGTATTTGGGGTGGGTAACAATTCTACGAATTGATCTGGTTACTATCCTGGAATTCATTCTATTCATTAACTGCAAACCCAGATATGCAGTCCAAGCTGATGAAGTGGAATATCTATAAAAATAAAGAAACAAAGAAATAATACAAACTTTCTCAACCACTGATTCATTGATCCAGACCAGGAGGCTTTGGGTTTGAATATCATTCTGCCTTGGATAATGTTGAACAGAGTAGAGCAAAAATGGATAATGTATATGGCGAATTATCAAACTGGGATGAAAGACATCTTCACAGTGTTAAGGGCCTGTCCCACTTGAGCGTCATTTGCGCGTCACGCAGGTGGCGTGCAAAGGTTTTGTGAATTCCAAAATCTTGGGGCGTCGTGCGCGACCGCACATCACTGCCTACGTCACCACACACCATGCGCGCGTAATGCACGCCATGCGCGCATCACGTGTGCATTGTTACGCGTAAATGATATTGCGTAAATGACGCCCAAGTGGGACAGGCCCTTAACTTAGTCATACTGTGTGGAAACAGGCTCATTAGCCCAATTCTGCCATGCCAACCAAGATGCCCCCTCTAAGCCCCGTCACATTTGCCTGTGTTTGGTCCATATCCCTCTAAATCTTCTTGACTCATACTGAAGAGATTACATATATCCAACTGAAAACTGCAATAAAAGATCTTTGTTCTTCAGAACGGTTATCCACATTCATACAGTATCTATCTTTCAGTTTCAGCTAAGATTAAAAAAAAGTTAAAATGCTCACATTGATCGCAATTGGGAATCTAAAGAAGAGGACCCTGAACAAATAGTATTAGAGCTTTGAGATATCTCACAGTCAACAGGTCTAACACTCATCGCCAAAGCTCATACATTAATAATGACACTTAGCTCAAGTTCTGGAGTGTGATTCAGCATTGAACTGCATTATCTGCATCCTAGTGGCGGCGCGGCTCTGGCTGCAGCGGCTCTCCGGCAGTCCTGTTTGTTTTGTGTTTTTTGGGTTGTTTATTTTCGTTTTGGTTAGTCTAGTTTTGGTTTTTAGTTTGTGTTTTGGGGGGGGGGGGGGTCGAAACGGGGCTTGCTGTCTCTCCCTGCGGGGGAATGCGACTTTTTTGTCGTATTCCCCTTCTCTGCCTCCGTCTGCGCTGAGGCCTAGTGGCGGAGCTGGCGACCTCGAGGCTCAGGAGGCAGAGCCTGCCAGGACTTGCACTGAGCTCGCTCCCGTGAGGACGGCCCGGCTCGGGGCTTGAACAGGGCTTTCGTGAGGGGCTGTGACGCTACCGTGAGGACGGCCGGCCCGAGGAAGGAACGGTGCTCCCGTCGGAGTAGCCGAGCTCGGGGAGGTACGGCGTTCCCAGCCTGAGGGAGGAGCGGCGCCCAGTCGGGGCGGCCCAGCCTGAGGGAGGAGCGGTGCCCGGTCGGGGCGGCCCAGCCTGAGGGAGGAGCGGTGCCCGGTCGGGGCGGCCCAGCCTGAGGAAGGAGCGGCGCCCGGTCGGGGCGGCCTGGCGCGAGGGAGAAGCGGCGGCCTGGCGCGAGGCTGAGACGGTGGCAGTACTCACGTGAGGGCGATCCGGCTCGGGGCTGGAACGATGCTCCGGGGGCTGGGACGGCAGTTCTGGTGGCGGTGGCCTGAGACCGGGGGTTCGGCCGCGGGCCAGCGGCTGCGTCAGCAGGTCTGGTGAGCGGCAGCTTCGACTACCCCGGGCCGCGGTGTTTGAGCCGCGAGGACAGGTTTTAACATCGCCCGGGGGGTATCGCCTCAGCGCAGAAGGAGAAGAGGAGGGAAGAGACTGCAGCCCTAAGACTTTTGCCTCCATCACAGTGAGGAGATGTTGGGTGGACTCACTGTGGTGGATGTTAATATGTGTTTATTGTTGTTTTTTATTGTATTGTATTATATGTATGACTGCTTAAATTTCGTTCAGACTTCGGTCTGGATGACAAATAAAAGGAATTCAATTCAATTCAATTCAATTCAATCAAGTAGTTAATAGTGGCAAAGTTAACAGCAAAGTATAAAAAATTGAAATGAAAGACAAAGGAAAATAAACAAAACTATATGTGTTAGCTCCTGTTTGCAGTCCAATGTGTAGCTGGGACCTCGAGGAACTTTAATTTCTGGCAATGAAGTTATTGTTCTTCACAACTTTCAAATGTCACTTTATCTTTTTAAGTTACTGACTAGCTAAGAATTCAGTTTAAAATTTTAATAATATTATTCACAGTCTAAATATTCCATTGCTACAATTTCTGGCACATCAGAAAACTTGGCTGCCCAATTCATAATTTTCATTTCATTACGACTAATGGACAAAAATGATTGGCTAGGAATGTGTAATTCCTCAGTACACACTTTAAGCAAGAGCAGGATGCAGCGGCAATTTTCTTCAAAAATGGACTATGAACAAATAGTTGAATCAAAGTACTGACCTTTCAGCACATTCTTGCTAAATTAACAATAGTTTTGGCAGGTCACAGATTCTATAAATGTGACCCGCTTTAAATGTATACATTCATACAACAAAGCTCATGAAGAGGGGCATTCAGCCAGTCATCACTTCACTGGTTAGACAGTACATTAAGGTACAATTCTTTGCCTTTACAATTATTAAAAGTATAAATATGTTGAGCATTTCTGAGCTTGAATTAGAGCATTGCTGTCATTGAAACTTTGTTAATTTAGCTGCCTAGTTAAAATTAAATCAAAAAGAAAGGCTGATCAGAAAGCTGGAAAAGTTAAATTGTTGTATTAAAAAAATGTCTGAAAATAAGTAGGAAGGAACTGCAGGCGCTGGTTTATATTGAAGAGAGACACAAAATGCCGGAGTAACTTTGGGACAGGCTGTATCTTTGGAGAAAAGGAATAGGTGACGTTTCAGGTGAAGACCCTACTTCAGACTCAGGAGGAATCACAGAGGGGAAGCATGGAGAGAGGGTGTTGCAGAACTCCCATTTGGTCCACATTTGGCCCATCTCTATACTTATAAAACTCTGATCTTGGATGCGTATTTATTTGTGTGTGTGTTTGTGTGTAATCGCTTCTTCGCAAAAAACCGACACGGTAATGGTAATATTTTTACATATTCCGGTAGACATTTTGCCCCTGGAGTCCAAAATCACCTTATCTGAAAATTTCATGCTTTATTTCTCGAGATATTATTGAAAATGTTTAACAATCTGACAAAACTTTGAATTTAAAAACTACTGTCTTTCGCTGATGACATCACAATGGCTTCTTCCTCGCGCTGCGAGTGACTTCACGCCGCCAACCCTCCCCCCTCCCCCCCGTTATTCAAAAGACAAAGCCGAAGATGAAGTCAGGCCCTGGACTGAAGACCAAAGATAATAGCTGAAGACTGCGGCGGCCCAACTCGCAGTCCTTTGGTCGGCGCTCGCCCGCTAAGCCCCCTCGCTCGGGGTCATCGTGTCGGCGTATGGTGGGGAGGTTGCTGCCGCTCTCTGCCTCTGGCCTCTGCCTCTACCCGCTGCCCTCTGATTCTGCCCTCTCTACCCCCCTCCCTCTCCCTAGCCGCGCCTACGAGTTGGGAGCCATGCGTGAGTGGATAGGGCAGGGGATGGGTTAAAAGGAGCGAATGAATAATATTAATATAATATCAAGGGGGTGGTTAGTGTGCGTGTGTGTGTGGGGGGTGGTTAGTGTGTGTGACGCCGCAGGCCCCCACCCCCCCCCTCCCAAACCGCGCCTTGAGGGGACGGGACCCCACGGGTCCCACTTGGTCTAGTATCCCTCTAAACCTTTCCTATCCTATGACAATGATGTTATGTCAACATACCTTATGGAGTCAGAGTCTTGGAAGCAATGGCCAGCAGAAACAAGCCAACGATTGGAGACAATAGATGCACCGCATATGTGTCCGTACAATCCCATTTGCAGACTAACTTGCCAAGGCCACTTTCCATTCTTGGCATCTTCACCCCCAACTATTTTTGTTTTCTTGGTTGGGCTTGTTCCACACCCTGAAACAAATTTGGAGGTTTGTATTTTTCTTTCCGTATTCAAGCAAGTTTATTTAATTTTTAAATAAGCCAAGAAGTGTTTCTTTTACATAAGGTACAATAATTTCACAATTGATTAAATAATTTAAAGAGAAACTGCAGTGTAGCAGTTTAACATTAAAATTCAACGTTATCAATGAGTGGCTAACCTGCAGGTAATCTGACGGCACAGGATTTGAGGAAGATTGGCAGTGAAACAGTCAGCATTTGACTATCTTACCCCATGTATCTTACTATCTCAACTATCTTGCCCCACAAGAGAAATTTCTACGTAGGAATGTTAAACTCTAGAAACCAGAATCTGCAATTTGACTCTGGGCAGTAGCCTGTGCTCTGACATCAGCCTTTTCCCAGAGTTCAGCGTAGGAATGAAAAGTTGCTACCATTTCCCACCACATGCTGAGTCAGAGGAGGCACAAGAAATGAAACAACATGCTGGAATAACTCAGTGGGTCAGGCAGCTTCATTGGAGGACATGGCTAGGTGACATTTTGGGATGAGGTGACCTGAAACATCACATATCTATGTCCTCCAGAGATGCTGCTTCATCCGCTGTGTTAATCCAGAACTTTGTTTTTTTTGTAAACTAGTTTCTGCAGTTCCTTATTCTCCGTGGATTGTCACCTTGACGTGGTGGAGAAGCTTGTGTGGACCTGAGATCCTGAGAGCGATGCCGTCTGGAGCTATGCTCCTGGTAAGGCCACCCATGGCAGTAAGGTGGAGGGGGAGGTCTCTGACAAAGAGCAATCCAACCAAGACCTCAACGGTGGAACAGGCGGAGGATGATGGCTGACCTTAGTGGAGCATCACAACGGCTGGGAAGGCGGATGAAGGCTGCAGCAGAAAAGGATATCCGGTCGTCTTGGACTCCATGCCACCGGATCCTGACCCAGATCTGTCAAGGACCGTGGCGTGGCTGCTTGTGCACCAGTCTCCCCACGTTAAACAAAGTCATGCACAGGCGTCCTCCATATAGCACCCTGGAGGGGTGAAGGAAAACACCAAATGCAAACCTCCACTGCCTTGTGGCTATTACCTTATTCAGGAAAGGTGAAGAATGGATTTGGCGGAATATGCGGAGGAGACCACCATTTGGCAGTCTAACGGGTAGGAAGGTGGACCCAGCAATGCGTCGTGGAGCGCAATTAGGGCACAATGTTCACGTTGATCACTGGTGGCCATCCACTGCATCCTGACCTATCGCCAGCTGTCTTGCCACTGTATCCTGATAGGCCGGGACGAGAGAGTGAGGCTGACGATTTGCGCAACTCTCCCTCACTTTAATCCAAGTCAAGCACAAGTCATGACTTCAGGACCCGTACCGACCAGCTGGGCGAAGCAGGATCACCATGGGAGCGCATGCTGCTGGGAAAGGGCACACCGCAGAAGCTCAGAGGAAATGCACCACTTTTCAAGAAGTGGCTCGGGCAACTTTGGCTTCTACTGCGCCGCCCACCCACCTGTGTCCCATATGCGGGCGAGTCTTCCGGGCCCAGATCGGTCTCACCAGTCACCTCCGGACCCACAAACAAAAACACTGAAGTCATGGTCTTCTTCGACTACGAAGGACGAACAACAACAACATTTCTACAAGACATGACATCATTCTCCATTCTTTTTTAATGGAGGAGGAAGGCGACAAGAGACTGATGTAATTGTCAATTTAGATTTTAGGTATTTTAATGCACTTTTAAATTTTTTAATTTATAGATATAATATCTTTTTAGAGTTTTAAATAATTATTTTGCACAATCAATAACACATTGAAACATTGCTTTACAATCGCTCCATCTGTTCTTTTTAAATTTGATATACACATATTAATCTCAGTGCTAAAATACTGCCAAAATTGCACAGATACAACTTAATGACATGCATTGCGAAGCAAATATAAAGAAAAACATTTAATGTAGTGTAACAGTGAGATTCATAATTAGGGCACAATGTTCACGTTATTAAAACACTATGAAAAAGTCAGGCATAAAGTCACTTCTTATGTAACTAAGATAATGTCATACAATGTTCCCTGAATTACTGGCTATCGGGGTTTGAACAGATCATCTTATTGAGAGCATGTACACAATGTTCAGAGACTGCCAATGTCTGTAAGGATTATTTACTAGATTATTAGTAAGTTTAAAAAAAACAAATATCTCTGATTTATTGAGATGGACAAAAGATAATTGTGCATATGATGAAACAGAAGGAATGATTCATGTTACTGTGATTCTGTGGCATCATCTTTTATTGCTATGAGAGAGACTAATTAAAACATTGCCAACAACAACGACTCTTGATAGCGATATCTTCTTTACCGCTTCCACAGTTTACCTCAACATACCACAGCCTGATTCGTCCGAACCATCCTGGCAATCCCTTTTCCCATCACACTCTGGATTAATTTTGTTCACACATTTCCCATTGCGGCACTTATATGAATACAAGGAGCAACCTTTATGGACTGAAGGAAAGACCGCTGGTGAGACGTAGCGCATTCAAAGAACAATGAATGCAAATTACTTTTCATGAAGTGAAAAAAAACGTTGGTGTCGAGCTTCTTAAAAGTTATTTCAAATTCATTCAGAAGCTAAACCATTGCATGAAATATACTGGGTACATAAATTGTAGACAAGATACAAATTAAATGAGAATCCAGCTCGACAGCGACATCTACTGTGGCCGTCAGACACATCAGGAAGAGAGATTATTTTTTAAAGTGAATGCTTTTTAGTGTCAGAGAGAGGTGCTTGCTCTCAAACATTTCATGCAAAATTCAAGAAAATGAATAATTCTCTCTTGTTCATTGTTTGTATGGTAATTAATAACTGGGTTGTGATTAAACCCATACAGTTAGCCCTAACTACGCAAATATTTTCCATATCAAACAAATAGTGACATGGTTACAATAGGCCAATAGCACTTGCTGACATCATCCCCTTTAATACCAGTAGCTCACCTCAGTAGTTTCAACAACTTTACATGATCGTGTACAGTATTAAACATTATATATGATCGTGTACAGTATTAAACATTAAACCCACAGCAAAAACAATCAATTTGCGGCGTACACCCTCAATGAATCATGATTTCTTTTTCTTTTGAGAAGTGTTAACATTTAGAAGAATTCTTGGAGAACATTAACTGCAATCCACGAACAAAGCAAACTGATAGGCAGGGTGCACTGAGGTGCAGAAACTAGTGCTAAAGCCTCAAAGTTGCAGTGACCCAAGTCTGACCCAAGTCTCTACTGCTGACTATGTGGAACTTGCATGTTCTCTTTCTGATTGCATGGTTTTCCCACATTCCAAGGATATGATATGTTGCTGTGTATTGCCTCTGGTGTAGGTGGTAAGTAGGAGAATTGGGGAAAGGTTGCTGGGCATCAAACAGAGACTGTGTTACAGGCCATCCTCGGGGTAATGAACAAGTTTTGTTTTTACAGAAGTCCTTTTGTTAATTATTAACTCAATTAAGTTGTGAATACATTTATGCTTCTTTTTACTTTGGATAAAATGGTAATATTATGCACAATTATATTTTATAATTATGTTATTTTAGCAAAGTTGCCTTACATTGCTTGTACATTTGTGATTTTGCTCACATTTTGGTGCCTTTTCAGTTTTAATCTAATTTAATGAAATGCAACTATAATTGTGACATGTTTTCTCAAAATTGGAACTGCAAGATCTTACTGCTTTTTAATCCACGGTATTCTGAGTTAGTAGCCCACAGGACACCAGTGGCCAATCTTCATGTATAAAAGATTATATCTGGATGGTAAGTCATAAGTTGCAACGTTTAGGCTCCACAGCGGTGGTAGCTTCTGTGCTATTACACCTGATGACTAATGCTGTGAGAATATCATATCAATGCTGTGAGAAGCTCATTTATGAAATTTACATCATAAATATCTTATTACAAATCCATTTTTTGTCCTGTAAAAGTCAGTAAACTCAATGGGTTATTGACCCTTTATTATGCATGCATTGAATCAGGTTATTTATTCCTACACGGATTATAAGAAAACAAGGAAATTAAAAGTTAAAATATATAAACACATACGTGTCTTTGTGCAGTTTAGTTCATCACTTTCATCTGCACAATCATTTATTCCATCGCAAACAGATCTGTGGAGAATGCAGGTACCACCTGGGCATGTGAAGTAGCAATCTGCAATATCAAACACATGTGATAGTGTTGATGTTCACAATAACAACAACAAAATGTCAAAAATCACTAAAGCCAAAATATAGTTAGATTATTCAGGGTTGATACATTCCAACGACGGGAAGTAATCTTGGATTGTTGTCAATTAAGAATAGGTATTAAAAGAGAAAGAACATGGGCTGTCTTTTCCCTTTCACCTCATACTGTTGCATAAAATGAAGACAAACCTCCTGATGTGCAGTTAATCAGGTAGAACATAAATGGAATGGGCCATCAAAAGAACATATTTCTCCCACCACCCCAGTCGCCCTGCTCTTTCTGCTCCTTTGCAGTTTTTGCCTCATTATTCCAATAGTCTGAAGCGTACCACCCAGAAACGCAGATGCTGCCTGACCCGCTGAGTTCCTCCAGCACCTTGTGTTGTACTCATCAAAAGAGCAGATTGAGATTTTAATTTTATATGCAGCAGCTTCAATTATGCATAGAAATTACATAGGGTTATTATTTATCCCATGGATAGATATCAATAAACTGTTCTGACGGCCCTTTTACCGAAAAAAATGGTGTAACAATTCATCTGAATTTTGGCTAAGGAAGCTTTGAAGAATGTGAACTTATAATGAAAATTTTAGATGGGATATCAATTAAAGTTAACCAAATAATAACCTTTGGGGCATTAAATTGTGTTGACAGTTTGGCAAGTTGGTTACAAAATAGATCCATTTATCCCTTATGAAGGACAAATGGCAATTATAAATAGGGTATACCATGAGGCGAGACTGCGATGCGTTTGTTGATTTGTGTCTTTTGGAGGTGCATGGTTTGTAATTGGTACAAGACCATTCAGAAGAAAATGATTAAATGCCTGCAATTGCAAACAACACATCAAAGGGAAATTCTGTATACAAGGAGCAGATTAATCTTTGTTCAGTGAGCGAGCTGCTAGATTGCTCCCAGTGATCATAGTATCGACTCTCAAAGTCTTGAGTGCCTTATCCGATCTTTGTGGTGCATTTTAAAGTTTTCTTTAACAGAGTTGGTGCCGTGACTTAGATAACTATGACTGAAGAAAGCAGGAGAAGAGTTTATTGAGTCTTTGTTTAAAGACTCTGAGAGGAACTTTCCAAAGTTCAGCGCACGTCATCCGAGCATAACAGATCGGGTAAAAGAAGGCTTTCAACACTTAAGGTAAGAGCGAGGTTTTCCCTGGGTCTCTTGGGGAAGTGAAAGGAAGAGGAGGTAAAGGAAAGTAAGGAGAAGGGTGAATTTTTGAAATTCCCGGAGTAAAGGAAGAGGTGATAGGGAACTAAGAAAAATGGGACAAGAAGGAGGCAAGATATTGGAACCTCCTAAAGGAACATCGGCATTTTACATGTACCACAATTTGGAACATCTGAGGATTTGCAAGTAGCTAGACCCCTGGAATTGGTGATTTTGTTGAGGTGTGCATGACTGTTTTACTTTGAGTGAGAATTGTATTGTTTTGAGTGCGTGGATATCTGTGAGATTCAGCATTTTCCACGAGGTGTGGCAACTTTTGAATTCATCTATTTATCTATCTATCTATCTATCTATTTATTTATTTATTTATTTATTTAATTCTTTATTTCGAACAGAATAAAAAGCGTATGAAAGCATACAAAAAACAAAACAAGAATATTTATAAAGTGTCATAAACAATATCTATAAATAAATGAAATCGTATGTGTCTGAAAAGGAGCAGCAAGAAGCCAAAGCCTATTAATTCCCACCCCTTATTCAACTGCTTATAATTATCTTATACAAATTTAGCAGCTATATGTACACCAGCAGCTATATGTACACCAAATTATTTACATTTATACACTAATCAAATATTTACAAAGCCATACAAAAAAAAGAAAAAAAGAAAAAAGAAAAGAAAAAACCCTCATACTATTCAGTATCTCTTGGTCATATATACAACCCATCGCCCTATAATCACCATTCCCAATACAATCAGTATAACAAATATCCCACTTACAATCACCTATCCTCATCCCAATATCCTTTTAAAAAAGTGCTTTTGTACATCTTTTTAAACTGAATTATGTTTGTGCTAAGTTTTATCTCCTGTTCCAGACCATTCCACAAATTCACTTTGATTTGCATGTAAAAAAGTTTAAAAAAGGTATCAAATGAGTTCAAAGATTGTTATTCATTTGTGGGACTGATTCTGGGAGATGAGTTCAGATGAAATAGGATGCCAATGAATGATTCTGCCCCTCTATAGTGAAATATATTTGTCGTGTCTCTTGTTTGTTGATTTGTATTTTAGAGGTAGCGTCTCTTTAAGAAGTTGTACAAGTTATGTGGGGGTGGAGCCACACATCCACCTTTTCTTTCCCTTTGTTCTTTGGATACATGTTAGAAGCTATCTATTTGGAAATTAACAGTTTATTCTTTGTGTAGGAAGGAACTGCAGATGTCTACCAAAGGTAGACACAACAAGCTGGAGTCCCTCAGCAGGTCAGACAGCATCTCTGAAGAAAAGGTGTAGGACTGTAGGTGATGGGTCGAGACCCACTGAGTTACCATATCTTTTTGTGTTTATTCTTTGTTTTCTCTTACTAATGCTAATACCGTTGGCATGTGGCCATATTACTATTGAGAGGTGTCCACCATTAAACCCAGACTCTCTCCTCCCTCCTGAACAAGATAGACACTCATGATTGTCTTGAGGTTGTCTCAGTCAAAGCTAGACCTCGGCCAGATCTTTTAAAGACCCCCATCGCGAATGGTGATCTGGAATATTTTGTCGATGGAACGGTATCCCGTGATCATAAAGGTAATCCTGTCACACTATATGCAGCATGTACCCAGCATCAGGTGATCAGGAATGTTTCTTTACCTTCCCATTACTCACCACAACAATGATTTTTTTTTAGCCCAAGGATTTGATGTGAATATTTATACAGATTCTCGCTATGCCTATGGGGTGGTGCACGATTATGTAACAGTGTGGAAACTGAGGGGTTAACTCACTTTAGCAGGAACCTCAACGATGATCTATTATGGCCTTTGCTTTGGTTGCATTATGGGCTTGGGTTTTGCACTGTTACAGTTTGGTAACCTGGAGCACTGTTTATCAATTTATGATAGTGTTGACTATTGTATATTTTTATGCATCAATGGACCTGTAAAGCTGGAGCAAGTAAGAATGTCATTGTCCCATTACCAGTACACATGACAATTAAACACTTGACTCTTCAAGAGCTTGCACCAATGCAAACACTTTATTCTAAAATTTTCTTGCAATATTTATTTAACCATACAGATGTGTATATTATATTAAAAATTCACATAAAACACAGGCAATGCCAGAACAGAATCAATAGAAAGGGAAACTTGGGAAGGTACACATTCCAAAATTGCTCGTTTTTCTGCCTCCTGTTTAAATTGAAAACTACTGAGTATTCATTGCTCCAGTACCCTGTGTGTCTCTTCACAACCACATTTATACTTCTGTCAGAACATCCTGATCAATCTATGCTACACATCCATTGACTTAGAAAGTTAAGGCTAGTTACAGTTGAGTCCACATTAGTTCACCTCTTTTTAGACCATGCATTTATAAGTTCTCTAGTTTGCCCTGAAAAATTGATTCCATTATTTTATCAAAATTGGAAGAATGCTTAAGTTTATAATCCTCCGGACAATTTCCTACCTGCAGGAAATGGATACCATTGCATGAGATCTCAACTCAAGAGTCAAGAGTATTATTTTATTGTCCTATGTACTGAAACAGAACAATGAAATTCTTCCTTGCAGCAGTGGCACGACAGGTTTGTAAACACAGTACTCAATTGCTAATCATAAGGTTATAGAGATAGGAGTAGATTTTGGCCATTTGGCCCCTCAAGTTTACTCTGCCATTCAATCATGGCTGAAAAATGAAGTTCAAGAAATAAAAAATCCAATATTGTGCAAAACCAAAACAGAGCCTGAAGTCCCTATGCAATCCAGGCAGCTTGTAGTTCGGAGTTTAGTTGGAGTTCTAAATGTTCGATAGCCTGATGGTTGTTGGAAAGAAGGTGTTCCTGAACCTGGACATTACAGTTTTCAGACTCCTATACCTTTTTGCTGAAGGCAGGATTGAAAAAAATGTCTTCTATCAGCACCTTACATACTGCAGATTTATTCATAAAACAGAAAGTTTTCATCTCAATTATTTTTTGAACTGCAATGAAGGAAGCACCGTGTTGTGGATATTATACAAGCTGATTACTCTTAATAAAGAGCTGTTAATACAAAAAACATGGAGAGAACTTACTGCACTTTGATTCATCACTGCCATCCAGACAATCGGTCCATCCATCACAGTGACTCTTTACAGAGATACATGATCCATCCTTGCATTTAAATTGGTTTGGGCAAGCTGGTAAAATATTAAATGTTGTACTTTTGGTGAAATGGTCTACTTCCTCCACAATAAAACTTTCAAATGCAATATGTACCTGAGCAGTGGACTGTGACAAAGATGACTTTTTGTTTGAGATTTAGGGAGGTGTTTATTCCAGAACAAATATGATACTCCAAGTGTCTTCAAAGGAAATGCCTTGTAATTGCAAGATGCTCTTTACAATAGCAAAACATCCCAAAAAACTTCCAATAAAACATACTGCTGTAATGTTTGAAATAGCAATATGATAATGGTCTGATGATTTGTCATTTTGAAGTGCTATTGATTGAAAAATAAAATATTAGCTGGGAAGACAGGGACAACTTCCATGAACATGTACCAGGAGATCTTCCACTTTCACGAGAGATCAAAGGGGACCTCGGTTTAAGGACTCAGCTATCTGCAATGTAACACATTCTCAGACCTGAAAAATCATCATTGATCTTTGTGCCAGGGCTCTGGAAAGGGACTTCAACAGTTACCTGGTTCAGTGGCAAGAATACAGAGTACGTTGTTATTGTCAAACCTGCAACTTGAATTTAGGGTAGAAGCAGCATGAATATTCTTGGGAAATATGACGAATAAATTAAAATACTAGGTACCCGTATCTTTCATTTAGATGGATAAAAGCAGTGTTTTTTGTGACAGCACTCACCAGTACAGCGTACCGCCACCTGTATAAAGTTAAAAACTAGATTTTCAGATTTTAAAATATTAATTTGATGTTATATTTTTTAATTATTAAGTTATTAAATTAGGTTAATTGATCACACAATCAAAACAGAAGACATTATATTGAAAGGAAAAAATTGTTAATAAATGTAGCTTAATTTTTAATTGATTTCTGTCTACAAAAAAAACTGGATAGAAACATAAAATTCTTGCAAATCTATCTATCATGCAAAGGATCAAGTTTACTTACGATCCTCATGGCTAAAAGCTCTGTATTCCAAATAAAATCCTTTGTGGGTAACAGACTGATCAGAGGAAAACTTAATTTTGACAGATCTTCCATAAATCTTGTGAAAACGACCCGCAGTTAATCGATTGCAATATCTATGGAAGAAACGGGGTGACTAAGTGAAATGTGTTACATTTCAATGTTACATTTAATATTAAACAAAATAACTCAAATCCCTTTCCAACATGGTTTATTATGAACATATGTCAGCATCATACTATTACCTTATTTCTGTCTATCTAATTGGTGTCGACCCGCATATCGTAGCTTGGGTCTGGGTAATCTATGCCGCTGCAGAGTTCTTCATGAAGGTCAATGAATCCTTGATGGCGCCCCTTCACTTTGTGAGAGAGGTGCATCAAGGATGACCCATGTCTCAACCGTTATCCAAATACAGGTACGAGGACTTTAAAGCCATGACTTTATTCCTTGGATCACAGGAAGCCAAACTTTCCTACATTTCATCTTGCTGAGTTTAGTTGTGGTTAATGATGGAGACATCTCACCCAGTGGTGAATCAATATATGGAGTGAAACACGTGCATAAAATTCCACTCCATCCAGTTTCAAACAACTGGGTGGAATAAGCTGTTCAGACTCTGAAAGATCGACTGGAAGAGATCACTGCAGGTGAAAGTTAGGCAGAAGTTGTATGCTGTTTCTTAGAATACAGCATACAAAATGGAAAGGCTGCATTTCATTTGTTTGGGACTTTTCATGACTTCAAAATATTCATCAAATATTCATTACAGGCATCAAACTCCTTTTGCAGTCCAGTCATAGTTCTGGAATACTATTCAGGGCAGTTTCATTGTATCTAGCCAATTGTCATTTTAAAGACCTTTACAGGATCAGATGCTCACTCTTCTATTTAAATGTATAATGCATCTTTTGCAATAAAACTACAATATATAATCTTACCTGATTCCATCAATCTCCAACCAGTCTCTATCACAGTAGTTTGAACCTTGGGATCTCTCTTGGATTTCCAAAACAATAACTGAAAGGGCTATAATGTACCCTACAGCAGGTGTCTGTAAGGAACATAACAACTATTACATTACATCAATTAATAGCTTTGATTCTACAAGTGAGAGTGAGGGTACACAAAAATATCAAACTATGGTTGCCTCCATTCAAAGCAGAATATAAACAATTTGTTGACCAGGTTTTTTAAGAATTGAAATTTTGGGATGTTCATAAACGGAACAACTATGACATTACATGAGCTGTAGACAGACAAAAATGCTGGAGAAACTCAGCGGGTGAGGCAGCATCTATGGAGTAAAGGAATATACAACGTTTCGGGTCGAGAGCCTTCTTCAGACATGAGCTGTAAAGCATTTAGGAGTATACTAACATAATGATTCATACTAGATATTATATATAGGCTTCAATCCTTCCCTTACTCAAATAAAACAGAATCTATCTTGTCTTTGTATTCTACCACTAGTGCAGTTAGTGCTGAATTTGCAATGCTCCATTCACTGACGTCCAACCAGTGTATTATACTTAACTCCACCTACAAGGGTGATGTTATTGTTTGAGAAACCAGTGGCTGACTTTGCCGGTTTCTCTACGCTTCCACTCTCCACCAGGTTGCACTGTGGACCTGCCATTTGCAGATCATCCAATCTCCCGTGACCACTGGCTCAGTGTACTGATGATAATCATTGTTATTCCCTGCTTTCCCCCTCACCAGGATATCTTTAGAAACTTTGTTGACAATTTCCACTCCTCTCACCTTCAGATGGTCTAGCTCTGATCTTCCCTTCACTTCCTCAAATTCAACATTCTGAAAATATTTTTCAGAACTATGATATCCACAGGGAATCCATGGATGCCAGCTTCCTCCCACCCCACCTGCTGAAAGGACTCCATTCCACTTTCTCAATTTCCATAACATCTATCTGTCAATGCTTTACTAGTGCACATTCCCTGTTCCTCAAGTGAAGATTCCCAATCAATGCTCCTAATAGAGCCTCAATAACCCCTGTTCTAATTCCTGCACTTCTGTCCTAAATCTTTCCCTTCCACACACCATATTAGAACACCTCTCGTTCACACCGTACACCTCAAAATAGATAACGTTTGTCATTTATGGCAACTCCAGTTTGGGGACACCAAACACACTTTCAATATTCCCTCTACAATACTCCGATCTCTTCATCAATTGCCACTTACATCCACTCCTATTCACAAGGTAACTTCCCCTGCAACAAGTGTATTTTCACTATCTTCCTATTTCCTTTCTCCATCCCTCCATCCTTGGCCCAAATTAATCTTTCTAGGTGAAATACAGCATGGATAAAGGTCCACTTTGTCCATGCCGGCCAAGATGCCCCATCCAGGTAAACCCATTTACCCAGGTAGACACAGACACAGACACAGACACAGACACAGACACAGACACAGACACAGACACAGACACAGACACAGACACAGACACAGACACAGACACAGACACAGACACAGACACAGACACAGACACAGACACAGACACAGACACACACACACACACACACACACACACACACACACACACGCACACGCACACGCACACGCGCGCGCACACGCACACGCGCACACACACCCTATGCCCTTTAGTTCCTGATTACACTACCCTGGGGAAAGACTGTGCTGTCTATTTGCCTCATGATTTTAATAGCTTCTATAAAATCACCCCTTGGGTTAACAAATAACAGTGGGTATTAATTGTAAAATCATTGTTTCGTCTCCTTCCCTCTTTTGTCTTTCAGTGACAACAAATTTAAAGTTAGAAGAAGTAGTACTCAGTAGTTAATGTGCACTTAAAAGCAACATTACCCCAGCTGATTTACAGCAATTAATATGAACTTGTATTCAGCACACCCACGCAAGTGTTTAAAACAGTGTAAGTGTTCTCTCTCATGGACACTAACAGGTTAATTAACTAATATGCTCGTAGCTGATAGTCTCTATGTAGAATGGGGATTCTGAACAATAAAATGTATTCCCACTCACTGTTATAGTCCAGGTACAGTCAATCTTGGGTGGGTAGTAGCGAGGGTAATAGGGAGAGCTCAATGAACCATTCCAGGATATGACGTTACCACCACAACCTAGGAAAGGAAAAATATTTGTAAAAATCTCAAAAAAGATACAATCACGCCAACAGAAAGTCAATCTTACGCCTGCTTTTTATCTGTCATTTTTAATGGAAATTGCAATTGGAACATAGAAACATAGAAAATAGGTGCAGGAGTAGGGCCATTCGGCCCTACGAGCATGCACCGCCATTCAATATAAACATGTCTGATCATCCAACTCAGTATCCTGTACCTGCCTTCTCTCCATACCCCTGATCCCTTTAGCCACAAGGGCCACATCTAACTCCCTTTTAAATATAGCCAATGAACTGGCCTCAACTACATTCTGTGACAGAGAATTCCAGAGATTCACCACTCTCTATCACAATAATAATACATTTTATTTATGGGCGCCTTTCAAGAGTCTCAAGGACACCTTACAAAAATTTAGCAGGTAGAGGAAAAACATGTAAGGGGAATGAAATAAACAGTAGAGACATGACTAGCACACAAAGTAAAGACAGAATTCAATACAAAACACAATATGAGGCAATTAATGCACAGATGAAAAGGGAGGGGGACGTGGGGCTAAGGATAGGCAGAGGTGAAGAGATGGGTCTTGAGGCGGGACTGGAAGATGGTGAGGGACACGGAATTGCGGATCAGTTGGGGGAGGGAGTTCCAGAGCCTGGGAGCTGCCCTGGAGAAGGCTCTGTCCCCAAAACTGCGGAGGTTGGACTTGTGGATGGAGAGGAGACCGGCTGATGTGGATCTGAGGGACCGTGAGGGTTGGTAGGGGGAGAGGAGGTCAGTGAGATATGGGGGGGGGCCAGATGGTGGAGGGCTTTGTAGGTGAGGATCAGGATTTTGTAGGTGATCCGGTGGGAGATGGGAAGCCAGTGAAGTTGTTTGAGGACTGGAGTGATGTGATGCCAGGATTTGGTGTGGGTGATGAGTCGGGCGGCTGCGTTCTGGACCAGTTGGAGTCGGTTGATGTAGGTGGAGCTGATGCCAAGGAGAAGTGAGTTGCAGTAGTCCAGTCGGGAGGAGGTGAAGGCATGGATGAGTCTTTCAGCAGCGGGAGGTGTGAGAGAGGGTCTGAGTTTGGCGGAGATGAAAGAAGGAGGTTTTAATGACATGGCGGATGTGAGGCTCAAGGGAGAGGGTGGAATCAAAGATCACGCCAAGGTTGCGGGCCTGGGGAGATGGGGAGACAGTGGTGCCGTCGATGGTGAGAGTGGGGTTATTGATTTTGCCGAGTGTGGCTTTGGAGCCTATGAGGAGGAATTCTGTCTTATCGCTGTTGAGTTTGAGGAAATTATGTTGCATCCAGGTTTTTATAGCTGACAAACAGGAGTTGATATGGGAGAGGGGGGGGTTGTGGGGGGATTTGGTGCCGAGGTAGATCTGGGTGTCATCAGCGTAACAGTGGAAGTCCAGGTTGAAGTGGCGGAGTATCTGACCAAGGGGGAGGATGTAGATGATGAAGAGGAGGGGGCCGAGTACGGAGCCTTGGGGAACGCCTTGAGTGACTGTGGCTGTAGCAGAGGTGTGGTTGTGGAGAGAGATGAAGTGGGATCTGTTGGAAAGGTAGGAACGGAGCCAGCTGAGTGCAGAGCCTTCAATGCTGAGGTCTTTGAGTCTGGTGAGCAGGATGTTATGGTTCACTGTATCGAAGGCACTACTCAGGTCGAGGAGGATGAGGATGTTGAGGGAACCAGTGTCAGCAGAGGTGAAGAGGTCGTTGAGGACTTTGAGGAGAGCAGTTTCTGTGCTATGGAGGGGGCGAAAGCCAGATTGGAGGGGTTCAAGTAGGTTATACGCAAGGAGGTGGGAATGAAGTTGCGACGCAACGATACGCTCCAGGGTTTTTGAAAGAAAGGGGGGGTTTGAGATTGGGCGGTAGTTAATGAGAGAGGAGGGATCAAGACCAGGTTTCTTTAAGATTGGTGTAACAGCAGCAGTTTTGAAAGCGGAGGGGACAATTCCTTGGGACAATGAGGAGTTGAAGAGATTAGTGAGGTAGGGGCATAGAACGGGGAGGCAGGACTTCATCAGGGGAGTGGGGAGAGGGTCGAGGGAGCAGGTAGTGGGTTTGGAAGAGCTGATGAGTTTGGAGATTTCAATAGGGGTGACCAGGTCAAACTGGGAGAGGAAGCAGTGTGGAGGAGGGGTAAGGAGGTCAGTGGAGATGTTGAAAGGAGGGGCCTTGGTAGGTGGTGGAGTAGATGCTGGGGAGTCGGGTACAGGGGATAAAGAATGAATAATAATGCTAAATCTTTTTTTGGCTCATGCGTTTTCGACTTTGCACTCTGATAATCTTAGAAAATAGAACAATACGTTTCCTAAAAGTGTTGCAATTCAGCTGGGATGAATCCGTTTTCTATCCATGAATAGTACCATGCACATACCCAAACATTTTGGTTCATCCACTAGTTCAGATTTTAAGGTTAAGATAATAAAGGCAGAAAATCTACTATTGATCAAATAGTTCAAAATACTCTCCGTTAAATATCATCATATCTACCTCTTTTACGAATAGCTTCAAAGTATGCTTTAAATACAGCACCGCCTCTTAGAACTTTTGATGAAAATGTCACTAGCATCACATTGCCAGAGGAAGTCAATTTGATAACTGGAGGAGCCCAACTGACAGGTGAACCACACCACCTGAAAAAGGAGAGGTTATTCACTTGTTCAATTTATCAAAACGTCAATAAACAGCAGACGTAAGTGGCAATATGCCACAATTTTATTAGTTACTAGACTGTGGGACCCGTTGGGTCCCATGTTCACACGGGAGGGCTGGTCCCCCGACGCAATATTCCACCTCTCCACTAATTCCAATATTGGTGGCCAGTGGGGGGGCTTTCTGGAGCGCTGGTATGGGTTTTTGGGGTGGCAGCTCAGTCCCTCAAGCCTGCTCTGCTGGCACCTCACTCACAGCTGGTGGGCTGGCAGTTGGCTCATGGCTATTCCTTGAAATTCCATTTCAAGCAAGGTGCAAGGCCACCAAATTCAAATCCATTTACCTACCATTTCAAGCAGGGTGCAAGGCCACAAAATTAAAGTGCAGTTTCTTACCACTTTGAGTAGGGTGCAAGGCCACCAAATTCAAATCCATTTACCTACCATTTCAAGCAGGGTGCAAGGCCACAAAATTAAAGTGCAGTTTCTTACCACTTTGAGTAGGGTGCAAGGCCACCAAATTCAAGTGCAGTTTCCTACCATTTCAAGCTGGATCCAAGACCACCGAATTCAAGTGCAGTTTCATACCACTTTCAGCAGGGTACAAGGCCACCAAATTCAGTGCAGTTTCATACCACTTCAAGCAGGATGCAAGGCCGCCAAATTCAAGTGCAGTTTCATTCCATTTGAAGCAGGGTGCAAGGCCACCAAATTCAAATGCAGTTTCATACCATTTCATGCAGGGTGAAACCACCATAAAACACCAAACTCATAGTTCAGTAGACATTCAGTGTGTTCAGTTGATTCACAGCTCAGACAGAGTCGTGACCTCTCCCTCCCCCATCAGGCAGAGACTGAGCCACACCCACACTTCCGGGTTTTACAACCCCTCCCTCTCCCACCGGAAAAGGTGTGGCCTTCATGGCGTGATTGACAGGAGAGAGATTCTCAACATTTTTTAAACACTAATAACACTTTTATTTTTCATTGATGGGAAGAATTCTCTGCACCTGCTCGGCGGAGGGGGACTGAGTAAGATGGTCAAAAATCACAGCCGTAAGTGGTAGCGTTTTATCTAAAATCAATATACAGTGCAAACAGGAAGTAAGTGCATTCGCAGTAGTGCCTTTTAACTTCAAGTCAAAGCACCCAAGCCGCCATTTGCAGTAAGTAGTGCCTTTCAACTTCAAGCCAAAGCACTCAAGCCACCATTTGCAGTAAGTAGTTCCTTTCAACTTCAAGCCAAAGCACCCAAGCCACCATTTGCAGTAAGTAGTGCCTTTCAACTTCAAGCACCCAAGCCACCATTTGCAGTAAGTAGTGCCTTTCAACTTCAAGCCAAAGCACCCAAGCCACCATTTGCAGTAAGTAGTGCTTTTCAACTTCAAGCCAAAGCACCCTCCATTTGCAGCAAGTAGTGCCTTTCAACTTCAAGCCAAAGAACCCAAGCCACCATTTGCAGTAAGTAGTGCCTTTCAACTTCAAGCCAAAGCACCCAAGCCACCATTTGCAGTAAGTAGTGCCTTTCAACTTCAAGCCAAAGCACCCAAGCCACCATTTGCAGGTAGTGCCTTTTTACTTCAAACAAACCATATTTTCATTTTCAAACCACATTAAGGGGACTCACAGTTGAGTAGACATTTGTTCAGTGTTATTCAGAGCTCAGAGAGACGTGACCCTTTGGCTTCATCCATCTTGCAGAGACTGAATGAGGCACACCACTTCCTGGTTTTATAGTCCCTCCCCCTCCCTCCAGCAGGGGCAGCAGAGAGAATGGTGAATTTTTAAAAAACATTAATATCTCTCTGATTTGTCATCGATGGGAAAAATCCTCCGGTCCCGGAAGGGGGAGGCGGGCTCTGAGTGAGGTGGCCAGAAATGACGACCGCAGGTGGCGGCGTTCTCTCGGAAATCGCAGCACAGCGAGCCAAAAGCGGTCAAGATCAGACTTTTCGTAATATAGATTTTCTAAAGCCAATTGCGTCACCTTCAGTATTCTTAGACAAGAAAGATAAAAAAAACTGACCTGAAGTAATGAGCAAATCACAGTTTGGAATGGTTCATTCATTAATAAAATAGTAAGATAAGAGTGTTCAACATTTATAGCATCAACATATTTGGGTTGCAATTGTCTCATTATCAGTGAAAAGATTCTGCCTGAATTAATAGTGTCAACTTTTAGAAGAGCTTGGATAAAACACAAAGTGTTGGAGAAACTCAGCAGGTCAAGCAGCACCAGTGGAGGAAATGGATAAATGACGTTTTGGATTGCGGCCCTTGTTCAAACTGAAGGAGTAGGGTAGGATAAACTTGGAAAAGAGAGTTGGAAACGGATGAGAGCCTGGCAAGGTATAGGTGGGTACGAGTATTTCAAAGTCATCACATGTACCAATTAAGGTACAGTGAAATTCGAATTACCATGCAGCCATACTAAAAGAAAAGCAAGTCACACAACTGCATAAAAGATCCACCATGTTTAACATAAACATCCACCACAGCGGATTCCCCACGTTCCTCACTGTGATGGAAGGCAATAAAGTCTAATCTCCTTCCTCTTTATTCTCCCACGGTCGGGGCAGTCAAACCCATCCGCCGTCTGGGCGATTTAAACTCCCGCGTCGGGGTGGTCGAAACTCCTGCGACTTCCCCAAAGTCGGCCTCTAACCAGAGACCGCGGGCTCCGCGATGTTAAAGTCCGCCGGCTCCCATGGTTGGAGCCCCAAAGACGATCCCCGACAGGGATCGCGAGCTCCGTGATGTTAATGTCCTGCAGGCTCCCGCGATGGAGCTCCCGGTCGATCTCCAGCAAAGGCCGCCAACTCCTCGTAGTTAGGCCGCAGTGCGGACGGAGATACGATAAGGAAAAAAAAATCGCATCTCCGTCAAGGTAAGAGATTAGAAAAAGTTTCTCCCAACATAAAACAAACGAAAGAACATTAAAAAAACAAACATTTAACACGTACAAAACAGACACAAAGAAGGAAAGGACAGACAGACTGTTGGTGAGGCAGTGTGGGCGGTGATTGCAGATGGGATTTAAAAGCAGCAGCAGATATCGTAGAGGGGGAGAAGTGAGAGAGGGTCTCAAAAGACTCCTGCATGAGAGAGGAGGGGAACTTCTTCAAAATATTCTCCACATTGACTGAATCTAGTGGACAGTGTGCTGTCTGAAACTTTACATTTTCATCCAAACATTTATTTCCAGACCATGAACACGTGAATACATCGGAAATTTCCATAGTTCTGTAGATCAATTAATGATGACAGTTTTGGTTCCAAATAAAATTCCGGGCATGAACTTTGACAAGAAAAAAATACTTGGAATTCTCTCGAAACTGCTATTGATTAGTTGCTGTAACATTAGCATAAATTCAACGTAAACTACATTTGGAGTTTCCGGCAATAATTCCTTAGAACCAACATTCACATTTAGTGTAAAACGCAGTGCTGGAGGAACTCAGCAGGTCAGGCAGCCTCTGTGGAGGGAACAGGCAGATGACGTTTTGGTCGGGATCCTTCAGTTTTTTGCTCTAACTGCTGGAGGAACTCCGCAGTTCAGGCAGCATCTGTGGAAGCAATGTTTGGGGTCATAACCCAGCAACTTTCACGGCCTGAAACGTTGACTAGCACTTTGCCTCCACAGGTGCTGCTTCATCCACTGAGTTCTTCCAGCGTTTTGATTTTTGTTTTAGATTCCAGCATCTGCAATTTCTTATACCAACATTCATAATTAGTGTTTTGCTTGGAATTCCATCAGCAAATACAAAATCCGAAATTGAAACATTGAACATAGTCAAGGAAGTTGGAAGGGTACAGCTTCATAATAAGCCATAACCTTATGACTCCAGACACTCCAGAGATCCATTTACTCCCAAAGCTAATCCGCTCTGCCAGTTACTAATGAAACACTGGCTGACAATAGAGTGAATTTAAATGTACTCCTATGAAGGAATAGGCAGCTTAATACTAGAATGTAAACGAGCCATTGATTAACATGAAGATATTTTCACTATGCAAATTCCACCATCTTACCGTGCAATTATTTTGTTCTGTATGGGAAGCAGAAAATCATAGGCTGATAGTTTATGAATGGCACAGTTTCCAGGAACGGCCCCGTATAGTGTCAGAATCATTAAATGTACAATATGGCCTGCCGGAACTCGCAGTCGCCATTGGTAGTAGGATCTTTTTGGCTGAGTTAGCGTCAGTGTCCGATTGTTGCCTGGTTTTGCATACAGATCAAAAGAAATCGCTGCAAAATGCAAAAAGCAAATCTCACAGTACAGTTGGGGCTACACCAATGATCAATAACATGACAGACTACAAAGGTAATTTAAAGTGACAAAATATTTAATTCAATTTTCAAAATGCAAAGGTAAAAGAAAATATTAAAATACCCAAAGACACAACTAATAACATAATGTTAGTCAAATTTGATTCAAGGCAAAGGGGAATAATAGTAGCTAGAGGAGGTACAGAAGGTGAGGCAAGTACAATAACAATATTTAAAAGACAATTAGACAAGTGTATGGATAGGAAAGATTTAGAGGGATATGTGCCATATGCAGGCAAAGCAGACTAGCTTAGATAGGGTATCTTGTTCGGCATAGACAAGTTGGGCCGAAGGGACAGCTTCCTTGCTATATGTCTCTGATTGAAAAGGGAATGTATTTTAATTACATTCCTGTTGCAGCTGGAAGTTTATATTTTATATGTCCATTGTAGTAAATGGTCGTAACAGCCACAGTCCCAGCATTTCAATGAAAAAGATTCATCAGTTTAACAATTTCCTGAGTAACACATCAAAATGATTTTTTCATGAAGGTTATTCACAGTCAGTTCAACAAAATGACAGTCAATTTGCAAACATTTCAATCCCATGAACAAAATGGCTGTAGCAAAACATGGAGATGGAGTTCTGTTGGTAACAACTTTCAATCTTCTAATGAATATATGTAATGATATTTGTTGCAAAGGTTATCTTTCATTGTCAAGCCAGGGTTAGATTTTAGATTTATATATACACATATACATACACGTATATATACACATATATATATATAACTTTTTTAGTAAAACTTTTATTGTTCACTAGACCCGTTGGGTCCCATTCCCTCAATGCACGGTTGCCGGGGGGGAGGAGGGGGGAGAGGGGGAAAAGGAAGGTGGAGAGGGGGTGGGGCACCATGGACGGTGTGGATGGGGGGGTAGGGAGGGGGGAGGAGAAGAGAGGGGAGAAAGGCAGGTAGGGAGGCAGAGGGTCAGGGAGAGAGAGAAGGGGGGAGAGAGGAGGGGGGGAGAGAGGAGGGTGGAAGAGAGGACAACACACACACACACACACACACACACACACACACACACACACACACACACACACACACACACACACACACACACACACACACACACACACACACACACACACACACACACACACACACACACACACACACACACAAGATCAGAGTTTTATAGTTTTAAGGATGAGATAAGAAAGATATGATAAGATAGATAAGATGTAATTATGGGTACTGACCTCCCCACCATCGAAGGGATCTACAGGAAGTACTGCCTCAAAAAGATAGCCAATGGTAGCCAAAAAGACCCACACCACCCTGGCCACGCTCTCATCTTGCTGCTACCATCAGGAAGGTGGTATGGGAGCCCGAAAACTGTCACCTCCAGGTTCAAGAACAACTTCTTCCCAGCAACCTCTTGAGCTTCAATTGAGTGATATAGCTGACAAAATTGAAAAACCCATAAATATGGTGAAGACAGGACAGAATAGAAGAGAAGGAAATTAAATTGCAAATTAGAAGATAAAGAAAATAATGCACTACCCTTTGTACTTGTGTATAGCTTGATTGTGCTCATGTACAGTATGATTTGATATGACTGGATAAACATAGAAACAAAAGCTTTTAAGTAAAACTCATACCTGACTTGACAGTTAAATCATATTCTTCAGAACCTGAAACTGCAAAAAATGAATAATGAGCGCAAAAAATACACAAGAAAATAAAATACTCAATTTTCGTTCTGCACAAAGATTCCTTTTATGGAAATGAAACACTACCAAATAGCTCAATTGTGTAAACATCAAAATCTTCTTCAACAGAGGAAATCTCTTCAGAAGAGTTCAACAGGGGGATTTTTAACTTCTTTCCATTGACTTGTTGCAAATTAGATGTAGTTGTATTTTTAAAATAGTGTGCTATGTCTTCTGGTGCTGAGAATTTACTCCAATAATAAGCTCGAAGCCCTTCTTCGCCTTCGCTGCAACAATAAAAGAGGAACAAAAAGTGTCAGAGCTTTATGTGTATGTAAATGAAAATACATTCATTGGACATAAACTGGTGAACAAAAACTACAAATCTGCATCCGATGCAAACCTAGAAAAAGCTTGTCAGTCTGCATCAGACATTGGAAATTCAGGCATCCTACATTGCACCTGAAACGTTGACTGTCTCTTTGCCATCATAGTCGCTGCCTGCCCAACTGGATTTCCTCCAGCAGTTGTTTTATGCTCCAGATTCCGGCATCTGCAGTCTCATGTCCCCATCCTACTTTGCACCTGGAATAAACCTTTTAGTCTGAAGCAGCTGTGCTTTTTATGTGACAGTACGTACTGGTACAGATTACCAGCAACTACTAATACTTTACATTATTTTAATAATATGTTTAATTTTGTGTAAGAAAAAACTGCAGATGCTGGTTTAAATCGAAGATAGACACAAAATACTGGAGTAACTCAGCGAGGGACAGGCAGTATCTCTGGGGAGAAGGAATGGGTGACGTTTCGGGTCGAGACCCTTCTTCAGGTATGTGTTGACAAAACTTTTTAATTGTATTGATATGTGCATCTTAAAGTACTGGGAAGCATTAAAACAAAATATTATTTTCTTATATCGTCTAATTTTAATTTCCTCCCATCCTGTCCTTTCTTCACCCTATTTATGGGTTTTTCAATTTTGTCACCCATATCACCTAATTAAGCTCTGCATTCTAATTTTTTACTTATTTCTACAAATCCATTTTACATGAACGTCCCTCACTTTCTTTGTTTCTCTTTCCCTATTCTTGTGCTATTCACATATTTTCACTTCCTTTCATGCCCTACAGCATATTGGAAATAAGATTACAGATTAAAAAAACATTTATGGAGATTGTAACATAACAGGTGTCAAATGTTATTATTTGTTGGGACTATTCATTGCTGTTATATGATTTTAGAGATTGATTCATATAATTAAATGCATATGGCAAGGTGAAACCCACATCTTTTTATCCACTCCCCCTCCGCTCATCACCCAGATCCTTTCTCCTTCAGTTCTTCCAATGACATCTCCTACCCGTCCATCTCCAGATTATTCTTCCGCCTCCTCCCCCATAACCTTTTACCAACAATCCCTCTCTCTGGTTCTACATTTCACTCCTCACCTTGCTTCCTTATCAGATTCCACCACTTGCACCCTCCAGCCTTGGTTATTATCTCCAGCCTTCTCTCCCCCGCCTGAACCACATGCTATTCAACTCGTCATCACCTGGATCCATGTATCACCAGCTCTTGCCCCACCTTTCCCCTCGCCACTTTCGACAGCTATCCCCTATTGCTCTCTCAGTCTGCAGAAGGGTCCTGACCCAAAACGCCGTCTGTCCATTTCCATCCACAGATGCCAGCTGACTTGCTGAGTTCCTCAAGCAGTTTGTTTGTTGCTGAATTATGCATTATTGTATAACATTTGAATTCATCTATAATTGCTTACTGATTACATCGCCTCCATTTTTTTTTTAAAGATCCAAAAGACTGATGTTTCGTTGGCTAAAAAAATTGCTTTATGAGAGAAAACTGATTAGAGGACAATAGCAAAGTTATAAAATTCCTTGAATGAAACTTAAGATTTTAACCACATATCATTTGTATTTCAGCAATTAAATATGTAATATGTTATACACTATACATCCAAATACTAATAAAAGAGCATTCAACATGGGAATAATACAGTAGAGTTAAATCACATGTTTGTACTCACCTAAATGTAGCAATGACTGATTTCAGGTAATATTTCCCCAATATAGATGACTCATATAGTTCCGAAAACTAACATTGAAAGAGTGCAAAAGAAAGAACAAAATTATCGAGGGTCATTTACCCTCAAGTATAGAGGCAGATGCTGATTTAGGTTCAAAAGGCTTATTGCAGATTAAAATAAACTTCTGCCCATCATCATCTTGACATTATCAAGAGAAACAATATTGACCATGATGTCATTAAGATTATGACTCTGCTTGTCCAAGAACTGACAAAACAAGAACCATAAGGTCCACTGTGACCTTATCAAGATTGTGATAAGGCCCACATTGACTTAATCAAATCACACCTTGCCTCAGAGTGGTTGCAAATCATCACATACTAATGATGTCAACATAGACAAGATTTGTACAAATGATAGAAGACTGTGAAAAGGGGCAGTAATTGCGGAGAAAAGGCGCAGAATCCAGTCCTCTTTCTCTGTGCTCCAAGATGAGTTATTTGTCTGCAACTCATTGGTAGATTTTTCTAATATTATAAGAATGCTACTTGTTTTGTAAACTCTTGATAAATTATAACCTCTGTAGAAATAAGCTCTCAGAATTAAATGTGCTTCATTTGAAAATATGGCTGTGTTCAATTTACTTTATTAGCTGAAGTACATCATTCTTGGTTGGAAAGAAGGACTAATCACTCGAAATAGTGATTATTGACAATTAAACTCCTTCAGAAAAGTGACTAAGATAATGAAGTAAATTAGCCTTTGAAATATTGGATGTTATAGTATAAAAAGGTCACAAGTGCAGGAGTAACTCAATGGGTCAGACAGCATCTCTTGAGAACTTGGAAAGGCTAAGACCCATCTTCAGACTCAGTATTATCACCCTAAAGTGAGGATACCTGTGAATAATCAAACAGCTAGGGCTTGACAAACTCAGGGCAATAGAAGAGGTATACTGAATATCATCACAAAAACAAAAGTAATTTCAAACTGTTAATCGCTTTGTTTCTATGCTTTCTAAAAATCCAAAGAAAAGTGAGGAATCTGGAATTAATTTCCAGTGTTATCTTACAATAATTTCATTCACGGGCAAAACATGTAATATGTAAGTAGAACTCACATAGATTAATTGTGACATTAAAGAATGAAGTAACCCTAGTATAATGATAGATCCACACTGGAAATTAATCGCCGTCATCAGAAAAATGATTTCTCCAATAAATGAGTGAGATGATTTGTACATATTTGAATCCTCTTGCACACATTTTAGACACTCATGCTATTGAGTCCATAACAGTTAGTATTTAACTTAATGGGATTAATCAGAATAGATCTTTTGGCTTGCAGGGACGTGGTGGGCCAAATGGCCTTTGCTACTGAACATTTCCGTAATTCTCTAAAGATATATCTAAACTAAAGATCTTGTACCTAACCTGGCCAAAGCTCAGCAATTTCACCTGTGGCACTGATTTTCTCTCTCCATTTGGTCTTATCAAAGAATTCAACAAAGCTCTCAGTGTAAACGTCTATAATGACATCAGCATGCCCGCACATCTTTCTGTGAAGGGATTCTCAGTCTCTGTAAACTGTGTCACCAAACAAAAGTTCCATGGTTTGTTTTTCAATGTCAGGCAGCAATGGGCCTGCCTGCATTTGTTGTCTGAAATTTGCTGATGTGAGTAATTTAACCACTGTAATTTCAGACTGATGCATGGTCCAGTCGGCTATTCTTAACCTTTTCTTTCCCCATACCTAAAACCATAGACTTCCTCACTCCATTAGTCTTTTATCTCCAAACATTCACATACTTCTAAATGCTACGTTTTACTTACTCAATCTACACTTCGTAATTTACTTTTATTTTCTCTAATTTGATGAAGTCCTGTTCTTTGGACATTCACCAACGTTTCTAGATTTGGAGAATAAAACTAACAGAGTGTTGTAATGCTGCATACAAGCTTAATCAAAGCCAAAAATTTCCTCTGTAATGTTCAAATCTCTCCCAACACAAGTTTCAGGACTGCATGAGGGTTGTACAAAGCAAACACGAGTGGCTGCTTTACAGTATTCATTTACTTTAATTGTCATCACATACTTTTTCCAATTGTACATACAATATATGAACAGAGGTGCTAACTAGAGCTTGCTGGAACACTACACTTTGTTGCATTTGCATGGCAAAATGGAACATTACATTTAATATAATTTCAAACTGGAATCAAATCTCAATGTAGGCCATATGATATAAGCATTCTTCACAATGATTGAATCTGGGAGAATTGTATTCGGGGCTTAAAAGATAAAATCTTCATGTGTCTGAATAGTTAGGGTGTAACTTTATATTTAGTCATAGAGTCATAGAGTGATACAGTGTGGGAATAGGCCCTTCGGCCCAACTTGCCCACACCGGCCAACATGTCCCAGCTACATTAGTCCTACCTGCCTGCGCTTGGTCCATATCCCTCCAAACTTGTCCTATCCATGTACCTGTCTAACTGTTTCTTAAGCGTTGGGATATTCTGTTAAAATATATTTTAGTAGGAGAATCAACTGAAAGCTGATGCAGGTACTTATTTTGGTTCAACTTTATTTTCAAACTGTATTGACTTCAGGAATGATAGTTAATTGATTTCTCCAACCTCACCCCCTCAAACTGATACAAGCTTCCATGGTTAATTTCGCAAATGGAAAAGCAATTCTAACAATACACTCTGACATGAATTAGTAATTATCCTAAAATTGCAATACTACGTGAGAGTGGTTAAACAGAAAAATAAACTTTGACCAAACTACATTAAAACATTTCCATTCTCCTCTTAAATAACCATTCTCCTCTTAAAACAGGGCAATGGATATATTTAAAATTGCTTGTAATCAGATCTGGAATTGATTTCTCGCCCTGTTAAGTGACAGTGGTCAACAGAATCCGTCAATGAATAACAGCATCATGGTAACATTAAAAAATGAGCTTGCAACTCACATAATTCTGGACAGCTTGAGCTTGTGAGATAAATTGTTTTGACTGTGGGTTTCCCAATTCATTGGTGTAGGTGAGGTTAGAGATTTCTAGACTTCCACTCAGATAAAAAATGGAGAGAGCGGGAGCTGAAAAAGACGACACTCGCAATTTACATTCTGAAGGTAACAGAACTTCTGTTAACTTGAATAGTGCTATTCAAGTGAATGTTGGCCGCACCGTCAACAAACCTAGACAATAGCTGATTGACTGCTAATGTATGCCATCAAAATGCAAGATTTAAACTTACACAAGCAGTAACAAAGGACCGCAATGATTGCTGCTGCTGAAAGAGGAATTATGGGCAGGGAGCCAAGGATCCATCTTCTGTAGGGTTCACTTCTTGCCAGCCCGTGGGAGAACTTCAAAGGGCAGAGGTAGGTTTTGAGTGCTAATGGATCCACAGAATGAGCCGATGAAAGATTGAGACACTGATCGGAAAGCAAGGTGTCTTTGTTATATTCTGCAACAGGATAGTTCTGAAGGAAAAAATAAACAGAAAAAGAATGCAATCACCTAAAACACACCAGAACTTCTTGATGAATATGCAGCACTGAAACATAGGCAGTGATTCAAACACGTTTACCTTTGTTAGTTGTTTTGCAACCTTGTCCTCCAGAATTAAATTAAAATGTCGTTCCAGGTACAGTACATTAGGAAGTGCCAAATAAACTATTGTGTATTTTACTTCTGTACAATGACAAATGTTTACTCAAATGCAAGTTTTACAAGTTCTGAGTATTTAAAATTCAATAACATGCGCGGGTGAGGAGTCTAATTCTTACCAACAGTAATAACACGTTTAACTACGCTCACTTTGACATTTGCATTAAATACTCGGACTTGGAAAATAGTTCATTATGGATGACAGTTTTTCTTAAAGTATCTGTCAAATAGGAATTTCAGCAACGTGTAACAATAAATGACCATCAAAATAACGGAAATCTCTTATGCTTTATAAAAATGGCTAGACGTTATCCCCAACGGGTAAAATGACTACAATTTTATGCAAGGATTGTGCAAGTAAGAAAACAAGCTGCTGCTGCTTACAGTTTTTAATAAGTAGAACACTATTCCTACTGTATTATTTGAGAAGATTGTCTGTCGAAAGATATAACTTACCTGGGCACAGGTGGGTCTTGTTTGTTTTTGTTGGTGAGCGGCTGTCTCTGAAATGGTGAAGACCTCACTGATCCGCGGCTTTGGAAGCATTCGCATCGCCCTACTTCGTTAACAGCAAAGCCCGCTCAGTTCCTCAACCCTGTAATGCCACCATGAAAGAAATAACAACGACCCTACTTTGTCTGGAAGGTGTCTCTTTCATTTGACCTTGCAATCAAAACGTCTGCAATACGACGATTCCCACCCACTTCCACTCTCGGCTACTGCCGATTGACATAGCGAGTACACAGCCCCGTTTAAATTTCCGGGCAGAGGGCATACCTCTTGTGGGGGAACTACGCCCGCTGCCAATCTGGTGTTTGGTGCTACAACTGCTTGCACCTTCTTCAAAATACGGCCTGAAGAAATACATCTATGACACCATATATGTTACTCGTACGTACAACATGAGCAGTTCTGATGAATGATCACCAGCCGTAAATATTTGCTCTTTCCCGCCTGCACTAGCCTTATAAAAAAATATAAGAGTTATTGTCCTACAGTGAATGGCTTGCGTGTCATTTTCTGAGGCTGTTCAAAGTTAAGCAATCATTTTAGTCTAGATGTGGAACAAGGGAGCAGATTTTGTTCATGAAGGGCAATGGTGGTACAATGTAATTGGGGGGGGGGGGGGGGGGGGGGGGGGGGGAGGAGGGTGTGTGTGATTGGTGGTGATTACTTGAATGTCAATTTTTGTGTGCCATGATGGCAAACACAACTGGCATTTCCATATCACTAGTTCAGACGTCTGGAACTCAGTCCAAACTATTTCATCACTACAAACGTTTCTGCCGCGTTTTATTTGTGTACGTTCACCTCTGAGCCTTGTCCTCTTCTGCAAGTTCGCCTGTGAGCCTTGTCCTCTTCTGCAAGTCAACCGTGAGTTCACAGAAACATTTAAAAAATAATATATTGTCAGAAATGCAAAGATAGAGTTTCCTAAAAAGGCTGAACCAAAAAAAAGCAGCATCTAGCTGAGTGCAGTAACAAGACATGTTGGTTAAAATGAAGTTAGTAGCATCAAAGGGAAAAACATTCTAACTGTTGGAGTAAAACTCAAAGATGGTTGTAATTGTACGATTATCCCAGCCCAGAACATCAAAGCAGGAGTCTCTCAGGGCATTGTCCAAGGGCCAACCATCTTCAGCTGTGACCAAAGAGGGGACATTCACTGGTGATTACATAAGATCCAATGCTGTTCAAAACTCTTTAGCACTTGAAGCAGTCTATAAGTACGTGCAGCAGAATCTAGACAAGATTTGTGCAGAAACTGCAAGATGCAAGAAACATTCTCATCAAAAAAGTGCCAATGACATTCTTGACAAGATAGTCATTCTTGACTTTGAATGGTATCACCATTGCCAAGTGCACCAGCATCAACAGCCTGGGATCATCATTCACCAGAAACTCAATTAACCAGCCACACAAATACTGTGGCCACAAGAGCAGATCAGAAACTGGATATCCTGTGGTAAGCGAGTTACATCCTGATATTGGTCCTTTTTTCCACTATTTACAAGTGATACGCCAGAGCTGTGATGGAATATTCACCACTTACTTTAATAAGCACTGTGTGAACAACATCGTGCTAGAAAAAGCAGCGCACTTGATTAATACACCGTCACTTCCTTACATATACAGTCCTCACTTACCTGTGCACAATATGTACCATCTAGAAAATGCACTGCTGTTACTTGTCTACAGTTAATGGTCAGGTGAGAGAAAATGGTTTTCAGAGCTGTTATACACTCAATGGGTTGAATAGTCTCAGTTGTAGGAGAATATGTGCACATCAGTAAATAATTTGTGAATGGGAGAGTTATATCAATTTAAATATATTAAAAAAGACACCAGCAATGTGTGGTACATAATATATTAAGCATTCTACATAAATAGACATGGTATAATTTTCACAATCGACAATGATTCTGGATATTGTATTCTTGTATAAATATAATTTTAAATGGTTGGGTTTACTTTATTATCTCGTTGATGAATATGTAATCTTTTGAAGTATTAATAGTGACTGCTACGTAACTATGTAACACCATCAGTTTTTGGCAAGGCAGAGACATGCTGTTGGATCCATGTAGCGAACTTTGACACTCTTGTGTAGACTCCAGGAAAATGTGGTCTTCCACATCCATGACCCCAGCTCACAATGCCAGTTAGAAACCATCTGCCACCAACTTTCTCTTGACAAGCCAATGGTCCTCCAGAGTCACCCTGCAACATTAATAACAATTTAAAACATAATTACAAATTAAGATATTAATAACTATTGATGGAAATCTGAGTGATGGAAGACATAATTAATAGTGTGCATACCAGTCTGTGAACTCTGGCAGGGAAGCGATCATCATGAACTGCCTATCACCATGCTGATGGATGATTTTTCCGGCTCCGTTAACTTTGAGGAGATGTCACGCAATGCATATAAAGCTGTACTTTTGTGCATTAATTACTTAATAAACTCACACTCCAATACTTCCTCAGGCAGAATGTTGGAGCTTTCACTCAAAAAAACTTCTACTGACCAGACTCGTACTCACCATAGTTCTCAGCAATTTTATTCTGCCGACCCCTCTCAATCTGCTATGAGACACCTCAGTTGTAATCACTCAGGCTGAAGTACACAGTGGTGTTTCATTATTAAAATTGTCATATCATAATGGCCAAACCAACCCTGGCAATTCACATTTGGAGTTGGAATTAAAACCTCATAGGGCTTGAAAACAGGTCCTTCAGCCAAACTCATCCATGACAGTCAAGATCCGAATAGCTTTTAAATGTTGTTATTGTAACTGCCTCAACTACCTCTTCTGACGGTTCATTCCCTATATCCACCACCCTGAGTGGAAAAGTTGCTCCTCTGGTTCCAGATAAATCTTTCCCCTCACCTTACACATGCCCTCTAGTTCTTGATGCCCCTACCATAGTAAAAAGATTGTGATTTAACCGTATCAATCCAACTCCATGATCTTCGACACCTTTATAAGATCACCCCTTAGCCTCCTGCACTCCGATAAATAAATACCTAGACTGCTCAACCTCTCCTTATTGCTCAGTCCCTCGAGTCTTGGTAACTTTCTTGTAAGCCTTCACTGCACTCTTTCCAGCTTAATGCCATCTTTCCTATAGCAACTTCTGGCATGTAGCATAATCAATAAAGATATAAAACCATGAGAGGCATAGATAAGGTAGACAGTCAGAACCACTCTCCTAGATTGGAATTGTCAAAGACTAGAAGGCATAGCTTTAAGGTGATGAGGGCAACGTTTAAAGGAGATGTGCGGGCCAAGTTTGTTTTCACAGAGATGATGGTCAGTGCCTGGAACGCACTGCCATGGGTAGTGGTGGAGGCAGATACAATAGTGGTATATAAGAGATGTTTGGATAGGCATATGGATATGCAGAGAAATGGATTGCATGCAAAGGAGACTAGTTTAACTTGGCGTCATGGTGGACATAGACACTGTGGGGTAAAGGGCCTGTCCTTGCGCTGTACTATGTCATTTGTTGATTATACTATAGACTGGGAAAGGTTTAGAGGGCTATGGACCAAAACGAGAGCAAATAGTGGGCAAACTAACTTAGATGGGGCATCGTGGTTGGCATGGATGAGTTGGGTTGAAGGGCCTGTTTCATAAGATGCAAAGTGCTGGAGTAACTCGGCAGGTCAGGCAGCATCTCAGGAGAACATGGATAGGCGATGTTTCGCTTTTTCAGACTGATTGTAGGGGAGTATGGGAGGTAAAAGAAAGTTGGGAGAGATGAGAAAGTTGGAATAGGTGAGCACGGATGAGTGGGGGGGGATTTGATAGGCAGAAAGTTGGAACAAAACAGAGGTGAAAATAAAGGTGAGAGACAAAAGGGTTGAAGGCCTGTTTCCATGCTGCATGTCTCCATGACTACGATTCGACAATGAGAGATTTAGCAGCCATTAGGTAAATATTAGTTCTTTGTGGCATGATTAAAATGGTGGGAAACTCTCAATACACAGCGTGAAAGCAGGCCCGTGGCCCAACTTGCCCCTGCCAATCAACATGCCCCATCTACAATTGTCCCACCTGCCTGCGTTTGGCTCATATCCCTCTAAATCGTTCATATCCATGTACCTGTCCAAATGTCTCTTTAATGTGATGATAGTACCTGTCTCAACTACTTCCTTTGACAGCTTGTTCCATATACCCAGTCCCCACTACGGTGTGAAAAGCCACTCCTTAGATTCTCGTTGCCCTCCACCACCTTAAGGAGATACCCTTAAAAATACAAGGAAACCCTGAGTGATATTTTTGTATAGGGCAATATTGCAGGTGTTCCAGCCAGAAGTGTTGGCACTTCTTCATCCTTTACACATCGCCAATGCCCCTCCTGCGGTCGTGGGAGAGCGCGGGCGGTGGCGTTCGTGGGAGAGCGCGGGCGGTGGCGGTCGTGGGAGAGCGCGGGCGGTGGCGTTCGTGGGAGAGCGCGGGCGGGAGGGCGGGCGCGCGGGCTGAGCCGTCCTGGGACGTCACCAACCGCCGTCCGCCGGCACGTGTGGGGGTCACCAACCGCCGCCGGCCGAGGGGCAAAATGGCGGCCGCGATGTGCAGCTCCCGCTCTCTCGGCTGGATGGAGCCGAATGCTGCAGCCCCGGGGGGGGGAGGAGGAGGAGGGCGAAACGCCGCACTCTCCTCACTCGCCATCTCCATCAGCAGCAGCAAGAGATAAGCCTCTGGCCCCTGAAACTAAAACCCAGCCACAAAACTCTGCAGATTGCCACTAGAATAGGTCACTTTCCCCTCACAAATCTCTTCGCAATTTATGAGAGGCAACCTAAATATGGTGTACATTTTAATAAGTATAAATCCACGATCTCCATGATTTGAAACTGAGAAACTGCAACACCTGAACTTTGTGATCAATATAACCCGCATGATCGATTGGTAAGATGCCTCTCAAATAACTTATACTATAGAAGTTCATTAATTAGAAGGAACACGATCAGTAATGCATTATGTCATGAGATATTAAGAATTTCCTGGAATTCCTAGAATATGTACACAATAAAAATAAAGTTTCTCATGAAGGCACAAGGAAATGTGAGCAAAACAAAGTGCTGGAGGAACTCAGCACTTCATAGAGTTTACAGATCGGGCAGCATCTGTGGAGGGACCTTTCTTCGGACCAAAGATCATAAAGCGGAGAATCGTTTGTCATTTGTCCATTCCCTCCACAGATGCTGCCCGACCTGTAGCGTTCCTGCAGCACTGTGTTTTGCACAATGTTACTAATCATTCTTTTACTTGCCGATTTAAGGAACATGTATAAAATATTCATTACATTGAGTACAGTAAAGTTTATAAAGTTAATTTTAACTTTAAGGTGTTTGCTTTTAAACTTACACGACAGGCATCTCTTTTCCCAGATAACAATCCTGCACACATCATACGTGGAGTGATGAGTCCATAGGCGGAACGACAGAGGGACTGGTTTATGATCTCAACCTCTGCTTGTTGAAGAACAGTAGGATCACTGTTACCTTCAGTAAGAAAAACAATACAAAATAATGTGCAGTAGATTTTTCATTTAGTCTTTTTATCTCTGACTCCATGATTAAACCCCTGACTAAATACTTGGAAAAGATTAGTTGTGAACATTCATAGCACTTGCAGTAGACTTAGAATCACATCATTTGCCTGTCCAAGCTGATAATTTATATTTTCAATAGGATCTGCAATTATAGCATATTTCTGCTGAACTCAAAACTTTGATCTCAATCTATTATTTATGTGAAGCATTATCTAGTTTGTTTATTTAACGTCATAGATGCATCATTAAAGCAGCAGAGAGTAATGCATACATTTCTATCTGTTAATATTGCAAACATTTCTAAACATGTTATTTTCTGACATCTTCATATCCCAGAATAAATGTAGTTCATGACAGTTTCTTAAAACATGTATGATCCATCTAACTTAAGAATGAAGATAGACACAAAATGCTGGAGTAACTCAGCGGGACAGGCAGCATCTCTGGAGAGAATGGGTGATGTTTCGGGTCGAGACTCGTTTGAAGAAGGGTCTCAACCCGAAACGTCACCCATTCCTTATTTCTTGAGATGCTGCTTGTCCCGCTGAGTTACTCCAGCATTTTGTGTCTACCTTCGGTGTAAACCACCATCTGCATTTCCTTCCTACACGTAACTTAAGAATGAATCTTTTAACTATTAAAAATTATTGCATGTTGTTTTTATATGATCTTGTCCTTAATCCTTTATTAATAATATCTTATAAAAATTCGTACCTCTTTCTTGTTTTTGACCCCAGCCAGTTACCCAGCATCTCTCTCCATTTGGTACCATTTGAGCTAGTGAAGGAACACATATTGGTTGGATTGTTGCTGTTGGTCTGTCTGGCCAAGGCGTTTTCAGTTTCAGCAGTGAAATGTCATAGTCAAAGTTCCGGCCATTGTAGTATTCATGGACAAGAATCCTTTTGAGCTCACTTTTAAACCTTGCATTTCCTTGAGTATGCATTCCTAAATGAGCTATCCATGGTCTGGGATCAGACATTCTTTCAAATCAAAATAATAATATTATTTCAGCAGTAGTGTTTCATTTCTTTGTGACATGCAAAGCAATAAAAATCATTACAATATACTGTACACCAATTATTACACATCGATATTCTGGGGACAATGAATAAATGCAGTGATCTTTTGTAGATAAAAAGGTGCCAGTGTGCATCTATCAATATTACTGTGTGTGTGTCATCTGGGCACAATATGGTTAACTCCTATTTTCTTCCAAGCGCTAGGCCGCATCCTTCCCATTTTCACACATTCTGCTCACTTTTTTTCCGTGGAGGCGACAAACATCTTCCCGTCTTTTTCCCACCTATATTTCTGAACTTTTTCATCGTCTAAAGTTTTAAAAACAGCCCGAAAACTCACCCATTTCGGGGAAAAAAACCGGGTGACGTCACAATGCACTCGCAAGGCAGGACGGGACACTCCAGGAGGGAGGGGCACTCCAGCGCTCGCGGTGGCGCCCATCGCCCGGTGGGGAGGGTGGTGCTGGAGCTGGAGTAAGGGCCAAGCTCAGGGCTTTGGATGGGGCCAAAAAAGCCGCCGCTGGAACCAAGGACGGGCCTGGGTCCGTGGTCAGGGATTAGCCCGGAGATGAAGTCGTAGCCTGCACTATAGCCCAGGCGGCGGCCAAGCTGATGGCTGGAGTCTACACCCAGGGACCGGCCGAGTATGAGAGCCAGGCCGAGTTCCACACCCTGGCGCTGATCTACGACCTGGGTAGGTCCTGGTGCAGGGAATGGGAGTGAGGGGAGGAGGATGAGGGAAATGAGGAGGAAGGAGATGGAATGGGGTGGTAGAGGGAGAAGGGGGGGGGGGTTTGGAGGAGGGAGAAGGGAGGGGTGGAGGAGGGAGATGCCCCCTCCCTATCTACCCTCACGCCACCCTCTACTCCCTCCCTCTCTACCACCCTCCCTCGCTCTCTACCCTTCCTCTCCCTCTACCCCCTCCCTCTCTCTTACCCCTCTCCCTCTCTACCCCATCCCCTCCCTCTACCGTTCCATTCCCCTCCCTCTCCACCCCCTCCCTCTCTACCCCCTCCCTCTTCCCCCCCTCCCTCTCCCTCTCTGCCTCCCCCTCCCGCTCTAACCCCCTTCCTCTGTAACCCCCCCCTCTCTAACCTCCCTCCCTCTCTAACCCCCATCCCTCTCTAACCCCCATCCCTCTTTAGGGATTGAAGAGGGAGGGTGAAGAGGAGGAGGGAGTGCTGGAGGATGAGGAGAAATGAGACGCGTCTACCCAGTTGGGCGCTATGCGTGAGTGGTGCAATATTGCGTTGGGGAACGGGCGAGTGGTGGAATCTTGCGTTGGGGTAGCAGACCCAACGGGTCTGCACTTGGTCTAGTATAAATTAAAAATTAAGCTACATTTATCAACATTTTTTTTCCATCAATATAACCCTCTTCTGTTTTGATTTGGTGACAAATCAATTCCCAATGTAATAAACTAATAACTAAAATGTATAAAATCAACATTTAAAAAATTAAAATTCATAAAGTTTAAAAATCATTTTTTTTTACTTTTTAGAGGTGCATACCATCACAAAAACACTGGATAAATATATATAATTACATTTGAATTTCTCACAATTTTAATATAGAGCTTTTAAAAGTGCAAGGTATCAGTTAATTTCTGGGCCAGTGAGTATGATTAAAGGAGGAAACTACTTGAATTTGTGCAGGATCATTTATGTCTGAATATATCCAGAGGCATCTTAGCTAAAATACCATTGGATTATAGGCATTCTTATATAAGTGCAATGCTGCGGCGTATCTTTACTGGCACAAAAGCTAAAATGTTACAGAATTTTTACCTTTACCCTATTTCCATATTTAAAGATGGCATTTTCTTTGATAACTCATTTACTGGTGTAATACTAAATGTTCATTTCTATAGTGACGGTTAATTTATAAAGTTATCGAAGGTGCAACAAGATGGGGTGATGGTACAGTGTGGGAACTTGACAGCTATGTGTTCATCTCCCTGAACTAAGCTGTGAGAATCACCTTACCGGCTGGAATAAAGTGTAATTGATTCAGCCAAAGGATGAAACAAGTAATAGAGAGGTAACACCTTTCACCAAAGAGCAGTTTCACATTCGGTGTACCTTAAAATTAATTTGGATAGTTACCAGTTCCTATTAGCTACTGATTAATTGTCTAGGAGTGCTATTAATTACATTGATATCTCATAAATTGATCCTGTCAATTATTAGGAATATAGAATCACATGTGAAATTTGCAGCTGAGGCTCTAATAGATGATGAATAAATGAATAAATTCCACATGAACGTAGAATTGTCTGTCGGTGATCATTAAATGGGCCAGGGACTCACAGAGAAACATGCATTTTCTTTGCAGGGAAGGTGGCTGTGATAGTAAGAGCCATGTCCTTTAATTAATTTACAGTGCATTTAAAGGCCATGCCCTTTCATTTATTGACAGTGCAGTCATCACCAAAATACAAGAATAAGTTCTCTATGCAGACTTGTCCTTCACTGCCCTCAATGTTTCAAATGGGTTAACATTAATAGTGAGATCTGGCAGTAGAGGGAGAAGTCTACATTAATCAGGCTTGTGTTCTTTCATGCGGAAACAGATGTATGGAATGTTTAATTAATGGTTGCTGCATAACCTTTACATTTAGATGAAGATAATTGCAAGGAACATAAGAAAGAACATTGGGATTATGTCCCAATTCATTATTAATGAATGTGATATGGTAATATATTTTTTAAAATATTGTTACCACAAGTATCAATGTCTATCCTCATGAAAGATCAGTTGTATCTTGTAACAAATATTTTGAACTATTGGCCATCTGGAGCAGGCGATAGTATGTTTGCTAAAATATTCCTCAAAAACTTATTATTACATGAAATACTCTCAATGGGATCTCATGGTAATGCTCTGTGTCAAATCCCAAGTCACAAATTATTTCCTTGCCTGAATTTGTATGTGGGAAAAGCTATGTGTGTATATAAAAACTGTGAGAAGTATTTCCTGATATGACATGTCACGTCCGTGTCCTCTTAGTTAGAACTTATCCTAGTATTCTGGTGATAATGGCACTGTAAATAACTTGGTCCTATTAGAAGAGAAATCTGGTCAACTTCTGGTGTAAATTACAGCATTTCTGTGACAATAGCTTTGACTCCTCATTTGCATATTTCCAGCTGGTTATTAACCGACAACATTTTCTTAAAATTCAGAATATAATTTAGAATGTGCTTATGTAATGATGTTTTTCACATTTTCCTACATTCCAATCATCTACACCAGATCCATTGCATTTTTGGACCAAAAATACTTGAAATTTAATCTAATAGTTTCATTGCGTACTTTTCCCCTTGAAAGCAGTGTCCTGCAGATAAAAGCCACTCCTTTGTTATTACTGATGCCCCACAGTAAGGTGATCCAGAAAAGTGAAGGCTGACTTGCCAAGGCCACTCTCCGTCTTTCGCATTGGATCCTCCTACAATTCGGCTTCCGTGCCGTATTTTATTGCCGCAATCTGCAAAATAGAAGTGAAAATAAACAGTAAAAACAAGCAAAAACTGTGGCCAGTAATCTCTGTGACCTGATGTAGATGTAATAATATTAACAAAATCATTTCTCTGCCTACTCATTCAGGAGTAAATTCAAAAATATTTAACCTTACAATTAAAAGCATGCCAATATTTTACATATGAATATGCAGAATTTCTAAATGTTGAGAATAACTATCCAAGGTCCGTAAATGTTCTCCTTTATCTATGTACAGCGGATGCTGTGATGGAAATCAAAAATAAAACTGAAGATACTTGAAATACTCAGCTGCTCAGGCAGCATCTGGAGGGAGAGACGGTGCCTGGCCTGCTAAGTATTTCCAACATCTTCTGTTTTCTTTATGACCCCCAGCTGCTTATCAGTTTCCAATTAAAAAAACATTCATCATAGTTTAAGAGAGATTTAAGAATTCCAATTTGAAATAGTAAGTACATTTTCAATTTTTCTGGAGTTAGGCAAATAATAATTTTCAATAGGGAGGCCCCCTTTTATTAGAAATGGTACTCACCACAACTCATTTCGTCACTTCCATCCAAGCAGTCTATAGTTCCATCACATTTAGCATTCTTCTTCTGAATACACACATTATTCTTACATTTATAGGTGATGTTTGTACAGGGCACAGCTAAAAGTGATGATTGACATTGATTCATATTTATTTAAAATGTAATGGCGATTTTAAAATAAATCTCAAGTTATTTAAATACTTACAGTCTGTGCAATTTAGTTCATCAGTACCATTCTCACAGTCTTTGACTCCATCACAGCTGAAGTAGTGGTGATGTGGAGAACTTGTGTTGCACACCTTTGGCGGTAGAGCTGAATTAAAATCAGGCACAAATAAAATTAATAGTGCATTATATACTTATTCAGGAGACTATAATTTAAATATTTAGTGTTTTTATTTTATTTTTTTATTACCATTAATTAAGCTTTATGTGAAAACTGAAACGCACGGAAAAAGATTAATTACCAAAGCCATTTGAAATATTAATGTTAAAAAAAAAGGACAGGTTGCAATTTAAGTAACTGTGCTAATGTAAAGGGAAATGTTCTTAAGGAGCAGAGGAATCTAGGAGTACAAGTACATAGTACAGTGGCATTGCAGATAGATAAGGTAATGAAGAAGGCTTTTGGCACGCTTGCCTTTATCAGTCAGAAAACAGAGTATAGAAGTTGGGAATGTAATAAAAATGAATTGCAGATGCTGGTTCATACCAAAGATAGACACAAAATGTAGGAATAACTCATCAGGTCAGGCAGTATCTCTGGAAAAATTTGATAGGTGACGTTTTAGGTCGGGTTTGAAGAAGGGTCCTGACCCAAAATGTTACACATTCATTTTCTCCAGAGATATTGCCCGACCCACTAAGTTATTCCAGCATTTTGTGTCTATCTTTGGGAAGTTATATTATGGTTGTAATGGTTATTGGTGAAGCTGCACTTGGAATATTGTGTTCAGTTTTGATCACCCAGCCAGTGGAAAGATGTTATTAAGTGAGGAAAAATGCAGGGAAGATTTACGATGATGTTGCCAGGATTTGGGAGCCTGAGCTATAGGGAGAGGTTGAGCAGACTAGGACTTTATTCCGTGGAGCAGAGATGGCCGAGAGGGTGATCTTATAGAGAGGTATAAAATCTTGAGGCGAGTAGATAGGGTGAATGCACAGTCTTTTTCCCCAGGTAGCGGAATGAACTGCCAGAGGAAATAGTTGATGCAGGTACAACATTTGGATAGCTACATGGATAAGAATGTTTTAGATAGATATGGGCTAAATGTCGGCAAATGGGTCTGTTTCATTACATTTCTGTCTCATTACAGCTTTAAGTAAACATGATGCAAGTTGTAATTTCCTTAAAACATCACAACCATGTTTAATATTCTTCAGAACAAACATTTCTAGATCAATGCACACAGTAACATAATAACTTGTTTAAGAAGGAACTGCAGATGCTGGAAAATCGAAGGTAGACAAAAATGCTGAAGAAACTCAGCGGGTGAGGCAGCATCTATGGAGCGAAGGAAATAGGCAGCGTTTCGGGTCGAAACCCTTCGTCAGACCTGATGCCTATTCACTCTTACTGCCATTAATGAAATTGAAACAAAGGAAGGCAGTATCTAGCTCATTTGTCAGAACCTATATGGCTATTTAAAAAGTGCCAACTTAAAAAAACAGAAAACCACTCATATTATCAAGTTATTACTGAAAGAAAGCCTTTCTATTGTGGGCCTCGTTATCTTCAAAAATGTTTGCTAAATTTTCCACACAGGAGGGAGCATTATGTTTTAAGAGGTCACTTCATATGCTTGACATTTAAGACATCTTCTACTGAAGACAGATTTTGCACAAACAATGGGGGAAGTGTTTGCTTCTGGGACAATGTTACTATTGCTGCTGTGCCTTAACATTTCTTTTCACTGTACTAATACTTCCGAGCGGGCTGTAGAATGTAGTTGTTTCATTTGGTCCCATTCCAAGGCTGTCACTCCTGCTTCAGCATGAATAGTCTATGGCACAGTGACCTCTTTCACTCAGGCAAGCCCCAAACTTAAAATAAAATACTGCCACAGACCTCAAAGCTCAAACTTCAGAACTTGGATTCAAGCAGAGGTGACCCTTATGCATTTTGGCCCGAAACGTTGCCTATTTCCTTCGCTCGATAGATGCTGCTGCACCCGCTGAGTTTCTCCAGCTTTTCTGTGACCCTTATGCATATTGGTTAATCTTGTGGGTACAGTGACAATAACCTAAACTAAATCTGAGCATTTAAAAAAAAGTCAAATTCAGAAATATCAGTGTTATTTATATAGCAGAAATCAAAATAACCACTGGAACCAATTTGACAAGCAAATGCAAGACCAATAAAAAAAATGGCATATATTGGAAATCTAAAATAAAAACAAAATGTGTAGAAGTCAGCACATCAGGCAGTGCCTGTGGGGAAAAAAGTTTACATCTCAGTTATGCTTCAACTGCAGGAGACTAAACATTTGCCCCACTCCCACCTCTTTTTTCCAAGGATGCAGACCGAAAACATTGTCTGTCCATTTCCACCACGGCTTGCTGGCTTTATATTATACAGTAATTCTTCTTCAGTATTAAAACATAACTAATCTCCATTAAAATACTTTAATTGTATGGCTATTTAACAGAAAGAAATGTAAGAAAGTGACCAAAGTAAATTTATTTGGACAAATAAAAAAAAGAACAGTCTGATTTTGCATGGGAATGGTTCAGATCGATTTGTCATCGTTTACATCATCCTCATCGCCAAGATGTAATTGCCTTAAGTTTTGGTGGAGAAGGCAATCTAATGGTGTCTACCATTACTTAAACTAACACCTGGACATCCAAGTTTCAAATATGTTGTGCTTCTCAAGTCCCTGCATGTACTACCTGATAATCTCACATTGAGGGAAATCAGATATCTGGGACCTCTCATTGAACAGCAAAAACAACTGTGTCTATCCTTAACCAAATTAGACTGAGTAATTATAACGTTAAAAGCAGAATAAATCAGTGGATGAATCAAATGTGAAATCAGATACAGAATATAGAAGAGGAAAAAAAAACAGTTGATAAGATTTAAAAAAAGGGACCAAAAAGAAAATAGTTGGATTTTAATAGCTTGGGAAAGATTGTATTTCTGTAATATTTAATGTCAGAGTATCAGGAATAATTAGCACTTATTAGATTGTTAAAAATATACTTTCATTTTTGTGTGTTCAGTTTAGGTTACAACTGCTGTACACAAACACCAATTTCAGGGCACTTAGTGAAGTCACAAACAGTAGAATGCCATTGATAGTAAAGCTGTACAAATTAGCCAGCAACATTTAGATCTAATTTAAGCATGCATCTCTCCTTGCCCAAAGTGCAATCAGCATCAAAATAACAAAGGTCACGTAGCTTACTGATAATGTCTGGCCTGATATACACATTTAATTTTATTGTGCCAAAATAGCACATTAGAACATTTAAAAGTTTAATTTTCCTCATGGAGATCATTGTGTGATAGTATTATACATCAGAAGTCTTCCCACCAGAGGCCTCACGTGTAATTTGCAATCTGCAGCGTTATTGAGTCTTTAGCTCAAATATATCAACACAAAGTTCATGCACCTTTAAGGCAAAAAGGTATTTGGAGGTACCTACAACAAAATACTTCATCACTTTCATCAAAGCAGTCATCTGATCCATCACAACGTTGAGACTGTCGGATGCACAGACCAGTGGAGCAGACATAATATCCATTAGGACAAGCTTTAGAAAAAAAATGAGAATTGAGCTCATTTATTCTGCACAATGTTAACATTGTCCTGGAGGAAATAAACGAAAGAAACAAAGTCATTAAAAGAACTACTCTACCATACGTATAAAGTAACTTGCCATCAAAGTCAGATTTGGGGTTGGGGACTGGACTTTTGTGGGGGAATGATTTTTCTGTGTGTAAGGTACTTTGTTAGTCTGTGTCCAAGATGGCTGTCGGAAGAGAGAGTGGACGCTGGCGCACTTTAGCTGCCGCTGCTCTCTCTTCACATTGTGTTTTTTTAAAAAAAATTATTTTGTGTCTTTGGAGCGATTTCTATCTTTAATTTGTGTATTGATGATGTCCTTATTATTTATTTTTCTCCGACTATATGTTTTTTTTCTCTTCTATTTAATCTTTGTAAGGTGACCTTGAGATTTGAAAGGCACCCGAAAATAAAATGTATTATTATTATTATTATTATTAGATTTGATATACATATCCAACCAAGCAAAATTACTCGTCAGAAAATGCATGTAATTCTTTGTGGTATTTGAACCAGAAACAAATGGTTCATAACATTCATGTTATGAACTATGCTGAAGACATGTCCTGGCTGTCTTTTATAGTAGTAAAACAACATTCTGTTGCAATTATTTATTTGTATTTAAAACTCATATTCTGCATTTGTGTATAAACAAAAAAATTGTTAAAAAGCAGGGCAAATTGTGAGCATTTCTCTGGAGTAGGTATAATAGTGTCATTCAGTCTCCAAAGCACAAGTAAGCTATCAATTACAGAGATGCCAGTCTATTGCTTTCAATACTGGAGATTTTAAAGGGGAGATTTTAACTCCACCCCTTTGTATGCAGGCATGAAACATGTAGAGGAAGTTTGCAATAAATATTGTTATATTTCTCTTTGATTCCTGCCTACTACGATATTAATCATAGCAGAAACAAGTGAGCACCTTGCAAATATATGTAAAATAGTCTTTTAAACCAATTTGTGCTCTGGTAATATGTATAGCGGCAGTTCCACCTGCCATCCAACCCGCTGAATACAAAATATAAGATGGCAGTGTTAGTAGCTACTATGCAAAGGCACTGCAGAATAAAGTGGCAAATGTGAAAATAAAACATGCAATAATTGCTTTGATTTCTTTGCCCAGGTATGTGCCAATCCATTATGCCTTTCAAAATACTGTTTACTAATGTTGCTGCTGCAAGAAACTATGCCAGTGATGTCTAAAGGGCCTGTCCCACTTGCGTGCGATTGGGGCGACAGGCCGGAAGCGACGGAGGCGCGCGTCATCATGCGTCTCCATGCGTCAGCACAGCTTGTGACATCATTTGCGCATATAAAAGGGGGTTGCTGGCTGCTATTCCATGATCATCAAGAAATATAGATTGCATTGCTACAACAGCAACAGAGACTTCTGTTAGCAGCAGCCCTCATGCTCACAGATCATCTAGGCAGGAGTACAACAAGGAAGGCTATCAAGAAACCCAGGAAGAGGTCTGTGTGGACGAGGTCTTTGTTCTGGATGAGACCCACTTTGGGCCAGTATGAGACCATGAGACGGATCTGCAGCGGGAAGATGAGGCTGCGTTAGAAACTTCACCAGGATTCCCCCTGACCTGTTTCAGGAGCTAAAGACACAAGTCGGTCCTCTTCTGCAGAAAACGGACACCTTCATGAGGAAGGCACTGGAACCAGGCCTGCGCCTGACCATCACCCTCCGCTACCTTGCATCAGGAGACTCCTACAAGAGCCTCTCCTACAACTATTGTGTGACTCACAACGCAATCAGGAAGGTTGTCCGAGAGACCTGTGACGCCATCAACAATGCATGTGAAGAAGAAATGATTGACTGCCCTAGTACACTTGATGAGTGGAGGAGAGTGGCTTTCAAACCAGATGGAACTTCCTGCACACATGTGGGGCAGTTGACGGGAAGCATGTGGCCATCCGGTGTCCACCCAGGGGTGGTTCTATGTACTTTAACTACAAGAAGTTCCATTCCATCGTGCTGTGAGCTACAACTTCCTGTTTGTGGATGTGGGCACACCTGGCAGTGACGCAGATGCAGGAATCTGGAGTGAGACCTCCCTTGGGCAAGCAATGGAAGAAGGGAGAGCAGGCCTTCATGATCCAGTACCTCTGCCGGGAGAAGACAACCCTGACATCCCCTACGCACTGGTTGGTGATGATGCCTTCGCACACAGGCCATGATGATAAGCCATACCCTCACAGGCGGATGTCAAGGGAGCGAAGGATCTTTAATTCCAGGCTGTTCAGGGCTAGGAGGGACGTGGAAAATGATTTTGGTATCCTTGCTAGCAGATTCAGATTCCTGCTGACTACAATGGAGCAGGAGCCCGAGAATGTGCAGACCATTGTCTACGTGGCATGTGTCCTCCACAACCTGATCTGCACCAGAGGTGCAGCAGCAGCCATGGTGGAGGGTGACACGATGGACAAACAGACAGGAAACATCACACCAGGTTCATGGAGAGCTGCAAGACAGGCTGCACCAATGGTAGCACTAGGCACATTGCAAGGAGACACCTGCAACAAGAGAGCCAAGGAGCAGAGAGACCATCTCTTGCGCTTACTACAACTCCAAGCTGGGCAGTGTACCCTGGCAGAACCACATGTGCTGAAGATCAGCAGCAAACATCCCACCCCACAAACGGAGGACCACCACTACAGGAACTGATCTAATAAAAGGAGGAAGGTACACAAAAATGCTGGAGAAACTCAGCGGGTGCAGCAGCATCTATGGAGCAAAGGAAATAGGCGACGTTTCGGGCCGAAACCCTTCTTCAGACTGATGGGGGGGTGGGGGGGAGAAGGAAGGAAAAAGGGAGGAGGAGGAGCCCGAGGGCGGGGGTATGGGAGGAGACAGCTCGAGGGTTAAGGAAGGGGAGGAGACAGCAAGGGCTAGCAAAACTGGGAGAATTCAACGTTCATGCCATCCGGACGCAAGCAACCCAGGCGGAATATGAGGTGCTGTTCCTCCAATTTCCGGTGTTGCTCACTCTGGCAATGGGAAGGTACACAAAAATGCTGGAGAAACTCAGCGGGTGCAGCAGGATCCATAAAAGGAGGATCTATGTATGTTAATGGAGGATTTTTGTATGTGAAACTAGTAATAATGTGATGATAATACCTCACGCATTGGATTTTCATAGAAATGCCATAATTTTAAAAGCAGTTAAATGCCTTTGTCTGCTTTATATGACGTTTCATGAGACATTTTGCATTTCAATGCAGTTCAATGTCTGTGTGTGTTTTATTTATCTAATAAATCAAGGTTTTTATATGTGAGATGCATTCCATGATTAGACGTGGTTTCCATATGTGAGATCAATGCCATGATTAACAAACTGCTTTTCCCACTACACGAAAAGGTTACACTGAAGTTTAATAATCAAGTTGTAGGTGAACTTATTTGCGATAAATACAAAGACCCATGACTTTATAAGAATTAAATTGTTTATTTAGAGCAAGCAAACAAATAACGTATTGAAAAACAACAAGAAATAAAATTTTAATGTGCGCTGTGGATCGTTACAGCTGGGAAGAAATTCGACTCCAGTGGCAAGAAACTGCGGTGAGTGTGGTGAGGATTTTCAAATCGCGCGTTTTATTGTTGACGCGAAAAAGGCGGCTCCAACTGATTTTGGGCGGCGCACGGTGTTGCACGGTGACGTCATCACGCAAAGCCACGCGCTACACGTACGACGTCAAGATGCCTGCGTGCGACCACAATACGCCTGCAATCGTTATTGACAGTCATTTGATTTTTCACCAAAGCCTCAAAGGCTGATGTGACAAGCATATGTCACATCCAAGGGCCCAGCATGTGTGCTTGCATATAAATGCTGCAAATAATCGAACAACATCAAAAGTGGCATAAGCAGACACAACGTGTACACTGATGTTTTGATGCTTTCTGGACACCCCTAGAAATTATTAAATGTACTTAAGAAACTGCAGGACCAGCACACAGATGACATCCAAGTACACTACAAAGCTTCCGAGAATTTAATACATTTAAACAAGGTCACTTCTTGTGTTTAAAAAAAAAACGTGAGTATAAAGGAGTCTATTCTACTCAAACTCTTCTCACGGAACAGTCTGCTCAACCCAGGAATCAAATCTTGTGAACCTATGTTGGATCCGCATAGCAGATGTATTCTTAGATATGAAAACAAACCACCCTATAAGGTGGTCTACACAAAGCAAGGCTTCCTTACAACTATGCTCTAAATCTATTACTGTTAGCATATAATTTGCATTGCTAAAAAAAAACTGAGGATACTGGAAATCTAAATCAAAAACAGAAAATACTAGTAAACTCTCAGCACAGCTGGTAGCATCTGACTAAACTTTCTGTTACTCGTGCATAAAAGCCTAAACTCCGCTGCATCCCAATATTTAATAATTTACTCTTGAAGAAAGTTCTACGTTTTTGCTCTCTCTGATAAAGACACTGAGAGAAACTGCCAGCAATTTCACATTTACCACGTTGTAGCCTATCTTTCATCCTTTTGTTCACACTTGACCATATGCTTGATCATGGAGAGATGGCTCACTTTAGCTTGGGGAAGTTAGAGGGGGAAAGAAGCCAGTAGGTGCTCGTTGGTGAAAGATGTTTGTAGAGATCACTCCTCTTATTGCCCCAACATTGCTGAGAAAGCATTAATTTGCAAGTTCCAAAAGTTTTGTCTCACTTTAGCTCCTGGGTTACCCGAGTGATGCGAATCCATATCCACAAGTTTTAAATACCAATTCTAAAATCTGAGGTTATTCATTTAATAAATATAAGGGACTGTGAGTACTGACCTGCCTATCCATCCCAATATTCATGTTCAGGATGGCATTACAATAGGTTTAACACATTTAGAACTAACTCCACACCACCACCACATCTTCCTTGATACCACACGCAACTCTTATTGGGGAAATGGGTGGAGAAATTGTTGTAAAGACACTGAGAGAGGTATTTTTATTAATTTAGAAAGGTACTGGAAGCCAGCAACATGCATAGGGAAACAGTTACAATTTCAAGTCAATAGTCTTTCATTAAAAGTTGACCAATGGCTTAGATGTGGCATCTTGATCAGTATGGACAAGTTGGGCTGAAGGGCCTGTTGGACTCTGATTTTAGGCACATCATTTCAGATCTCAGGTATTTAGAAAGAAAATTCCTAATGTTTACACTTTACAATAGCACTTCTATTTTTTTTGCATCTGGCTTCTCTTTTTCATTAATCCATGATGGTGCAAGAGGTAATAATACAAAGCACTACAATTTCATTCCATGATAAGTAAACGAGATACAAACCCAATCAGTGCCCAGTTCTAACTTGCTACTTCCAGTAAATTCAGGAAACATTCCAGAGAAACTGATAACATTTACTTTAAAAAGAAAGGCAGATTCAAGTGGCAATAATTCCTTGAATAAAAAAACAAATAAACACCTAAAGCGGTCACCTAATTGTTAAGCAAAAAACAAATTTCTGTAGGAACTCAGCAGACTGAGCAATATCTGCATGGGGGGGGTGAATTGTCAACATTTTTGTTTGGGACTCACATCGGGTGCTGTACAGCCATCTGAGTTCCTTCAGAATATGATTTTTGCTCATATTTTATCACTTGCCATCTCTTGTATCTTGTATCTCCACCAACTCTTGAACCCCCATACAGTTGTATTTGCAGTTACTGACTTGTTTTTTTTAAGCTCTTTTCATTTTGGTACATTAAGAAAGCAGTGATTCCAGTTTACAAGTTTAAGATATTGAATAATAATATTCTTACGTTGACTGATGTTGTAGCTGCTGTACTCAGCCAGAAATGCCTTGCTTGATTGTTTTCCACTGCACTGGAATGTGATACTAACCAGAAAATTAGCTATGTGGAAAACTGTCTGGTAATCTATTTGATAACCGCAGTACCTGTAGGTAAAGGATATTTTGCAATTACCCCAACAATGAACAGACCAAAATTTTCAATATGCTATTTAACTTTGGTACAGGAAATTAGACACGGTAAATAAAACATGTGTTAATTGGTAAACTCATCCCCTAACTCCCCAAATCCCTCTGTCCACCATCCATAAGGTTCAAGTCAGGAGTGTGATAGAATAAGTGTTTAAGAAGGAACTGCAGATGCTGGAAAATCGAAGGTACACAAAAATGCTGTATGGAGCGAAGGAAATAGGCAACGTTGCCTATTTCCTTCGCTCCATAGATGCTGCTGCACCCGCTGAATTTCTCCACCGTGTGATGGAATAACATGTGATCTGCTGAAGGAACAGTGAATTGAGTAGCATTTGTGTGGGGGGAGGTTAGGAATTGTCAACATTTCAGGTCAATACCCTGCAGTAGAAATGACAGGAAGTTGAGTAAATAGTTGAAAGGGATGGATTTGCAAGGCTAAAAAGAGAGTGTGAGTAGCGGAGAGTGGGGCTGGGCTCAGATGCAATGGATTGAATCGTCTTCCATGCTGTAATCATTCCGAGTTTGATATCAAAGATTTAGCCAAATATGGGAAATGTAATTATGTTTGGAGAAGCTGACAAAAATGAGATGTGCTTGACAGTGAGAAATAAAGTTATAGTCCACATTGACTGATGAAATGAGCAGTAAATTAGCAAATGGAATTCAGTGTGGGGAAATGCTAGGTAATTTATTGGAGAGAGTGGACCAAGTAAGGGAATACATAGTCAGTGATAGAGTACAGAATTATAGAGAAACACGGCAAACCTTGCAAGACATCTCCACAGATGCCTGAACATAGCAGGATAGATAGACAAGATGGTCAATGTAACTTACAGGATACTTCATTGGTTGCACCAACATATATAAGAGCATGAAAAATTGTATAACTCACCAAATCACAACTGGGGTACTGCATGCAGTTAGAATCAGAATCATAGGAGCTGTACAGCACAGAGACAGAATGTATCTGTCCAAGCATCTTTTAAATGTAATTGTACCCATCTTTATCACTTTCTCTGACTTCTCATTCCTTGTGCACACTACTTTAAAGTTGCCCTTCAGGTTCCTTTCAAATCTTTTCCCTCTCACCTTAAACATATGTCCTCTAGTTTTATACTCTCCTCATTGCAAAAAGATTGTGGCTATTCATCTCATTTATGCTCCTCGTGATTTTACAATACAATACAATACAATACAATACAATTCAATTTATTGTCATTTGGACCCCGTGAGGTCCAAACGAAATGCCGTTTCTGCAGCCATACATTACAACAAATAGACCCAAGACACAACATATTTTACATAAACATCCATCACATTGCTGTGATGGAAGGCCAAATTTTATAAGCTGATTTGAGGTCTTCACTCAGTCTTCTATGCTTTAGGGAAAGACTCAGCCTATCCAGCCTTTCCTTATAACTCAAATATTCCAGCCCAGCCTCCAGAATAACATTCTCATCAATATTTGTCGCATCTTTTTTCTGTTTAATGACACCCCTCCTACAGCAGGGAAGCCATAACTAAACATGGTACTCCAAATATGGCCTTGGCAACACCCTGTACTGCTGTAAATTGGCGTCCCAACCCGTATACTCAGTACCCTGATCAATAAAGCCAAGCGTGTCAAACACATTTTTCACCACCCTATCTACCTGTGTGATCATCTTAATGGAACTATGTACTTGGTCTCTGTTCTACGCATGTACCCAGGGCACTACCATTTACCGTGTTCTAGTAACCCATGTTGTAAGAAGTATGTGATAGTGCTATAAAACGTATCAAACATTCATAAGGATATTGTAGAAGCTGGGTATTTTTAATCAAGAAGAAAAATTGGCTGGGGTTGACATTATTTTCATTGGGGTAGAGGAGACTGATGAGAGATTCTTTTAAGATGAATATGAAGTGTAAAGGACCGAGATGGCAGGGTAAGCAATAATATAAAGGGTTTGCATGTCACAGAGTTAAGGTAAAATAATTAGAAAATAAGTGCTTTCATTCAAACGATACTGGGCATGAAGTATTCATGTAAGGATTTCCTATGGCAGGGTAAGCAATAATATAAAGGGTTTGCATGTCACAGAGTTAAGGTAAAATAATTAGAAAATAAGTGCTTTCATTCAAACGATACTGGGCATGAAGTATTCATGTCTGATGGGGTATTGGACACAGAGTTCCTCATCACTTTTCAAAAGTACCTTTTATACTGTAAGCAACAAGGCTGCAGATGAGAGGGACAAAGTGTGATTTGTTTGCAAAGCTCTATTTTGGACAGTATGGGTACAAAGGATCAAGTAGCCTTGTTCTATACCATAAATTGTTATGATTCTGTGATCATGCATTTCCTATAACTTCTGCTGTTTTATGATATTGTACCATCATTGAAGTAACAATAGAAAAAGGCAAATTATTGTACATGGATAGGAAAAGAAGGATAAGGTCCAATCACAGGCAAATAGGACTAACTTACATGGGGCATCTTGGTTAACATGAACAAGTAGGGCCGAAGGGCCAGTTTCCTGATACCATGACATTGTAGTAATAGTAGTAATAAAAATACTTACATTTTTTCATTTATTTTCCACCAGCCATGATCACATGGTTCAAATCCCTTTTCCTTCAAGGTATAGTTCTGAAATTTCAACGCTAATCCAAAAGGCATAGAAGTCTGATAAACACACAACACAATATTCATCAAAATAATCTTTAATATTTGGCATGATAAATTTAATTTCTTATTTTCTTTATTCTTCCTTTCCATTTTTATTTTGCATCCATAGGTCAGGACATGGTGGGTTGCAGATTACTTAAAAGCATTTGTTATCCACTCACACTGGAATCTTTCCTCTCCTTCACTCATTGAAATGAGACGAATAGTCAACCAAATGATGCAGACATTGTATCGTTTATCCTCGAAATATTGCAGGTTAGCTACAGCAAAGTTTCAGTTTTGACTTGCTATCATTATACTTTAAAGAATCGATCATACATTACCCTACATAATCAGCAGTCTGTTTGCAGTAAACTCAGATCAGCCCCAGTGGCTCTCAGTTCAACTAATATAAATAAGACCAAGGGGCAGCTGCTTTAAACTGAAAATAGCCAATTGCTTTCACTGAAAGAAACACTTTGATGTTTTGTATTATTTATTTACCATGCTTGATTGATTGTAACTTTATTGATAGTTTATTATCACATGTGACATGTCTCAGTGAAATTCTTTGTTTTGCATACCATACACAAAGTATGCAAAGAGGCACCACAAACAGGGCGTGCTACAAAGGTACAAAGTGTTCAATGTAGTCCCTAATGGTTCCTCTTGCCCCCCCCCCCCCGCCCCCACACACTGGATCCCTCTCTGTTCTCGGCGGCACCTGTTCTCATCCTTCTAAAGTGTCTCCTGGTCAAACTATGCTTTGGGGAAACTGAATTGTGAAGACCATCATATAATGCAACTCTCCGCTTTTAATCAAACCTTCCCATGGTTATTAAAATTGTATCACGATTCTAACTGGGTTTATTTTCTATTCTAATGGGCAAAGCCCCCATCACATCTCATCTCACATCAGCAAATCCTCCTGGGATCTGATAATTTATTTTAGAATCTGTTCTGTGGTCAGAAGGAACACAGAAACTAAATAAAAATAATATTTTAGAAACATTAATCAAAATGACAGGGTATAAAAAAAACCCTGATTACTTTTTAAGGAATTAAAGGTAACATCAAAATATTAGAAAAGAAGACAAATGAAATAAAACAATTTACTAAATGTTTATACGATGGTATAGGATACCTAACTGGAGTAGCTTTGTTACTGTTGCGGAAGGCCTTGTTTCAGACTGGGGCCGTGTCTGAAACTCATTTGACACAAGCAAAGTTAATGGTACCACAACTTTTAACGATTTCTATGACCACCATCATGGTCTTGTATAATTACATCTAGAACGTAGAATTCTATTGTAGAATTCTGTACTTGCATTAAAGCAATCCTTTAGTTTAAATATAAATATTTTAAAATAGCAGCTACAAATATGATGTAATTCTACAATCAGTTCACCTATATTAATCGAAGCTTGATGAGGTTAGACAGAGATGTGACGAATTAAGCGTAATACTCACAAGCATCTGCAGTTAATTTACAAAAAATGTACAAATATGTCAAAAACAAGATCAAACATTACCTTAAATATCCACGTGGAACTACATTTTAGAGGGAAATAACTTGGATAATATGGACTAGTTATGTTTCCCTCCAATCTCATTCCATCCATGGAAAGTATAGTATTTTCAAATTCTGAGAAAAAAGAAATAAAATGATTGATTTAGAAAGAACAAACTGCAGACGCTAGAATTTTGAGCAAAAGACCAAGTGCTGGAGGAACTTATCAGTTCAGGCAGCATCTGTGGAGGGAATGGACCCTTCACAGATGCTGCCTGATCTACTCAGTTCTTCTAGCACTTTGTGTTGTGCTCAAAATATTTTTGGCTTAAAAACCTTTTGGAAAACATTATGTGCTGCCCAGCTTGTATTTTATGTCTGATTTCTTTAATGCACAGTATGTTGCTTTTGTGAGAAAATTGAACTTGTGCTTTATAATCTACCTCAAAAGATTTTCCAAAACAAGAAAAGCTACTCAATTTGGAAATTTGACCAACCCCAACTTTTAACACCTTATTGTGATAACATATGTTTCATTAGAAATACACCATGAATGAAATAATCATAATTGTAATAAAGTAAGGTTAATTTTATGCTGCTGATCCATTGCACTGTGAATTAGGAAAGAAGTGTACTTGTTTTGAGATTTAATGCAGAATTGTGTGCAGAGCTGCTATATAACTTACTTTTCTTGGGGATTGCTTCAAAATATCCCTTTATTTCCTTTCTTTCCATGAACTCTGAGGGATTTGAGCTGATAGAAACATGCCATTGCCAGTTGATACAAAAGAAACTGGGAAAGAACCAAAGGATTCACAGGCTCTGGAATGAAAAGACAATACCCACACAAATAAATTAAAACATTAATTCATAAATAAGACACTACAAGTTTGAATATTATAGTCATTGAGATGAACAGAACAGAATCTGGACTTTGGCCCAACTCGTCTATTCCAAGCATAATGTCTATCTGAGCTAGTCCTATTTGCCAGCATTTGGCCGATATCCCTCGAAATCTTTCCTATCCATGTACATGCCTAAATGCCTTTTAAATGTTATTATACCTGTCTCAGCTACTCTTCAGGGAGCTTGTTCCGTTGACCCACCACTCTGTGTGAAAATCTTGTCCCTCAGGTCCCCTCTAAATCTTTCCCTTCTCACCTTAAATCTATACCCTCTAGTTTTAATCTCCTCTCCTGGAAAAAAAAATAAACTGACATTCACCTTATCTGTGCTCCTTATGTTTTCATTTATTTCTAGAAGGTAACCCTTAAGCCTCCTGCACTCTAGGTAAAACAACCCCTGTCTATCCAGTTTCCTTATAAGATAGTTACAAGTATGAAAGACGTGAATCACTGGGACTGGATACATACCGGTATAAATTCCTACTTCTGATGGGCATGAGAGAATCATAGATATGGAGTGAATCTGTAACACAATTGTCAGGTTCAATCTGCAGGGCAGTGAGAGAGAGGCGAATGATGTGCCCCAATAGTGACGTGAGCTTGAAGTGGCAGTTCACCCGCCCCGTGCTAGTGGAGAAGTTCAGAGCAACAGGAACACCTGGCTGCTCCGCATGCTTAGCAATAACAGAGTTTGAATCTGGGAAAAGAGAAAAACTATTTAGAGATATTACTATTTCTTATTTTATGTTTTTTTCATATTTTCCTATCTCTATGTTGAATATATCTTCATGTTGAATCCTATAGTGTACTGTGTCTTTTTTCTTTTATATGGATGTATGGAAATCTAATTTATTCTCTGTAAAGCACTTTGGCTTCAACATGATTTGATTTAAAATGCTATATAAATAAAAATTACTTACTACTTACTATGTGCGGTTTATGCAAAGATGAAATACTGACTTTAAGGCACTTCAGTGGCAAAAAAACTTTTGCAAACTAATGTGACTTAACAAGTAGGTTTCTATAGGTGATACTTGCATTATTACTCTTTAGACTTAAATGAGAATTTGTATTCTAAGAATCCCTTTTTCATTCCTTTCTTGATTTCAGATTCTTTCTGTTGCTGAATCCTTTATATACTTCAAATACAATGTCAATGAACTCATAAGAGCTGTACAGCACCAAAACAGGCCCTTTGGCCCACCTTGTCCATACCGACTAAATTGGCATACTGGGCTAGTCCCATTTGCCTGCATTTGACATACTGTAGGCCTAAACCCTTCCTCTCCATATATCTATCTGGATGTCTTTAAATAGGCACAGTTGTATCCACTTCTATAACTTAATCAGGCACTGCAGTTTCCTTTAGCAATAGATAATAACTGGCTTCTCCCACTGTGATAAAAAAGATTTCCACGTTTGTACATTAAAATGAATTTGTATTTTCATAAACTGGAAAAAGTATATGAATAACGTCATCCTTCAACAGCATCACTTTTCTTTGAGCCTACCTTAATCCAACTATAAATGAAAGCACGGTATGCCCAATATGATCTTACCTTAAGCAGAAACGAAACCAAGAATAAGGGGTAAGCCATTTAGAACGGTGATGAGGAAACACTTTTTCACAGAGAGAGTTGTGGGTCTGTGGAATTCTCTACCTCAGAGGGCAGTGGAGGCCGGTTTTCTGGATAATTTCAAGAGAAAGCTAGATAGGGCTCTTAAGATAGCGGAGTCAGGGGATATGCAGGGCTCTCACTTAACTTTTTTTCCCTGTCGCCAGCCGGGCAACCGTGGCAGATTTTTAGGTTGCAAAACGACAGTTTAGGTGGTCATTTAAGACGGTTTGCATGACACGTGCGATAATGTGCTCAGACGAAGTGCGTAGATTACCAGCCGGAAATTATGCTCAATGAAGCATTCACATATTATTTCTGCTTCAAATAAAGTCACAAACTAAACATATTCACCAATCAAGACATGATATATACCACAATGACATGCAGCAAAATTATAGTACTGTATCTCAACTCTTTTTACACATTGCAATGAATGCAATTTCTATTAGTTCTTTCCACTTCCAAACAAAAATGTGGTTGGATTATTCAGCGTATGATCAACCTGTGTCAATAAATCCTGGACCATGGTCACATGTGTGCTTAACCATGCACACTACAGATTGATGCAAGCATGTTTTCTGTGAAGGACCCAAAATTACCATGACATGGTCATTATTGCTATTGGTACAGAAACACTCTCGCTTCCCACATAATTTATCCATAACAAAATATACAGGTTGCAAGGAAATTTCTAAAGGCATTTTTGATAATAGCTGTTAAATCCGACTATACCCATCTGACAGGCTAAACATTACATTAACTGACAGGAGATGGCCAAAGGACATAACTGCAGCAAATGTTCTTTTGGTAATATGTTTAAAGGTGTCAAAACGCTACATTACCGGACATTCAGATTAGATGTACGTGTTGTGAACAGCAATGAAGATACCCAGTTTGTACGCACCAGATTAAAAATTTTTATTGATAAACGCTGTTTCCATCACTTGAGAATTAACGTTAAAATTTCAACTGAAATATCTCATGACCAAATTTGTGATGTATATGACCTGACTGTAGAAGTAAAACCTGGATAAATCCAACGTATAGTTGTGAATGTTGCTCATTAAATAACTACAGTATTGATACTCCATATTAAGAGCATTGATTTGCCGTTAAAATGAATTCTGTAATAACGTGTCAACGGTAGCAGTGACAATCGAACACTGCGGTTTTAATGTTTCACGTGTTCACAATTTAATTAATCCATCTTTATGGACTAAAACAAATAATAACATTGGGAATTAAAACATATTTGATTGCATTCCGTTATCAAACATAGTCAATGTTCGCTCTGAAGACATTTCCAGCAAATAAGCTCTGAACTGCAACACCATAATTATTATTGCACTATATCTGTTATTTATTGAGTATGCGTGCATGTGTATACACACACTGAACTTTCTTTATTTTCCCATTATGTACTATATTCTATTGTGTTGCAGCAAGTAAGAATTTCATTGTCCTCTGGGACGTATGACAATAAAACACTCTTGACTCTTAATGTATTAGTTTTTTGGCAGGAGAGTTTTTGATGATCTTAAGTGTATGCCGAAGGAAACATGGAAAGTGAAGGAACAAATTGAAATGTTCAAGAAGGAACTGCAGATGCTGGAAAATCGAAGGTAGACAAAATTACTGGAGAAACTCAGCGGGTGCGGCAGCATCTATGGAGCGAAGGAAATAGGCAACGTTTCGGGCCGAAACCCTTCTTCAGACCCTAAGAACTGAAGAAGGGTATCGGCCCGAAAACGTTGCCTATTTCCTTCGCTACATAGATGCTGCCGCACCCGCTGAGTTTCTCCAGCAATTATGTCTACGAACAAATTGAAATAGTCGGGTCAGGAGGTAGCAGATGAGTGAATCTAACAGAGGAGTTCACCAACAGAATGCAAAGCAAATGTATATTAACATATTTGTTTTTATATTGTGGGTGTATAGTCAAAAGCTTATTTTAGGATTCAATAGACAACTGAAGAAACTGATTTCCTTGTGCATAGTTGTCCACAGCAAGAAATGGCGGAGAAGCATTTGAAAAATATATTTTCATTGTGCAGATGGGTCTAGATCACATGACTGTGTTAAAAGGAAATATATGGTATTTTCTTAGTTCTTTGACTAATATTTATCCCTTACATGCTCAAGAACAAGGTTGGTTTGCTTTAAAATTACCGCTCATGTGCATTTGCATAATACTTGCTTAAGATTAAATTTAATTAGTATTAGTATTGGTTTAATATTGTAATGTGTAGCAAGATATAGTAAAAAGCTTTTGCTTACATGCATTCTAAGTCAAATCAAATCATATTATACTTAAGTACAATCAAGCCATACACAAGAACAGGTAGTGCAATGAGAAAAATAGCAGAGTGCAGAATATATTGTCACAGTATTGTAACATTACAGTTACAGAGAAAAAGTTCAATGTCCGCCATGAAATAGGTTGGAAAACCAGGACCACACTAGGGTGGGAAAGTCTAGGACCAGAGGCCATAGCCTCAGAATAAGAGGACGCATTTAGAAAGGTTCTTTAGTCAGAGGGTGGTGTATCTATGGAACTCATTGCCACAGATGGCTGTGGAGGCCAAGTCAATGGATGTTTCCAAGGCAGAAATGGATAAATTCCTGATTAGTCAGGGTGTCAGGGGTTATGGGGTGAAGGCAGGAGAATGGGTTTGAGATGGAAAGATAAATCAACCATGATTGAATTTCAGAGTATACTTGGTGGGCCGAATGGGCTTAATTCTGCTCCTAGAACCTATGAACCACACTCTGGTAATTAATTCTTACCTGTTGTTGCTGTTGCAAAATAATCTGAACGAAGACCAACTACCGACAAAAGAACATTAAAATTATGTTAGTCCAAGGAATGCAGCAATAAAACAGTAGACAGAAAATTTAAAATTCTGCCTAAACATATGTACACAATACAAATAAACTCTAAAGTTTAATATAACTAAACAGTTCACAAACGGGGTTTCTTAAGGACCCATAAAAATCATTGCTCAAAAATTATGGCATAAGACTAAAATATCACAGACATTTCAGATTCACTTTGTGTTTTTTTTTTGTAAATCAACATCTGCAGTTCCTTGATTCTACTTATGAATTTATGTTGATTGGTCACAAAACCAAAATAGAAAGGGTGGGGGAGGGGGCTATATTGATGAAAATATTTGTGGATAAATGTAGCTTAACTTTTAATTGTTATGCATACTAGCACCCTCCTGTCCACAAAAAAAGCACTGGTTTTCAATTACAGCAAGATGCAGGATGCAACAAAAAAAAATACCATTAACAACAATCGAGTCCATGTCCACAGGAAGTCCGAGAAGGTAACCAACCGATGTACGGTTTACCAGGCTTGTCTGGATCGAGTCCTTTAAGACAGCACTAACACAGTCCTCACACGCAAACAAAGTCTTCATATTTGGGACCACAAAGACAATCCAGAAATGAACGAGAACACCACCATAGTTGTTGTCACTGCAGAAGAAACACAAGTAGGATTCTGAGGCACACTCGTGTATATCAACATGGATATCAACACTATTACTATTAACATGGTATGATGATTATAGGGGTTGTCCTTTTACTGTAGTCATGCCTGCATGGAATTTCCATCTTTAGGCAAATTGTCTATTTACGATTGCATGTTGTGACAAAGATGTCGCTCAGAAGAATGGAGATGATTGATTAATGTCCCTGTCAGACAAGTTTAGTAGTTGTCAGCTGTAAATGATTTGAGTGATGTTGCTATAGTTTTTACTTCCTCCGCCATGTCTTTGGACTCTGCTGTCTGTAGAAACTGCCATTGTTAGCCTGCAGTCTGCTGAGTTACGTACACCATCCCACCTCCAATTGGCTGAAGTAATGCTGTCCGTAAACACACTGTCATTGAATTTGATTTAGCCTAATTTTGGTTACATTTAAATCTGATTGAGATGAAAGGCTGATAAAAAGTTAATCCAATTCTTGCTTACTAAATAAATATCATTTGTTCAAAAGAGCCATATATTAAGCGATGTTTCAGTTCTAATGGAATCATTAATTCATGAAAGAATGGATCGACCGGGCATATATTCACTGGAATTTAGAAGGATGAGAGGATATCTTATAAAAACATATAAATTTCTTAAGGGATTGGACAGGTTAGATGCAGGAAAAATGTTCCCCATATTGAGGGTGTCCAGAACCAGGGGTCACAGGTTAAGAATAAGAGGTAGACCATTTAGGACTGAAATAAGGAAAAACATTTTCTCCCAGAAAGTTGTGAATCTGTGGAATTCGCTGCCACAGAAGGCAGTGGAGGCCAATTCACTGGATATATTCAAGGGAGAGATATAGCTCAGGGCTAACAGAATCAAAGGATATGGGAGAAAGCAGGAACAGGATACTGATTTTGGATGATCACCCATGATCACATTGAATGGCGGTGCTGGCTCAAAGGGCCGAATGGCCTACTCTTGCACCTATTTTCTATGTTAACCTGAAATGGTAACCGGTTCTCTTGAGTCATTAACCTGAAATGGTAACTGTTTCTCTGGAGTCATTAACCCGAAATGGTAACTGTTTCTCTGGAGTCATTAACATGAAATGGTAACTGTTTCTCTCACCACAGGAGCTACCTGACCTGCTGAGAACTTTTAGCATTTTCTGTTTTTATTTTAGATATCTAACATTTGTACTTTTTTTTACATTTTCAATGTCTCCTTTCATATAGAAACTTATGATACAGCAATGTTTCTAAATTAATTACTGTTGAAATTCCATCATTATTAATTAGACACTAATCTATATTACTAAAACTCTGATCTTGACCGCTTTTGGCCCGCTGTGCTGCGATTTCCGACAGAGCGCCGTCACCTACGGCCGTCATTTTTGGCCACCTCGCTCAGAGCCCCCCTCTGCCTTACGGGTGTGGAGGATTTTTCCCGTCGATGAAAAATGAGAGAGATATTAATGTTTTTACAAAATTTCCCATTCTCTCTGCTGCCCCTGCTGGAGGGAGGGGGAGGGACTATAAAACCAGGAAGTGGTGTGCCTCACTCAGTCTCGGCAAGATGGAGGAAGCCTGAGGGTCACGTCTCTCTGTGCCGTGAATAACTCATGTCTACTCAACTGTGTTAGTTAACACTTAATGTGGTTCTAAAATGCTTGCAAAAAGTGTCTATTGTTTCTAAAATAGTTGCAAAAAGTGTCTCTATTGGTTCTAAAATGCTTGCAAAAAGTGTCTCTATTGGTTCTAAAATGCTTGCAAAAAGTGTATTTTTTGGTTCTAAAATGGTTGCAAAAAGTGTCTATTGGTTCTAAAAGGCTTGCAAAACTTTCTATTGGTTCTAAAATGCTTGAAAACAGTGTCTATTGGTTCTAAAATGCTTACAAAAAGTGTCTCTATTGGTTCTAAAATGCTTGCCAAAAGTGTCTCTATTGGTTCTAAAATGCTTACAAAAAGTGTCTCTATTGGTTCTAAAATGCTTGCAAAAAGTGTCTATTGGTTCTAAAATGCTTGCAAAAAGTGTCTCTATTGGTTCTAAAATTGTTGCAAAAAGTGTCTATTGGTTCTAAAATGCTTGCAAAATGTGTCTATTGGTTCTAAAATGCAAGCAAAAAGTGTGTCTATTGGTTCTAACATGCTTGCAAAAAGTGTCTATTGGTTCTAAAATGCTTGCAAAAGGTGTCTCTATTGGTTCTAAAATGGTTCCATAAAGTGTCTCTATTGGTTCTAAACTGCTTGCAGAAATTGTCTTTCGGTTCTAAAATGCTTGCGGAAAGTGTCTCTATTGGTTCTAAAGCTTGCAAAAAGTGTCTATTGGTTCTAAAATGCTTGCAAAAAGTGTCTATTGGCTGTAGTTGTGGTGGTGACTGCTTTGAAAGACTGCAATGCAATGCAAAAAAAAAAGGCAAAAAGAATGGCCGTGAGTCAACTGTTAGCCCACCAGCCGTTAGTGAGCTGCCAGCACATCAGGCTTGAGTGACTGAGCTGCCACCTCAAGAATCCATTTGGCCCACAATGTCCACACTAACCAGTCCCTTCAGCCCACAGTACCCATACTATATCGGGGGACCAGCCCTCCCGTGTGAACATGGGACCCAACGGGTCCCACTTAGTCTAGTAGTTTTATAAAACTTCAGATATCAGTTGAAGCATTATATCCATTTTTATTACTTAAACTAGCATAAACAAAGTAAATTCATGGTAAATTGTAAGAACAATTTTATCATAGTATAGTAACTACAACAACAGAGGCCTGAAAATGCATTTCAGTGTGCCAAAGATCTTGCCTAGAAGCCTCTCAAAGCCCTGCTAAAACCTGCCATTGTTTAACAGGTGGCAGTAAATTGTCTTTGAACTTCTGAATCCTAGGGAAATTATTTCAGAAAACCATAGTGGTGAGAGACATATTCTGTCAATGCTAACCAAATCAACCTCAAAGAGAACCAGGATATATCAATTATTTTCTTTAAAAACTTATTTTCTTGTCACTTTCCCCTCATGCCCGTACCATTTTCCAGATATGTTATTATTCATTCATTTTTTATTTGAAAAACAATGTTTAGGCAGCTACACATAAATTCAAGCAATTCAGTTTATGATCTTTACTGAGAACACCCATTTGAAACACAATACCTCAAGTCAGAAATGGTCGACTGCTTGTATAACTTGGAGAAAAGCGATTTCCCATAAACATTATTCATCTGAAAGAAAACAAAAATACAATACTCAAAAGAGAAATAGAAACAAATATATCTATTAATGACATATTGATGATCAAAGCTGTTCTCAATGCATGTCCATTTGCGAGGGAGCAGTCAGATACTGTCAAACAAAGCACAAAGCTTCCCTTGTAGAGAGAATAAAAAGTCAGCTTCAGAAAGGCAATTAACTTTTTAAAGATCATGTCACTGACTTTTCAGAAATCCAAATACTCTCATGACATTGTGAACTATATTCTGCACTCTTCTGCATTGTTTTCTCTTCGCACTGTTGTATTTGTGTATGGCCTGATTGTAATCATGGATAGCATGATTTGATTTGACTGGGTAGCACACAAATAAAAACTTTTCATTGCATCTCCATACACGTGACAATAACAACAATACCAATACTCTTTAGAGTAGTTTGTTGTATTTCCCATCAGTGCCTTGAGTCCACTCTATGAAAACTGTACTATTGAGTTATACAAAATAGTACAGTAGCGTAATAGATAAACGTAAGCTTCATGCACTTAATCATTCAATGATGGCAACTAACATGCATACTAACTTTACCTCAAAGTAATTTAGGTTCAGATATTGCACAACAATGCTATCAAATTCACAGCATTCACTCTCTTTTAAAACTACGATAACCCAGTGTCACAGACATAAACGACTACAGATGCTGGAATCAGGGCAGCAAACAGTTTAGATTGACACTGTGGTCAGCACATACATGGTGGACCGAAGGGCCTTCTCTGTGCTGTACTCTTCTACATTCGATGTTCAATGCGAGTCAGGGTCCAGGGTATAAATAGGGGTATGTATCCAGAGTACAGCCAGGGTCAGACTCTAGACTGTCAATCAACTGTACAGCTGGAGCATAGCTAAGTCTTACCTAAACCAATGGAATGATATCAGTCTACACCTCAAATATTAGGTACATACGAATCTGACAATATAACAATAAAATAAAACAAAAATACATTTTCTAAGAGTTTTGTCATGAGAAATGGGAAGTTGGGTGAACTGAATTCACCAACCTGGAGGTAAAAATGTGCAATAGAACACGGCACAGTCGAGCACAAAAACAGGCCCTATGGCTATAATGTCAGTACTGAATATGATGCCATGACCCTCTCTTAACTACCATCCAAAATCCATATCCCTCCATTCCTTGCATATCCACATGCCCATCCAAAAGTCCCTCAAACGCCACTATCATATCTGCCTCAACCACAACCCCTGGCAGCTCGTTCCACGGACCAAACACCCTGTGCGCAAAAAACGTATCCCGCATATCTCCTTTAAACTTTGCCCTTCTCACCTTAGAGCTATGCCCTCTAGTATTTGAGTTTTTCACCCTGGGAAAAAGGTTCTGTGTCTATCTATGCCTCTCATAATTTTATATACTGCCTCTCATAATTTTATATATGACGGAGGTTTGATCTAGCACTTGTTTTTTGTATAAAATCGTGTTCAAATAAACAAGCTGGTTGTCAAAGAATATCAAGGGAGGTATAGTCCTTCTAAAACTTTTGGCATTTGTGGTAATGCCTCAATAATTCAACACATTTTATAGCTATTATATTGGTGAATATTTTTCATGTTCAGTCAAATATCAGAGTCGAGTCTTAAGGTTTCTTACCACTTGCTGAACTCTATCTGCCATGTATAGAAACTCAGGGGAGTCCTTCCTTCGATACTCAGGAATAAATTCAACATCAGCTATGCGGAATAATCCAGCAAAATATAAAGCATTGTTGTTTGGACTTCTCACTGCTCAGTGGAAGGAAAATTATATGTAACAAAATGTTTAATAAACACAAGAAACATTTACTCCTTTGGCCCAGCAACCAGAATAAATACAATTTGAACCTTTTTAGCATTTTAACAATTTCCATTGAGTTTCGCAATATTTCTGGTACATGGGCTGGCCATTACTAAAATAAGTTTAGTTTACAGCATGGAACCAGGCCCTTTGCATCACCAAGTCCACGCCAACCATTGATCACCCATTCACCCTAGTTTCATGTTATTCCAATTTTGCAACCACTTACACACTAGGTGGGCAATTTACAGAAGCCAATTAACCTAAGACTTGCTTCAACTTTGACCACTTTTAAAACAAGACTGAAAACTTTTATGTTTACTTTAGCTTTCAGCTAAATCTTAACTACATTACACTTTTAACTTTTGCACTTTTTATAATGCATTTTTAATTTTGCTTTTCTTTTCTTTTAGTTCTTCTATTTTATTTCATTTTATTATTTCATTTATTGTATGACATGTTTTTATGTGAAGCACTTTGAGTCTGCCTCGTGTATGAAATGTGCTATATAAATAAAGTTGCCTTGCCTTGCCTTGCCTTGCCTATGTCTTTTAGGATGTAGGAGGAAACTGCAGCACCCACACTGGTAAACCTTCACTGTCACAGGGAAAACATACAAACTCCACACAAACAGTGCCCAAGGTTGGGATTGAACCTGGGTCTCTGGCGCTGTGAGGCTGCAGCTGTACCCATTGCATCACTGTGTTGCTGATATTAGATTTGGTATTTAAATGAAGTCCTGTTTGGCCAATAGGACTTCAAGATCATAAGTGATAGGCGAAGAATTAGGCCATTCGGCCCATCAAATCTATTCCGCCACTCAATCATGGCTGATCTATCATTTACTCCTAATCCCATTCTCCTGCCTTCTCCCCAAATCTTCCTACACCCGCACTAATTAAGAATCTATCTATCTCTGCCTTAAAAAATATCCATCGATGGCCTCGTATTCAGAGGATGAAATACAGCAGTGAATGCAAGGCCTAGCAGTCCTTCAGATGTTGGCACCATGAACAGAATGAGATATTCCAAGATATAGTCTCACCATTTGTGTCCAGGTTCAAAATAAAAATTAGGTAAATGCTTGCAGTAAAATAAATTAGATATGGAACGAGAGCTGGGGACTGGGACAAATTCAATGGACATTTGAAGGAGCTGCCGCAGACTTTATGGCCTCCTTCTGACAGATCTATTCCATAAATCTATTTGTCTTAATGAGGACAGCACAGTGCTGCAGTTGGTAGACCTGCTGCCTCAAAGTGCCAGAGATCTGGGTTTGCTTCTGACCTTGGGTGGTGTCTGTGTGAAGTTTCCTCCGAGTGCTCTGGTTTCTTCCCACATTCCAAAGACTTGTGTGTTTGTAGGTTAATTGGCCTCTGTAAATTGTCCCCGAGTGTGTAGTAGTGGATGTAAAAGTGGGATAACTTATAACTAGTGTGAAAGGGTGATGGATGGTCGGCATGGAATCTGTGGGCTGCAATTTCCATTCTGTATCCTTCACTCTATCTTTCAATCAATTTTTGTGGAATAAAACAGCGAAGTAATTAATTGCACACTTTGCCTGGATCGGCTCTAAGAAACGTTACTGGAGTAGCAGAGGAAGTATTTAGCTCAGTATGCCAACATAGTCAGCATGGACAAGGTGGGCCTATTTCCATGCAATACAGCTCTATGATTCTAAGACACAGATATTTAATTTTGTTCACAAGAGACTTCAAACCTTCAAGATCTTTATCTTGTACGTGGATGCAGGATGATGCACATCAACTCCTACAACACAGTTCGTTATTCAAGTCATATACAGAATCAAATACAGTGCCCTCCATAATATTTGGAACAGCCCCATCATTTATTTATTTGTCTCTGTACATAATTTGAGATTTGTAGTAGAAAAAAATCACATATGTTTAAAGTGCACATTGTCAGATTTTAATAAAGGCCATTTTTATACATTTTTGTTTGACAATGTAGAAATTACAGCAATGTTTATACATAGTCCCCCCCCCCTTTTCAGGGCACCATAATGTTTGGGACACATGGCTTCACAGCTGTTTGTAATTGCTCGGGTGTGTTTAACTGCCTCCATAATGCAGGTATAAGAGAGCTCTCAGCACCTAGTCTTTCCATCACCTTTGGAAACTTTTATTGCTGTTTCATGAGGACCAAAGTTGTGCCAATGAAAGTGAAAGAAGCTATTATGAGACTGAGAAACAAGAATAAAATTGTTAGAGATATCAGGCAAACCTTAGGCTTACCAAAATCAACTGTTTGGAACATCATTAAGAAGAAAGAGAGCGCTGGTGAGCTTACTAATCGCAAAGGGACTGGCAGGCCATGGAAGACCTCCACAGCTGATGACAGAAGAATTCTCTATAATAAAGAAAAATCCACAAACACCAGATCAGAAACACTCTTCAGGAGTCAGGTGTGGATTTGTCAATGACCACTGTCTGCAGAAGACTTCATGAACAGAAATACAGAGGCTACACTGCAAGATGCAAATCACTGGTTAGCCGCAAAAATAGGATGGCCGGATTACAGTTTGCCAAAAAGTACTTAAAAGAGCAACCACAGTTCAGGAAAAAGGTCTTGTGGACAGATGAGACGAAGATTAACTTATATCAGAGTGATGGCAAGAGCAAAGTATGGAGGAGTGAAGGAACTGCCCAAGATCCAAAGCATACCACCTCATCTGTGAAACACGGTGGTGGGGTTGTTATGGCCTGGGCATGTATGGCTGCTGAAGGTACAGGCTCACTTATCTTCATTGATGATACAACTGCTGATAGGAGTAGCATAATGAATTCTGAAGTGAATCCTATCTGCTCAAGTTCAAACAAATGCTTCAAAGCTCATTGGCCGGCAGTTCATTCTACAGCAAGACAATGATCCCAAACAAACTACTAAAGCAACAAAGGAGTTTTTCAAAGCTAAAAAATGTTCAATTCTTGAGTGGCCAAGTCAATCACCCGATCTGAACCCAATTGAGCATGCCTTTTATATGCTGAAGAGAAAACTGAAGGGGACTAGCCCCAAAACAAGCATCAGCTAAAGATGGCTGCAATACAGGCCTGGTAGAGCATAACCAGAGAAGACACCCAGCAACTGGTGATGTCCATGAATCGCAAACTTCAAGCAGTCATTGTATGCAAAGGATATGCAACAAAATACTAAACATGACTACTTTCATTTACATGACATTGCTGTGTCCCAAACATTATGGTGCCCTGAAATGGGGGAACTATGTATAAACATTGCTGTAATTTCTACATGGTGAAACCAAAATGAATTAAAATGGCCTTTATTAAAATCTGACAATGTGCACTTTAACCACATGTGGTTTTTTCTATAACAAATCTCAAATTGTGGAGTACAGAGGCAAATAAATAAATGATTGGTTTTTGTCCCAAACATTTTGGAGGGCACGTAATGCTGCTGAACCAGAGATGATAAATAGAGAAGATCAAACTTATTACACAATATGAAATATTTGGCCCAACATCCGATTCTCAGTTGAATACCGAACAAAATTAATGCTTTCTTCTTTTTATATGCTTGTAATCTGGATAGGTTTTCAATTCAGCCACGGATATTTTGATCACTCTTGGTTTATTTGAACATATTTGGTGTTAATACAGCGCTCTGTAGGGGGCGCTGCTCTGGCAGCAGCCATGTCATGCAGCTCGTCAGTTTTTCAACCTTTTTTTATTTTATTAGTATGTTTTAAAGTCTGAATTTAATGTTTCTTTGTGTGTTTTATGTGGGGGGTGGTGTGGGGGGGTGAGGGGGAAACCGCTTCGGTCGCCTCCTCCACGGAGAGGCGAGTTTTTCCAGGTCGCCTCCCCCGTGGCCTAACATCAAGGATCGACGCGGCCTTTCCCGGAGACGCGCCCGGGGCTTCAGTGGAGCGTGGAGCGGGTGAGCCCTCGCTGGGGCTCGCTGGAGGGGAGCGCTCCGTTTCGCTGACCCGGGGCAGCCGGCAGCCTGAAGTCGCAGCCTGAAGCCGCGGTCTGCAGAGCTCCAGCTGGTGCGGCGTCTACAGCCCGGGATCTCACGTTGGGGACCCGGGGGAAGAAGAAGCCATCACTGCCGGCCCGCGGCCGACTTCTACCATCACCCCTGGAGGGGAGCTTCGACCGCCGGCCCTGCAGTCTACGGTGCTTCTGGCTGCGGCGGGGACTTTAAATCTTGACCGCCGGCCTGCGGCCTACAACAACTTAAAGCCGCGGTCTCCGGTGAGGAAGAGCCGATCCTGGACTGACTCTGGACTCTGGTCCTGACCACGGGGGGGAAATGGAGGAGGACTGGCCAAATTTTGTGCCTTCCACCACAGTGATGAATGCTGTGGTGGATGTTTGTGTTACAGTTTTATTGTGGTTGTGTGTTCTTTATTATTGTATCGCTGCAGACAACCCAAATTTCCACCAGCCTGGCTGTGTGGCAATAAATTATATCTAATCTAATCTAATCTAATTGTATGTGAATAGCCTTCCATTTCACTATCAACTGGCAATTTAACATATTTTCCTTTGGATATAGACAAATGAAATACTCACAAACAAAGACCCACAGTAAGGTCCAAGTTATTATTACAATAACAAGAAGCAGCAGAGTAAGGAGGATAATTTTTTTGTTTATAAAGAAACACTCAGTCATTTCACCAAATCGGCATTTCTGTAAGAATTTGGACTTGGTTGTTATTCGTGGACTTTTCCTTTTCACGGGCGATATTCCATCTACATTGTTCATGTAGACTGATATTTTAGATACCTGCAATAAAACAAAAGAAAACCTGAATCGTAGTTTATAGTGACTACGTTTAATAATTTAGCACTTCTAAGTTGGAAAGGGTGTAGTAATTTACCAGGATGTTACCTGGGTGTTAGTTTTGGGAAAGGTTGGATAGGCTGAGATTTTTTCCCTATGGTGCACGGGAGGCTGAAGGGTAACCTTATTGAGGTGTTCAAGATCATGAGTAGTATGGATAATGTGAATGCTCACTGCCGTTTTTCCCAGGGTGGAGGATTCTAAGAAATAGAAGCAGATACAATTTTGACTTTTAAAAGATACTAGACCAAGTGCAGACCCGTTGGGTCTGTTCCCCCAATGTGCAGTTGAGGAGGGGGGGGTGGCTGCTCTATCTGCGGGGAGAGGGCGAGAGGAAGGAGAGGATGGGGGAGAGAAGTGAAGGAGGGGGGGGGGGGGGTTGGGGCGGTCGTGGGGCGGCTTCTTTCGGCTTTTTTTAAATGGCGTATTTGAGGCAAGAGGGAGGAGAGAGGGGAGGGGGAGAGAGGTGTGGGGGAGAGGGGAGGGAGGTGAGGAGGGAGATGTGGTAGGGGGTAGAGGGGGAAGAGTGGGGAGGGGGAAGGGGGTGGGGAGAGACAAGGGGGTTGGGACGGAAGGGGGAAGGGGAAGAGTGGGGAGGGGAAGGCGGTGGGGGAGAGAGGGAAAGGAGTGAGGGAGGGAAGGGGGGTGGGGAAGAGAGGGATGGTGGTGGGAGGAGGAGGGGGAGGAGAGAGAGAGGGGTGAGGAGAGGGTGATGGAGAAGGGGAGGAGAGAGGGATGGGGGAGGGGGAGAGAGGTGTGGGGGAGGGGGGGATGAGGGAGATGGAGTAGGGGAGGGAGGGGGAAGAGTGTGGAGGGAGGGGGAGGGGTGGGGGGAGAGAGGGGAAATAGTGGGGAGGGAGAGTGGAAGGGGGAGGGGTAGGGACAGTCCATCTGTTCCCCATTCCCTATCACCCCCCAATCCTTTCTCTATTCCCACACACGTGATGACGCGCTTCGACACAGGCTGCGAGGGGGGGGGGGGAGGGGCTGGGGCTGAGGCTGGGGCTGGTGCAAAGGCATATGTAAATGGATCCATTCCGATTGGACATCTGTGAGCATTGGGCATTGTGACATCACATGATGGAACGTTCACCAACATTCTATGGGTGAGAAGCTGGGTTTTTTTTTGAAATGTTGAGGGGGGGGGGGAGGGATTTTATTAAAAATGTATATATAAACACGACGAAATTTAATGAGGAGTGGATACTTGGAATGAGAAAAGTGAAATCTCTACTGAAATGGGGAAAAAAATCGGCATTTCTGGGTCGGGTGTTGGCGTAGCAACGAATCAAAGGCTGGCAGCCACAAGTCAGAAACACACACGCACACACACAGTTTAAAATGTTTAATATAGATAGATTTGGACAGATATATGGATTGAATGGGTTTTGAGGGATATGGGCCAAATGCAGGAAATTGGGTCCAGCCCAGTATGCCTGTTTCTGTGTTAAGAGCTCTAACACTCTGTGACTCCAATATGGAAGGGTCGCAATGTATTTGACAATGTACAGTTAATTTAAAACTTTTCTTCACCATGCATCCAGAAAATTAAAAATAAACTATGCCTATGAAGGTCAGAAGAAGCCATCTTCTCTCCATCAAACATGGAAATATGCTGTATCCATTTGAAAGACATAAGTATCTCTCAACTCAGGCCAACTAAGAAAAGCTATTTTTGCAACTCCCTCAAACTAGAATATATGCTTAAGTTTCTTGAGTTGAGTTTGAACCACACCATCTGATTCAGAAGCAAGTACAAAACTAGTCAGCCAAAGCTGACAAATGACTGCAAATTGTTCTGTTGTTCTATGTATTAGATTAATGAGCGTTTGTTCTGTATTTAAGAGAGTCAAGAGTGGTTAATTGTCATATGCAACAGGAATGGAACAATGAAATTATTTGATGCTGCAGCTCTACAGATCCATTAACACAATAGCACAACACATATCCAATAACACAGTAAATTAGTAATCAGTAATTCTAGGTAACCAGACAATAATAGTACAAAACCAAAGTTCTCAGAAAATCGTAGATGCTGAAGTTAGTGTTGTGCGGCGTTCAAGTTGCTGAGTGCTGATGTTCTTGAACCTGGTGTTCACGGTTATATAAATATCTATAACTTTAACAATTCTAGCTAATCAGATTATTTACTTGTTACCGATATGTTTGACATAATGTATTGACATAATTTTGCAGTATTGTAAATCCTTAAATTGCAATATAATCAACGTAACTATGGTAGGATGTAAATCTTAATATAATCTGATCTTCAAATGTGTACACTGCTTTGACCAGCTGAGAGGCTTGTATTTCATTGTAAATACGTTAAATAATAAATGCTATGTCATTCCGTCATTTAAACTAAACCGAACAGGATAGCACATTATTCGGGGAACTGCATGGTATAGGATGTCCTTTTTCCTGATGGTATTATTTGCTAGGGAAATACAACACCCTATTGTAATGGACAATGGAATCAGGATTACAATCTAAAACATTTTTCAATGCTTCACTGAAAGTGTAGCACAATTGATATTTTCAAATAATCGAAAATATACTTGAGATTATAGATATGATTTTTAAAAATCAAACAAACAGAGTACCAATATTAGATTAAGCATTGACATTGGCTTCATTACCACTTCTGCCCCCCTCGCCCATCAAATGGATGAAAATTAAACATTGATTTCCCAATATCATTCAACAACATATACCCTCCACCATATGTGGAAAATAAATTAAATGCTGGAAATCTAAAATAAATACAGGAAATGCTGGGAATAACAAGCAAGTCAGTCAGCATCTGTGGGGAGAGGAAGAATTAATGCTTCCTGTCAAAAACCTTCAAATTTGGGAAGGAAAGGAAATAAACTCATTAAACTGTAGCGTGGGTGGGGTGGGAATAACTGATAACTGTGGAGGTAGTCTTGTGGGGACACGAAGAACTACAGATGCTGGAAAGAGTGCTGGAGGAACTCGGCAGGTCAGGCAGAGAGAATGGACAGAGGATGTTTTGGGTCGGTTCCTATCTTCAGACTGTATTCAGGTTTATCTGGTCCATTAACAAATAGGAGTAGTTAGAGAGTGAGGACAAGGTTTAGTTTAGTTTATTGTCACGTGTCCCAAGGTACAGTGAAAAGCTTTTGTTGCATGCTAATCAGTCAGCGGAAAGACTGTACATGATTATAATCGAGGCATTCACAGTGTACAGGTACATGATAAAGGGAATAACATGAATAATGTTTAGTGCAAGGTGAGGCCAGTAAAGTACGATCAAAGGTAGTCCAAGGGTCTGCAATGAGGTAGGTAGGAGTTCTCTAGTTATGCCTGAAAACAGATGTGAAGAAACTGTCCCTGAATCTGGGGGTGAACTGCAGTGGGTCAAGGCCGCTTGGTAGACTGGATTTAATGCGTTCCATAACTAGCCTCTCAAAAAATTTAATGATGGTGGATGTCAAGGCCACTGGATGGTAGTCGTTTAGGCATGAGATCTTGCTTTTCTTTGGCACCGGGATGATGGTGATATTCTTGAAGCAAGTGCATATCTCAGAATGGAGTAGGGAGAGATGAAAGATGTCCATGAATACGCCCACTAGCTGGTCCGCACAGCTAATAAGGATGTGGCCAGGAACTCAGTCTGGGCCAGTTGCTTTCCGTGGGTTCACCCTCAGGAAGGCCGACCTAACCTCTGCAACAGGTAAGAGGTAAAGTTGAGGCTGAAGGGACGGGTGTCATCGCCCTGTTGGCCTTATGCTCAAAGCGAACATAGAAAGCATTCAGTTCATCGGATAGGGTCACACTATCACAATGGTGTTGCCTGACCTCGCTTTGCAGCCAGATATCATATACAAACTTTGCCACATTCTCCGCGTGTCCGAGTGATTATACTGCGAATCAAGTTTGTCTTTTGGCATTCTTGATGGGTTTGCGGAGATCATAGTGGGCCTTCTTGTACTGCTCGGGATCGTTCGACTTGTATGCAGTGGACCTGGCCTTAACCTGTGAATGTACTGCGTGGTTCAACCATGGTTCCCGGTTGGGAAACACCCGGATTTTCTTTGTCGGCACACAGTCTTCCACGCACTTGCTGGTGAAGTCAGTCACGGCAGTGGCATACTCATTCAGGTTAGCTGCAAAATCCCTGAATATGGACCAGTCCACCGACTCAAAGCATTCGCGTAGGAAGTCATCCGTGTTCGTTGACCAGCATTTAACAACTTTCTGTACCAGATCCTCCTGCTTCAATTTCTGTTGGTTGGCAGGGAGCAGAAACACAGCGAGGTGACCAGATTTCCCAAAATGTGGCCGAGGCACAGAGCAGTAGGCATTTTTTATTGATGTGTCGCAGTGGTCGAGGGTGTTCTGGCCCCTGGTGGGACAAGATACATGCTGGTAGTACTTTGGTAGTACACCCGAGACTGACTTGATTGAAGTCTCCTGCTACAATGACCAGGGCTTCGGAGTATTTTGACTCGAGGCAATTGATAGTGGTGTACAGTTCGTTCAGAGCAAACGGGGGGAGGTGAGGGGGGGGGGGGGGGGGGGGTGGATGTAGGCTGCTGTCAAGTAAGTTAAGGAATTAAAGTGTTAGGCAACAGGGAACTAAGTGTTATCCCTGCAGATCTATTAAAGACACTACACAGAGCAGTAACCTTATTTGCAAACAAGAGGAACTGCAGATGCTGGTCGGGTCAGAACATGGTGAAAGAGCAGGATATCAGAAGAACTCACAAAGACAGAGCTGTGAGAAAGGATCTTGCAGAACTCCCGCCAAAGAGAGGAGAACATCTTCAAAGTGGGTCGTCCATCCGTTGAGTTTGAAGAAGGGTCCATACCTAAAAAGTTGCCTATCCATTCCTTCCACAGATGTTGCCTGACCCGCTGAGTTCCTCCAGCACTTTGTGTTTCACGAACTAACGTGTTTGGTTGTGATAGTCTGAAGAAGGGTCTCGACCCAAAACATCACCCATTCCTTCTATCCGGAGACGCTGAGTTACTCCAGCATTTTGTGTTTAACCTTCGGTGTAAGCCAGCATCTGCAGTTCCTTCCTACACATTGTGTTTGGCTTCTCCAGTATGAACACTGAATGCAGTACATTAGATTGGAAGATGCCACAACTTGCCCTTTCTTGTTACTGATTCTACTGGCTAGCTTTGTATTCAGTTTTGACATGGTGGTTTGTTTCTGCTAGATGTATTTTTGTATGTCAGACACGAGGTAGTTTCCATTCCCTTTTCCCTGGGTTTGTGTTCTATTGTATTCGCTGGCTTCCATTGTGTATCTCAGTTTTAAATGAACAGATAAATGTCTTCGAAACGTCACCCATTCCTTCTTCCCAGTGATGCTGCCTGTTTCAGCTTCAACTTTCAACAAAGTGGCATTCTCTTTCCATTTCTTCCCCGATACGTACACTTTTCCCCCACCACCCGGTCACCCTGCTCCTTTCCCCTTCTACGTACACTCATCTCCAAACCCAGAGTCATCCATTTCCTTTTTATCCCCTCTCTTTCCCCTCCCCTCTGTTCCCCTTCCACCCATAACTCTACCTCTACATTTCACTCCTCCTCTTCTCTCCTTAGCTGAGCCTTTTGCCTCCTTTTCATCTCTAATCTTCGTCACTTACTCCACCATCTGCCATTCCCCCACCCCCCCTCCCCCACTATCTGTATTCACCTATCACTTGCCCCACCCCATCCCTGCTTTCCAGGTTTCTCCCCCCTTCTACATCAGCATGATAAAGGGTCCCGATCCAGAAACATCATCTGCCCATTCCCTCCACAGATGCTGCCTGACTCGTTAAATTCCTCCAGCACTGGAGTTTTGCTCAAGATTCCAGCATTTGCAGTGTATTGCATATCCATTCTCTTTCCATTCCTTATTGCTAAAATTCAGATCCAGAGAAACAATTTTCACAAGAACTGCCACAATTAAACTTCTCTCAGGATCAGCAAAGGCATGTGAAGGCGGGATTTTAATCTTGCACTCTGCTTCCATCCCTTCCAATGCCACAGCTTCATATTTTCCAAGATTTGTTATACAGTCGTGCCCTGAGGAAGGGTCTCGACCCGAAACATCACCTATCCTTATTTCCAAAGGATGTTATCTGATCCGCTGAGTTACTCCAGCACTAGGTGCCCTACTGTTCCCTGTCCCTCATTCTCCGCTCCCTGCGCCTCTTGCCTTATCCACTTTGCAGCCTGTTTTATTTGTCGCTTTTCTGAACAGTTTCCATCTCTTTATCAGCTCTTCCTTCAAAGGGAAATGATTCTTAACATCATACCCACAAATTACCTCAGCAAACAACCTGCAAACTAAGCTGCTGAGCATAACCATAAGTATGGCAATTTAAAAAGTGCATCCAAATGTTGCCAATATAGACAAACAAAATAACAGTGAAGAATTTTAAATGGTTTTACTAATTATAAAGCTACTATATCCTCCACAGTGAACAGACAGGCCAATAATATCACTCTTTCAAACAATTATTACTCTGAAATGCACAAAGTATCATCTCAAATTATGTATTTAAAGCCATTTTTTGGTGCTGAATCAGTCAGTTATTTTCATTAAAAATGTAGCCAATGTTCCAGCATTTCATATCAACGCAAATACATGAAATTCCTAACAAGAATTTAGTGCACTTACACATACACCTGGGTCATCCTCTGGTTTGGTAGACTGCTCACAGTCTTTATTTTCTGCCATCACAAAATGTTTTAGCTTGACTTGCTGTCTTGAAGAGAGGTTGAGGACAAAGGACTTAAAGTCACTTTACAGCTCACTGCCCTCTACTGACTCTGTGACACATAATTAATTTCTGCTGAATCATTTGATGAATCGTTTCCAAATGAAGATCTCCGAGTAATGCTCGAGTCCGTTGGAAGAGATATTGTTTTACCTCACGGGGAACAATGTACCACATGGTGGCAGCAGGAACAGCAGCAGCAACATGGAAACTGGTGCTAGGATAACACCAATTATCACCAGGCACATTTCTATTTTGGTATCTGAATGTGCAACAAACACAAAATAACTATCAGACTATTCACAGCCTGTAGGAAGTTACCTTTTAAAATCATAAACTATAAATATGTCTCAGCTCTTTCATAAAATAGATGAGATTCTTTTGTTTTGTCTTTTATTTAAATTTTGCTTCACATTCTTAACATAGAACAGATCAGGACACAATGCCAAGTTAAACTAATCACTTGTCCGCATAATCTACATCCCTCCGTTCCCTGCACTTCTGTGTGCCTGTCTAAAAGCCTCTTAAGTACCACTATTGTATGCCTCCACCACCACTCCTAGCAACACTATGAAAAATACTTGCCCCGTACATCACCACTCTGTGTAAAATACTTGCCCCACACATCTCCTTTAAACCTCATCGCTTTCACCTTAAATCTACACCCTCTAATTTCCCATCACAGAAAGAAGGCTGCCTATCCTTTCTATGCCTCTCATAATTCTGAGGTGGGGAAGAGTCAATTCCAGGGTTGTGGGAGGAGTATCAAGGAAGCAACACAAACTTCTTCTTACAAAACACAGATCAATAGGAATCATATGTAAAAATACTGGTGAGTATATAGTGAGAACGAAGAGATTGAGAAGGAGTTTCTTCCCAGCCATTCGGACTGTAAACTCCCATCTCACCAGGGACTAACTTTACTGAACATTTTTCCTTCCAATATTTAATATGTAAAAGAATATGTGTGTGTTTATGATTGTGTTTATAATTTGTTTGGTTGTTTGTTTGTTTGTTTGTCCTTTTGCACAAAGTCCGCGAGCATTGCCACTTTCATTTCACTGCACATCGCGTATGTGTATGTGACGAATAAACTTGACTTGACTTGACTTGACTTGGTGCGACTGAAGTAATGTTCACTATAAAATACATTGATTGTAATTGTCAGTGGCCAATGATTGCAGTGTCAAGCTGAGTGCAGAGTGGTGGTGGCAGTGGCATATTGGCGGTGAGGTACTAGGGGAGTTTGTCTTCTTGGGAGCAGTCTCACCCCATCTGCCCACACTTGCTTCAATCCTGAATTGGGCAGTATGTCAGGAGTTCCATTGATTCTTCTTTATTCATAAATCCTTTAGATGTGAAATAGCCCCATCTGTGTCCACAAGTATGGACTAGTGAAAGTTGTGCCTCAAGTATTATCACAAATATAAAACAAGCCCCGTTCCACTCCCTGTCTATCATGGCTTCAGCATTTGAGTTCCCATCATAGGTCTGGGAACCACAGCGTTCTGAAACTCCAGTCATGCTCACCGCTGCAGGTGGACAACACTCACTGGGTATTCTGCTGTAATAAGTGACGCTTGTCCTAATTACTAACTTTTTTTCCCCCATTTAAAATGGAAATGTCAAAAGGTTCCTCAGATGTGCACTTTTGTTGCAGTACTGAAGCATTTCACTATTATCACAGGTATCATAGCCTAACTGGAGTCGTGGAGATAAAGCATGGAAACGGGTCTACACCGCTCATGAACCACCCCACTACACTAATCCTACCTCAACTGTAACATGAAGGCCAGAGACTAAGCTAAAAAAAATAATGCTAAGTAAACCCACGGTCTCATTAATAGAATAATTAGTTGAACATTAATGTCAAACTAAAAGTATAAAATGTGTTTCAAACTTCACCTGAAACATTGGCATATCCTGTCAGTGAAAAGCAAGAGAATGTGAAATCTTGGGATGTGTTGGCTCTGGGTGGGAGAGGTTAATATTTTGGATGAGTTTTAAATGCTATTTCATCAGAATTACAATTTGAAAGTTAAATTTGTGACACAATTGTCAGTGTTTAATTATCATATATATTTGCAAAACAATGAAATTCTTGCTTGCTGCAGCTTAACAGGGTCATTAACACAGGCAAATGCAGTAATCAATACACTGCTAGACAATAATAGCAGTGTATTGATTACCAGACAATAATAGTGCCAAAACCAAAGTCCGTAGTGCAACGAAAGACGGTTCATGTAGGATCATAGTTGCTGAGGTTGGTGTTCTGCAGTGTTCAAGAGCCTGATGGATGTCAGGAAGTTGCTGTTCTTGAGCGTCATCATGGTTTTCAGGCTCCTGTGCGGTCTTCCTGATGGTAGCAGATAGATGAGAGCGTGGCCAGGGTGGTGTGGGTCTTGGATGCAGCATCGTATAGTTTTGATGGTGGCGATAGACACAAAATGCTGGAGTAACTCAGGAGGTCTGTCAGTATTTCAGGAGAAAAGGAATAGTTGATGTTTCAGATCAGAACCCTTCATCTGACTTTGATGGATGGGAGGTTTGTATCTTGATGAACCAGGCAGTGTCTACTCTTCTGTGTGGTCTCTTGTTCCTAGGTATTAAGTTACAAACGTAGGCAGTGATGCAAACAGTTACTACGCTCTCTACCGTACACCTGTAGAAACACACTGAATCTCCACAATATTCTTAGGAAGTGGAGGTGTGATGATCTTTCCTAGTGATCACCTCAATGTGCTGGGCCCAGGATAGATCTTCAGAGATATGATATCCAGGAACTTGATGAGTTGATGGTATTTCCAATTAATATTATCTCTGATGCAATACTGTATCACAAAGTAGATGTGAAGTGAGTTATTAATTTCATGATTTATAAAATATTCAGAAACTGAAAGTTCTTTCCCACCATCAAAACCTTATCAACCCCATGTATTTTATTTTAAAACCTGTACTCTGCAGTTGTAGCATTGTTTAGATCAGCCGTTTTTAACCATCATGTAGCCAACATATTAGCCCGATTGTAGATTTACAGGAGTGCCAAGTGTTTAGTTGTCATACGTACTGGCAACAGAACAATGACATTGTTATTTGCTGGAGCTTTACAGGTCTGTAAATGTAGTTACAGATAAATATACAATAATTTAAAATAAATCAATAATAATAATAAGTGACATAATAATACAAAAATGGTCAGTAGTGCAACCAACGAGAATCCATAAAAGAGCACAGTCAGTGCTAGTGTGAGGTTAGTGTTATTTAATGTTCAGGTGCCTGATGGTTTAACTCCTCGCTTGCAATTTAAACAAGTCCCGTGAAGTGTTTTCCTTCCAAATTTTCAATGTTCGTCAATACATTTTGAATAGTACTAAAGGTCACAAGCATGCTGCATTTCTCTGCTCCACCATATTTCCTAAATAAATTGGGAGTTAAATTTACAATGGTTTAAAAATGGAATTGAAACAAAAACATTGTTAACATGCGACAACTGGGCAAAGAATGAGAATTGAATATTATAAAAGAGGATCAGAAAGAATAAGATGAAACTATCCAGAAGAAATAATCAAAACAAGTCCTTTAAAGGCAAGTGATTAAAAAGCTAAAGTAAAATTAAGCAATTGTAGAGTGCATGGGAGAAAATACTTGTGTGAACTGCCACAGCAGTAGGGGGATGTCAGATCTGGACCTGTAACTCTAGGAGCCTGCAAAGTGAAATACGAGTCGGTTGCCAAGGTGAGGAGATAGAGGCTGATACCAAGAATACCTGCTGTAACTCAATTTTCCTGAAAATATTAGAAACTCATTAAGGAAATAATTGTATTAATGATTTGCTTGCATCACCAAGTATTATAAATATAAATGTACCATTTATTCCGGTTGTTTTTACACAGATGGTGCTAACATTGTTGATGCCTGGCTGGTGATGACAGACTCAGGCTGGAAACCACTCTGCAATGAAAAGAAAACCAGGCCACAGATGGGAATTGTAACTAAAGGGGAGAAGTACAGAGCATTGCGAGCAGGCAGAGGGGAAAGTGCTCATCTACCTATGCTTGCAAATCATTTAGTATTCTGCAGTCTGGGAAGGGGAATATTTGCACTGTCAAGAACATATTTTAAAATGTATTCCCAATGCAAGAAAACCCACATCGCTGCATCAATAAAGCATTCTCATCTCAAGGTTCACTTAAACTGAATTTTAATTAGTAAATGCATGAAATGTCATATATGGGCTCTTGGCCAAAACCGAATTAGGAGCATTAACAAGTCATACGAATGAGGTGCACAATTAATTATTGGAAAAAGCTAAATAAAGCCAAACAATTAATTAACAAATTGAAAATCTGGTAATTGTGCCCCAAACTAATCAGATCCAAGGATGAAACAACTTTATGCCAATGGACTAAGAAATAAGATGTATTAAATTCAGAGCAATTATTTGTTGTAGACTAATCTGTAATGATTCAATTTTCATTAATATTTTCCTGGATTTTCTCAGCAAAACCCTGGGTCACAAAGAGGTGTGCTAACAATGTGGGTGTTTCCAGAATGACACCAATGCACCAGCATTACCTTAGGGAGATGCATTTCTTTCAATATGTATATTCTAGGATCCAAGTCATTTTACTCCAAAACATTGTGAATAATATTTCTAAAATGAAACACTTGCATGTTGTGTTCTAAGTTTAAGTTTTTTTGGTATTAATAATTGGAATACAAGGATCAGTATCTGCCAAGGACAATAAATATTTAAATCTGCACAATGCAATTTTTATAACTGAGAAGATATAACAAACCCATGATAATTAACAATTCCTGATCTTAATCATCAATAATAATTAAAATGTAGAAAATGAAAAGCACTCACTTTTCAAATATCAGGGCAGCCAACATTGGGTGAGAGTTGAGAGTGAGAAATTGCGAGGGAGTGTAGCGACCGATGGGGGGAGGGTGTGGGAGGGGGTGTTCCCCCTCCCATAATAGGCTCCAGAGGCGGCACTCACCCGGTCCGCTCCTGGCACCGGGCCGGGGTTAAAACTCCATGGGGTGTGGACAGAGCGGCCGACGGACATAGAGCCGCCGGAGGTGAGGGTGGGAGGTGTGTGCCGTGCCTCAGGGGGGGAGGGGGGTTGGTGCTTGGACCACCGCCGGCGTGTCTCACCTATCACACCATCTGCATGGGAGAAACGAAACTCCTTTTCCCCCCCAAAAAATCATCCCGCAGGCCGATAGTTTGACAGCCCTGCTTTAAACCAATCCCCTCTAGTGCTTGAATCACATATCCTGGGAAAAAGACTATACATTCACCTGATATTCCCCTCATGGATTTTACTCACCTCTAAAACAATTTTTTGCTTTATTTTGAACTTTCAGCACCCGCAGATATTTGAGCGTGAGAAATTTTGTGATCAGCGTGAGAGCATGAGAATTTTGTGAAATGCGTGAGTCTCACGCCCAATGCGTGAGAGTTGGCAGTCCTGCTAATAATGCAAACATTTTATGCAAGTTCCAATTGTTTGGACAAAAATCACTTATTACTGTTTTAATACAGTTAAGTTACTTTAAGACCATTTCAGAAATGATGGCACTCAACAAACAATCAACTAACAAATTAAAGCAAACTAAAAATAAATAACATGTTCCCTTTCCTGACTCGACCTCATAAGTACTTTAACGCTGTTAACAGAGCAAAGGGATATTAATCTCAAGAATCAAAATGGGGAAAGTGGGGGCAATTTTGCTTAAATGGTAATTCTAAGCCCATTCAGATCTTCATAGAGTCAGAGTTATACAACATGTACGTGGCTGGCCCAATTTGTCCATAATGATCAAGTTGGCATTCTGCATGCCCAGGGACTAGCTGCCGTTCCCAGATCAGCTCGCGTCCCAGGGACTGGCTGCAGTTCTCAGGTCGGCTCCCCTGCCCCGACCATGCAAAAACAAATTGAAAAAAAAACGTGGTTTTTTGGGTTACGGGCCAGATTCAGCCCGTGTGCCGAACCCTGTCCTTGATATTTGGCCTCATTGTGGTCCCCCCATGTTTTACAACTGATTCACCTGGTTAGTTCTATCTCCGGCTGCTTCATGTTGTCGGCGGCTGCACATCCAACCAAGAAAGAAGAGAAGAGACGCGACGTCACTCACAGCCGCCAACTGACGCGCTTCCCCAGACCGCACAGATCGCTGTGATGTGGCGCAAAGAGACAAACTGGGCAGGGACTGAAGACAGCGTGAGAATTCTGTCATCAGCGTGAGAATTGGCTGAAATCCGTGACTCTCACGCTCAAAGCGTGAGAGCTGGCAGCCCTGTCTAAGGCCAGGATGTGACAACAGACGCACAGGGAGACACATACACAAAGGAAGACACACACACACACAGGGAGACAGACAGACACACACACACACGGAGACAGACACACACACGCACAGAGACAAACACACACACGGTGAGACACACACACACACAGGGATACACACACACACAGGGATACACACACACACACACAGGGTGCACGCACACACACACAGGGAGACAGACACACACACACACAGGGAGACACAGACACACAGGGAGACACAGACACACACACACAGGGAGACACAGACACACACACACAGGGAGGCACACACACACAGGGAGGCCCACACACACGGAGACACACACAGGGAAACACACACACACCTTTCCTTCCCCCCCTCCATCCTCCCCCTCCCTCCCTCTTCCCTCTTTCCTCCTTCCTCACCCTCCCTCTTTTTCCTCACTCTTCCTCTTCCCTTTCTCCTTCCCTTCCTTCATCCCCTTTCTACATTCCCTCCCCGTCTCTCTTTGCCGCCATCCCTCCCTTTTCTTTCTCTCTCTCTCTCTCTTTCTCCCCTCCCTCTCTTTCCCCGGCCGGGCACGGTGTAGCGTGGATTGGCGGCGCTGGCGTGTAAGGGCAGGAGGGAGGGAGGGAGGGAGCGAGGTTGCCGCGGCAGCCCGAAGCGCAGTGCTCACAGACGGCGCACAAAAGCGATGACACCCGCTGCCCGGGACCGACGCGCTTCCCCAATCCGTGCAGATCGCTGTCATGTGGCGCAAAGAAACAAACTGTGCAGCAAAGATCCTATAGCAGGGACTGAATTCAGCGTGAGAATTCTGTCTTCAGCGTGAGAATTGGCTGAAATGCGTGACTCTCACGCTCAAAGCGTGACAGTTGGCAACCCTGCAAATATAAACAGGATACGCCTAGATTCCAAACATTATCCCTTTTTTAGACAACTCTTGCTTTGACCTCCTAAACAGTCAGACTAATTGATCTTCAACACCTGGGGCGCAGTTCTCTACAATTACTACATTTGTTTTAGTCAGAGAAGCGGAGTTAAAATGGCTATCAGAGTTAATATATGGCTATCACACCGAGCAAGGTAGGGTATACATGTGCTGGACATATGGTATCAACTGTGGTTCCAAATCTGGGATTGAAGAAATTGGAATAGGTTTTCATTGGAAGTTGAAAGATTATATTACAGGGTACTGCTGTTTTAAGATCTTTTAACAAAAGCATCCAGATAATATAGGTCTGGAGAAACCTACCTATGTGCCAATGAGTGGTTAAAATTTAGTAAAACTTTAAAATCAAAATGATCCTGAGGAAAACTGTAGCATTAATTGAACGTACGTTTATTAACACCACTTAGTCTTGCATTCAGATAATTTCCTGCAATTAATCAATAAAACAGTAAAAGCAAAGCATCCACATGAAAAACAATGCAAACACTCAATACCCAAATTTACAAACCATGTATTTGCCTACAAGCAAGACACCATTATTATCCAAGCCTCAGAGATTCAATTCAGAACAAATCCCAATCACATCAGTGTGCTCATCTCCTAAATCAGACCACCACGTAGAGCCCAAACTGGTCCAAAAGAGTGACCAAAGGCATGGATCACATTGAAATCAGCTCTCAACCACCAGCAGTTGTGGCATGTGTGAAGGTTTAGACGATTTAGTAAACTGCATTCCTCTTCAAGAATTGGCAAGCTTCCACTTTACTCCAACATTGAGACTTTGCACCACACTTTATTGGGCAGCAGTATGGGGAGTCAGAGCATGGTGACCCTCTTTGAGAAAAGGAAGTGCAAACTGGCAGAGTACTATAGACAATAGGTGCAAGAGTAGGCCATTTGGCCCTTCGAGCCAGCATCACCATTCAATGTGATCATGGCTGATCATCCCCAATCAGTAACCCGTTCCTGCCTTCTCCCCATATCCCCTGACTCCGCTAACTTTAAGAGCCCTATCTAGCTCTCTCTTGAAAGCATCTAGAGAACTAGCCTCCACCACCCTGAGGCAGAGAATTCCACAGACTCACAACTCTCCGTGAGAAAGAGTGTTTCCTCGTCTCTGTTCTAAACAGCTTACCCCTTATTCTTAAACTGTGGCCCCTGATTCTGGACTCCCCCAACATCGGGAACATGTTTCCTGCCTCTATCATGTCCAAACCCTTAATAATCTTATGTTTCAATAAGAACCCGGAGCATCCTTCTAAACTCCAGAGTATACAAGCCCAGCTGCTCCATTCCCTCAGCATACGACAGTCCGAGCTATCCCGGGAATTAATCTTGTAAACCTACGCTGCACTCACTCAATAGCAAGAATGTCCTTCCTCAAATTAGGGGACCAAAACTGCACACAATACTCCAGGTGTGGTCTCACTAGGGCTCTGTACAGTTGCAGAAGGACCTCTTTGCTCCTATACTCAACTCCTATTGTCATAAAGACCATCATGCCATTCGCTTTCTTCACTGCCTGCTTACTTTCATTGTCTGATGAACAAGGACCCCCGGATCCCATTGTACTTACCCCTTTTCCCAGCTTTACACCATTTAGATAGTAATCTGCCTTCCTGTTTTTGCTACCAAAGTGGATAACCTCACACTTATCCACATTAAACTGCATCTGCCATGCATCTGCCCACTCACCCTTCACTCACAGTTCACAGTGCCACCCAGCTTTGTGTCATCTGCAAATTTGCTAATGTTACTTTGAATCCCTTCGTCTAAATCATTGATCTATATTGTAAATAACTGCGGTCCCAGCACTGAGCCTTGCGGTACCCCACTAGTCACTGCCTGCCATTCTGAAAGGGACCCGTTAATCCCTACTCTTTGTTTCCTGTCTGCCAACCAATTTTCTATCCATGTCAGCACTCTACCCTCAATACCATGTGCCCTAATTTTACTCCCCAATAAACAGATCAACTAGAAGGTACATTGCAGCACTACTGTTTTTAAACTGTATAAAGAAATGAAGGGAATGAGAGGTGAAAAACCAATGAACAATTCACAATTTCAAGTATTTCACAATTTCAAGTAATCTTAGAAATATTCTGTGAACGTTATGCACATATAATTGTATCACACTTAGCTGGCCCCAATGAATTTGGACAAAATATTTAGTTAAAACTGATTCAAGCAGTTCACAGTAGCTCTCAATCCCATCTGACCAATGTCAAGAGTGTTTAATTGTCATATGTCCTGGCAACGGAACAATGAAACCCTTGCAGGTACACAAAATTGCTGGGGAAACTCAGCGGGTGCAGCAGCATCTATGGAGCGAAGGAAATAGGTGACGTTTCGGGCTGAAACCCTTCAACCCTTGCTGCTGCTTTACAGATCCGTTAACACAAATATACAATAATAAATAATACAATAGTAATAATCATTACCAGGTAGTCAGACCATATTAGTGCAAAAATCAAAGTCCATAGTGCAACCAAAGTCCATGGAGGATCATAGTTCTTGCAACGTGGTGTAAAAGGCTGCAAATTTTTTTTTTGGATTAGTAATAATTTTTTATGATAGAGGCAAATTGTTTATGGTATTTGGATAGGATTTAGAAAGCCTGCTTAACATTCTAAATCCTATCCAATTACCATCCACAATTTCAGGAAGTCAAATTAGTTTACATTAAAGTAAATAGTATGTTAAAGTAAATAGTTTGGGACTGGGATAACATTTCAGTTAATATCTTGGAAATGTACCATTTCCAGATTGAACATTTGCAGACTTTGTTTGGTGCAACATTGCCACCTATTGAAGGAGTAGCAGCTGATGATGAGGAGCACACAATATAGTTTTGGATTCAGTAGTGAGCATGACACCATCTACTTGATCATGACACCATCATCCTGACTGCAGTCTACATCCCATCGCAGGCAGGCGTCCGTCTAGCATTGGAGGAGCTGCATGCCGTGGTCAATAAGCATCAGACAGGGTACCCAGAGGCGTTTACCACTGCAGCCGGAGACTTCAACAAAGCCAACCTGAAAAACTCACTCCCAAACTACCACCAACATGTCTCCTGCAGCACCAGAGGACTAAACACCCTTGACCACTGCTAAACGACCACCAAGGATGCCTATCGTTCTATCCCTCGCCCTCACTTTGGGAAATCCGACCATTCAGCAGTGCTGCTTCTTCTTGCATACAGGCAGCAACTGAAGAGTGCACCCCCAGAGGTGAGGACTGTACAGAGCTGGTCTGAGGAGGCAGAGGAACAACCAGGACAGCTTGGAGTCAATAGACTGGGCAATGTTCAAGGACTTGGCAAAGGACCTGAATGAATTTGCCACAGTCGTTACAGACTTCATAAGGAAATGTGTGGAGGACTGTGTTCCTTCATAAACCAACAGAGTGTTTAGTAACCAGAAGCCTTGGATGAATCAGAAGATCCGCATTCTTCTGAAGACCAGATCCCAGGCATTCAGGTCTGGTGACACAGAGGTCTACAAGAAGTCCAGATACGACCTTGACAAGGCCATCAAAAAGGCCAAAAGGGACTTCCGCTCAAAGCTGGAGGATGGGGAGTATGATCGGCAACTGTGGCAGGGTTTGAATGGCATCACCTCCTACAAGGCGAAATCAGGAGGCAGCTCAAGCATCACTCCCTGAAGAGCTCAATGTGTTCTACGCACGCTTTGATAGAGAGAACACTGATGTGCCTTCCTGAGCCCCCATACGCCCTGATGGTATTAGTCACTGACACAGAGGTCAACGTCAGAAGATCCTTCATGGGGGGTGAACCTTCGAAAAACACCTGGTATACCCGGTAGTGTTCTCAAAACCTGTGCAGACCAACTTGAAGATTTTGCAGACATTTTCAACCTCTCACTACTGAGGTTTGAGGTCCTCTCCTGCTTTAAGAGGGCATCAATAAACCAGTGCCCAAGAAGAGTAAGTTGATGTGCCTCAACGACTATCGACCAGTGGCACAAACGTCCATGGTGATGAAGTGCTTTGAGAGGTTGGTTATGGTGCATATCAACTCCTACCTCAACAAGAACCTCGACCCACTAGTTTGCCTACCATCACAACAGGTCAACAGAGGATGTGATCTCACTGGCTCTCCACACCGCACTGGACCACTTGGACAATAAAAACTTATTGTTTATTGACCACAGCTCGGCGTTCAATGCCATCATCCCCTCCAAGCTGGTTACAAAGCTCACGGAACTTGTGCATCCCTCTGCAATGGACTCTCAACTTCCTCATCCACAGACCACAGTTCGAATTGGCAGAAATACTTCACCCTCATTAACAATCAGTATGGGAGCACCTCAAGACTGCATGCTCAGCCCCCTGCTCTACTCACTCTATACTCATGACTGTGTAGCCGGACATAGTGCGAACTCCATCGTCAAGTTCGCCGATGACACCATCGTTGTAGGACGAATTACAGATGGCGATGAGTCAGAGTATAGAAGTGAGATCGACCGATTGACCAAATGGTACCAGCACAACAACCTGGCTCTCAATATCAGTAAAATCAAGGAACTAATTGTGGACTTTGGAAGAGGAAGGATGAGGACCCACAATCCTGTTTATATCAACGGGACGATGGGGAAGAGAGTCAAATACTTCAAATTTCTGGGCGTGCATATTTCCGAAGATCTTTCCTGGACCCAGCACACTGATACAATTATAAAGAAAGCACATTAGCACCTCTACTTCCTGAGATTACGGAGATTAAGTATGTCAAAGGATTCTCTTGAACTTCTACAGGTGCACGGTAGAGAGCATGTTGACTGGTTGCATCATTGTCTGGTTCGGCAACTTGAACGTCCAGGAGCGGAAAAGACTGCAAAAAGTTGTGACCACTGCCCAGTCCATCACCAGCTCCGACCTCCCCACCGTCGAAGGGATTTATTGGAGTCACTGCCTCAATATCATCAGAGACCCACCACACCATCCTGGCCATACACTCATTTCACTACTGCCATCGGGAAGAAGGTACAGGAGACTGAAAACTCTAACGTCCAGGTACAACTTCTTCCCAACAGCCATCAGGCTATTAAACACTACAACCTCATATAGGCTCTGAACAATAGACTATTATTATTATTATTGCACTGTTCGGCTTGTTTTTTGAGTGTGTATATAATATATACACACACACACGGGTATGTTGTATGTGTATATATGCACACTGAGCTTTTCTTTTCTCTCTCGTTTGTCATATACTATGTTTTGCACATTCTGTTGTGCTGCAACACTCACACCTTCTGACCTCCAAAATAACTCAATTGTATTGGAATCCAGACAAAATGTGGATTAATTCAACATCATACTTGTAATTTTGAGGAATGCAAAACTCAGTTATCACATCATAACCATAGAATGCATATCCCCATCACTGAGTCGCACCCCCTCCTGCCCATATCCCTCCAGCTTTACATTTCATTATCTCCTTCTCCAATACCCTTTTGTCGCCATTTCACCTCCAGCCTTTGTCACTTATTATACCAATCTTACAATCACATCTCTAACATACCAGGCTTTGCCCAACCCCCACATGAAAATGCATTACATTTGAAAGTTGACTATTTGTATTAATTGTGTATAACATTACTGTGTATAACAATACCAAATGCAGACTGCAAAAAGTGCTGGAGGAACTGTTGTTCAGGCAGCATTTGTGGAGGGAACCGACAGGTGATGTTTTGGGTCAGAACCCTTCTTCAAACTGATTGGGTGTCAGAGATTACAGGGAGAAGGTCAATGGGGCTGAGAGGGGAAAACACTGTAGATCAACCATTATCAAATGGCACAGCAGATTTGATGGGCCACATGACCTAATTCTGCTCTCATGTCTTATGATCCTATGATTGGAGTATGGGGAGAAAGCTGGAAAAGAGGTGGGTATATGTTTATTAAAAACGATAGAATAAGATTGTGAAAGGGAATTAAAGCACATGGTATCCCACGTTTTAAATCTGAACAAAGATCAAGAAATTCATGAACAACTTTCATACAACACCAAGTTAGCCACAAGACCAGTCTGAAGACGGGTGTCGACCCAAAACGTTACCCATTCCTTCTCTCCAGAGCTGCTGCCTGTCCCGCCGAGTTACTACAGCTTTTGTGTCTATCTAGCCGCAAGTATTGTCAGTCCCAGGCACATTTCCTGGGGAAAGAGGACAGGCCTCATTCTAGATTTAAAAGATAGACAAATTGGGGGTGTTCTCTGAGGAACAGAAGCCGAGGATTTGATGGGCAAGAAAATTGAGACTAGAACATAGATAGAGAAAAATTGCTATGGCCCGAAATAAAATCCACAAAGAGTGGCAAGGAAAAGCTCGAAATCCTAAGTGCTGAGGACGCGGCGAGCATTACATGAAGCAGATTCAATGATAAAGTGAACAACAAACTTGCCAAACACCAGAAATGCAAAACTAAATGCTAGAAACTCAGCAGATTCAATCATGATGAATTGTAAAGAGGGCACCTGAAAGAAGGATGGGACAAGAGGGAATACTAGAGAGGCCACTGTTGCCACGGAATCTGCTGTGTGTAAAGCAGTCAAGTGGTTCAATTAACAGGATAATTGGACTAGGGTAAAACGAGTATGCAAAAGCTGTTAAATTCTAACAGGAGGTGTTGCAGACAACCAAAACCAAGGAAGAACATGTTCTGAATACCCAGCATTTTATGCAGAGTTGGAATCAACAGGCACTAAACTATCAGACTTCAAATGAGGCAATCAGCATTGCAAATTCTCCACTCTACGAGCCAGCTTTACAGATCAGAATCCCATTTGGCACAGATTTTTTGTCGACTGTTAATTATGCCAAATAGAACAAGTCAAAATTGAAAGTCTTGTGAACTTCGTGTTTCAAACCTCAAGTTAAAACAGTAGACACAAGAGATTTCATTGAAACCTTTAATATTAACATTTTGCTGAACCATAAATGGAGGTTTTCAAGAACAGATGAGAATTAGAATTACGTAAATTAAAAGTCCAAAGATTAGTGTTACACCGAATTATCCTGAAAACAGTTCAGACTTTGTAAACTTGTGTTTGAGGCAGTAGGGAATAATGAGTGGCAGGGATTCATAAAACAACTCTTGGGCACATCAAGCATTACATGTACAATGTTTAAAAGTGTCCCTTTTAAATCAATATTGAAAATGTGAAACAATCAGATTAATATCACATCTGACCAGAGTTTTAATTAGCAATTTGAAAATTATGCTTGTCCACTTTAAATTCATACCAGTACCACCCTTCAGTCATTTAGCAGATTTAACAGCACCAGACCCAAATGAAGCAACTAATGTTGGAATAAAGTCCAAACTGATTCCAAATATTCCACAAGATCCAATTATTTATTTTTTTGCCTTAACAGATTTCTTTCCACAAAGTAAAGATTCTCCTATCAGAGTAATTAATCAATTAATTAATGAATAAATATTTCAGAACAAAGCTTTCTGGAGAATTTAATACCTTTGCATTTTGAATTGTGGAGTAGCCTCCAATTTAATCATTCACATCCACCTTACCAAAAATGTTTTAAGATCACCACTTCATCTTAAGTGTATAAATGCAGAACAGTATTAGAAATAATTGCAATATTTAATGTGTTCTTCTGTGCAGAGAAATGTGTCAACATTAGCAGGGAAGAGGACTAAATCTGTGTGTGCAAGGTGGTACATGCCAACCATTTCAAATGGGATGGAATCAAACCCATTGGTATAGTATTGGCCATTGACAACCAAGGTAATTTCAACACCAAACCCAATTTTGTGAATCAAAACTCTGGCAAGGGAGCACTACAAATGACCCCATTTTGTTCAGTAACCTCAGCTCGACTAATCCCATACCCCTCTCCATGATCACTCTGCAAAGTCTCTTGACTACTATCCTATGGACACAAAGGTCAAAAATATAATCTACACAAAAGCTGCAATGTTCCTTTGTAATCTAGTATTGTGACAAATTAAATCACATTCTACTAATACAATAATCACTTGAAATTTGGGAATATTACAAATTCCAGAAAATTCTGCTGGCAGGAAATGGCACGCCGGCATTAAGTGAGGGTCCCAAAAATCCTCATTCCCGACTCTTCTGGAATACAAAATGCCTGAAATTGTCAGTTGTTCAGATGATGGAAAAGAGAAGGCCGGCAACTGAAATTTTGCAAATATTAAAACTTTAAATTGTTAACATGGTTGTGCAGCATTGCCACTATTTGCAATACAAATCCGTAAACTGCAAGTGAAAGTGAGCAGCGATTGAGAATATGGTGCTTTACGGTTGGAGTGCCCAGTCCATTTGCTTGCTGCTTCTTGCTGAAGGGCAGCGTGCTACATAATCTGTCGATGCATGCCATAGCCAGTCATACCAGACTGAGAGGCACCCTTGTTACTCCCCATCTGCAGACCAATGACACTTTGCCCCTTTCGAAGCTGTTCTGCTGAAAACTCGCGCCTGGTGCCCTGGGCTTTCCTGTTGGGTGGAAGAACAGATTAGTGTAGGGCGTGAATATGGAGGGAAAATGCATCTCTGTGCCAGTACAGAAAGTTGCTTTATGATATTTATTAATTAATATATTGGCATGAAGATGTAGGTTTTTAAACACTAAATATTCCACAGTATTGCAAGACAGCAATTGATTTAACTAGGCAGTAATTGTTTTAAGGTACCTTACAGTATGTATGTTTGTGTTTAAATAGATATTTAAAAAAATCTTACTTATGGAACCAGTTGGGATCTCCTTGATAATGCCCATCATCTTTGGTAATTGCGACACTACCCAAGGCCATTAGAGTTCTTTGCACTGCAGCCAAATCCTTTCCTACAAGGAGAAAAGCATTTACTGAAAGCCCAGGGAATTGAAGCTGTGTCACAAGGTGGCAAGATAACAACAAATATCGCTAAATTAGTGGAAGTTAGTGTCAGAGAGTACAATACTGATCAGCGAGTTAATTTCATTTCAAGTTAAAAAGAAATGCAAAGATTATCCACGGAAAATAAATTGTCTCCACAATTTTCTGCATACGAAACCCATATCAGGATTGTACCAATCAGTGGTACACAAAATTGCTGGGGAAACTCAGCGGGTGCAGCAGCATCTATGGAGCGAAGGAAATAGGCAACGTTTCGGGCCGAAACCCTTCTCTTTTACCAATCAGTGATTGGTTGTTGTTTAATCAATAATCAATCATTATTTGAATGATTAGCTACATTTAAAAAAAGCAAATTACAACTTGCATTATAAATTATGAGGAACCTACAACTTTAATGATTTTATGACAAGCATCTCATTCCTAAAATTCTGAATACATTTCTAAAAAAAACTCACCTTTCAGAATTAGAGTTAGAATGGACAAAATGTATTCCATGCATGTGCATTTCATTGTGGTCAAATGCAAGATGATTTTCCATGTGGGAAAGTCATTTAACTTCTCATTAACACAAAGCATTTTGCAGATTTTTTGAAGCCAAGTGCCGGAGGAATTCAGTGGGTCAGGCTGCATTGACATAGGAAATGGACAAACCACGTTTCAGTTTGGGACTCTTCTCAAGTCTGAGTTCCCCCTACAGATGCTGCCCAGTCTGCTGAGATCCTCCAGCACTGTGTTTTTACTCAAGATCACGGCATCTTCACTCTCTTGTGGCTGTAGATAGTTGCAGGCGCAAATCAACTTGAACATACTAAGAAACGACGAGCACAATTCAAAACCAGTCCCTGCTTCCTACTCTCAAGCACTAGCAACCATTTTCTATAGAGGAACAAATGCAAATAAAAAGATTCTTGCATAGTGAACTTACATTACCGAAGATATTGGGGGTGGGGATGGAGGGGAGAGGGGGGAGGGGGGGGAAAGAAAAAAGTGTTGATGATACCGTCCTATATTTACAAAAACTATTCACCAAGAGCAAACTATTGTCTCCCAGATTTGTCTCTGCAAGTACTTAGAAATAGACAATAAATCAAAGGTTCAAAAGGGTTTTATTGAGGAAGCATATTTGGAAGTAAAAAGTTGAGTTTGGTCAATGATCCAAACAAGCTACTCATCATGAAACATTAACAATTTCTTGCTCCAGAGATGCTCTTTAGAGTGGGGAAATGCAGGCCATGTACAACTCAAATATTATTTGTTATCCTCTGGGTATGCAAGTAATTTCATCCAAAATTTCCCTGCTACAAAGAGACTGGGTGGAAGGTCATCTTGATTACCTTCTGTGAAGTACATGTTCAAGTCTAGCTAGGCAGGCTCAGCATCCTTCCCAAGTCTCCACCCACCATGCCAAAAGTTATCTGCCAACATTGTAAACATTGCTAAAAGCAAGGAGAAGCAGTCTCTACCTTCCCACAAGTCAACAGTCTGGAAAATATCCATTTTTGCAACACCGTAGTCTTCAGCAGCTTGCAGGAACTGGGAAATTAGCTCCATCTGTTTGAAGGCCATCTTGGATTCCTGGATTCTTTTAATTGGCTCCTGGCCTTTTGGATAAAGTCCATTCATAAGCCTACACAATAACTGAAAGGCAAACACACTTAATGCAAACCTACTCCAAAATGCCTTTGTGTAAAATGCATTTAATTAGTGACATATCCCATCAATTAAAATTATCCTCTGTAACATTAAAGTTTCTGCTCATTATCCAAATGGAGTAAATTCAAGGCCTGTACAAAATAAAACTTCCTGAATCACAGAAAATACCATTACAATCCAAAGTGTGAAAAATAACCTTTCTTTTGAACCCCAAATAAGAATTCACACTTCTGTAAAGACTTTCCTTTCATAGTCAGCTAATACAAATATTTAATATAATGGTCCTATCCTCAATTTTACATTTCATATAACAAGCCATGGCAAAATGCATTGTAATGCAAGTGATCTAATCTCAGGTCTTTTGTAGAACCATCACTACAGTCTATTCTGAGCCTTTAACAGCTGTACTTTCAAAACCTTTTGCATTTCCAAGCTACAAAATGGAGGAAGTGTCCATTTGTATTAGAATCTCTCCATGTACATCAAATGAGAGCAAAGTCATAAGGTAAGGAAGACCTTTTAGGCATAGATAGGGTAGACAGTCAAAACCTTTTTCCTCAGAGTGGAAACGTCAAGGTCAGAGGAGAAGGTTTAGAAGTACACGGGGCAAGTTTTTGTTTTTCAGATTCAGATTCAGATTCAATTTTAATTGTCATTGTCAGTGTACAGTACAGAGACAACGAAATGCATTTAGCATCTCCCTGGAAGAGCGACATAGCATATGATTTGAATAAATAATAATAAGTGTCCAGGGAGGGGGGTGATTGGCAGTCACCGAGGTACATTGTTGAGTAGTGTGACAGCCGCAGCGAAGAAGCTGTTCCTGGACCTGCTGGTTCGGCAACGGAGAGACCTGTAGCGCCTCCCGGATGGTAGGAGGGTAAACAGTCCATGGTTGGGGTGAGAGCAGTCCTTGGCGATGCTGAGCGCCCTCCGCAGACAACGCTTGCTTTGGACAGACTCAATGGAGGGGAGCGAGGAACCGGTGATGCGTTGAGCAATTTTCACCACCCTCTGCAATGCCTTCCGGTCGGAGACAGAGCAGTTGCCATACCATACTGTGATACAGTTGGTAAGGATGCTCTCGATGGTGCAGCGGTAGAAGTTCACCAGGATCTGAGGAGACAGATGGACCTTCTTCAGTCTCCTCAGGAAGAAGAGACGCTGGTGAGCCTTCTTGATCAGAGTTGGGGTATTGTGGGTCCAAGAGAGGTCATCGGAGATGTTGACTCCCAGGAACCTGAAGCTAGAAACACGTTCCACCTCCGTCCCGTTAATGTGGATGGGGGTGTGCGTGCCGCCCCTGGACTTCCTGAAGTCTACAATGAGCTCCTTGGTCTTCTTGGAGTTAAGGGCCAGGTTGTTGTCAGCGCACCATGCTGCTAAGTGCTGGACCTCCTCCCTGTAGGCCGACTCATCGTTGTTGCTGATGAGGCCAATCACCGTTGTATCATCTGCATACTTGATGATGGTGTTAGTACCATGTACAGGTGTGCAGTCATAGGTGAAGAGGGAGTAGAGGAGGGGGCTCAGCACACAGCCCTGTGGAACGCCGGTGTTCAGGGTGAGGGTTGAAGAGGTGTGCTTGTCTAACCTAACAGACTGGGGTCTGTTGGTTAGAAAGTCCAGTATCCAGTTGCAGAGGGAGGGGTCGATGCCCAGGTTACCGAGTTTGGTGATCAGTTTTGATGGTATAATGGTGTTGAATGCTGAGCTGTAATCGATGAACAGCATTCTTACGTAAGTGTCTCTGTTGTCGAGGTGGGAGAGGGCGGAGTGAAGTGCCGTTGAGATGGCATCCTCCGTACTCCTGTTCTTGCGGTAGGCAAACTGATAGGGATCCAGTGTGGGGGGTAGGCAGCTTTTGAGGTGTGCCAGGACCAGCCTCTCGAAGCACTTGGTGATGATGGGGGTAAGTGCAACTGGGCGGAAGTCGTTGAGGCTTGCCGCAGTGGAGTGTTTTGGCACTGGCACGATGGAGGTGGTTTTAAGGCACGTGGGGACAACTGCTTGGGCAAGTGACAGGTTGAAGATGTCAGTCCAGACGTCTGTCAGCTGCGCAGCACAGGCCCTGAGCACGCGCCCGGGGATGCCGTCAGGGCCAGCAGCTTTACGTGCATTAGTCCTACTCAGTGCCACGTATACGTCGTAGGGGGTGAGTGTGAGGGGTTGGTGATCGGCAGGTAGCACAGCCTTGATGGCTGTCTCTAGATTGTCCCTGTCGAAGCGGCCATAGAAGTGATTAAGCTCCTCAAGGAAGGAGGCGTCGCTGGATGTGGGGGTGGTGTTGGAGGGTCTATAGTCCGTGATGGCCTGGATGCCTTGCCACATGCGTCGGGGGTCGGAGTTGTTGTTGAAGTGCTCCTCAATCCTGAGCTTATGGCAGTGCTTGGCCTTCTTGATGCCCCTCTTCAGGTTAGCCCTGGCTGAACAGTAGGCTCGAGCATCGCCTGACCTGAAAGCGGTGTCCCGTGCTTTCAGCAGTAGCCTGACCTCGCTGTTCATCCATGGCTTCTGATTCGGGAATATGGTCACCTGTTTGAGGGAGGTGACACTATTGATGGTGGAGTTTATAAAGTCCAGAACAGAGGATGTGTAGGAATCTATGTCCGTGTGGGAGTCAAGGGTGGCCTGGGCTGCAAACGCCTTCCAGTCAGTATTTCCAAAACACTGCTGAAGTGAGAAGTCCGCTTCCTCTGATCAGACTTTAACTGTCCTCACAGTTGGTTTAACCCGTCTGATGAGTGGGGAGTACTTAGGGAGCAGGAACAATGAGACGTGATCAGACTGACCAAGGTGGGGGAGGGGGACGACTTTGTAAGCTTCAGCCATGTTAGTGTAGACTTTGTCCAGTGTCTTGTCTACTCTAGTGGCGAAGGAGACATGTTGGTGGAATTTGGGGAATACAGTCTTCAGGTTGGAGTGATTGAAGTCACCCGCCACAATGAAGGCTGCCTCGGGGTTGTGCGTCTGTTGATTGCTAATGGCAGTATGCAGCTCTTTCATTGCAAGCTTGGCATTAGCATCAGGAGGGATATAGGCTGCAGTCACAACAGTGGAGGTGAACACTCTGGGCAGATAGAACGGTCTGCATCTAACCAAGAGGAACTCAAGGTTAGCTGAGCAGTGATTCTCGATGGTGGAGTCCGTGCACCATGCTTTATTTACATAAATGCACAGACCCCCACCTCTGGTCTTACCGGAGTCTGATGTCTTGTCCGCTCGGAGTAAATGACGCCCCGATAGCTGGATGGCGCTGTCAGGAACGTCAGTGTTGAGCCAAGTTTCCGTGAAGATCAGGATGTTGCAGTCCTTGATCCAGTTGTGGGAGGTGATCCTTAGCCGGAGTTCGTCCATTTTGTTTGCCAGTGAGCGCACGTTGGCGAGGAAAAGGCTAGGAATCGCTACCCTGTGTGGGGCTAGCTCTAACCTGGCCTTTAACCCACCTCTGCATCCCCGGCGGTGTTTTCGTACGCGTCGCCGTCTGTTGGTGCTTCTGGTCGGCCGAGCTGGCTTGGTGCGCGCTGGTGTTCTGCCGCTCCGTTGCTCCGCGCCTGCGTCTCCGTGGCTCCGCAGGCAGTCTTCAGCCCCACGACTCTGCTGATGGTCTCCAGCCCCGGGGCTTACCTGGCGTTCTCCAGCCCAGCGGGTCGGGTGGCGGTCTCCAGCTCCGCGGTGTTCTCCAGCTCCACGGGTCGGGTGGCGTTCGCCAGCTGCGAGGGTCAGGTGAGCTCCACGGGTCGGGTGGCGTTCTCCAGCTCCGGGGCTCACCTGGCGTTCTCCAGCTCCGCGGGACGGTTGGGCTCCGCGGGTCGGGTGAGGGCCGCGGGTCGGTTGGGCTCCGCGGGTCGGGTGAGGGCCGCGTGAGGGCCGAGGGTCGGGCGAGCGCCGTGGGTCAGGTGAGGGCCGAGGGTCGGGTGAGGGCCGAGGGTCGGGTGAGGGCTGAGGGTTGGGTGAGGGCTGCGGGTCGGTTGGGCTCCGCGGGTCGGATGGCAGTCTCCAACCCCGCGACTCACCTGGCGGTCTCCAGTCGGGTGCTCTGTTGCTCTGATGAGCTCAGACGGAAGACGGAGATCGCCCAGAAAGTTGTTGCAGCCGCAGGAACCGAAGTCCAGAAGTTCCTGTCGGCTGTACGAGATGGATGCAAGACTGCTCCGAGTGAGCAGCCTTGAAACAGGTAAGGGGATCGTCGCTAAATTTCCCATTCTAGGGAGATACAGGGCGTCGCGGTGTGCCCGCGCCGCCGCCATTTTACAGAAGGTAGTAGGTGCCTGGAATGTTCTGCCAGAGGTGGCGATGTAGGTAGATATGATAATGACATTTAAGAGTCTGTTAGCTGGGAATATGGATATGCAGGGAATGAATGAATTATGGATCACATGCAAACATAAGCTTAACTTGGCATCAAGATTGGCACAGACATTGTGGGCGGAAGGTCCCGTGTTCATAGTAGTTACACATTCGGTGTAGTATTAAAAGAGCATGGCAGATAGTTTGGCCATTTCAAACTCCAGTAATTGTTGGGCCCCACTTCCCAAAATCTGATTGAAGCAACAAGATCTAGTCATGGTTCAGATTTTCACTAAACCACATCAAGACTTAATTCCTGACCAGTCCCCACCGATTGTGAAGATTAGCAGAGATGTGACGTATACTCACCACGCCGCTAAGCAGCCACTTCTGGAAGTGGGTTTTCCCAGGATCCGGACGATTTATATTCCCACCACATTGTGCAATGATCCAATCCACTAAACGGTCTTCCAAGTTTGGATCATATTTCTGCTCAATTTTCTGTTCAACCTCTCTAGTCAGACCGTAGCTGGGTCCTCTATTGGCCATCTCAAAAGCTGGAAAGACAAGCATTCATTTCATATCCAGAAACGTTAATGAATTATGGTTGCCTAGTTTTTGCACTGTTATGGTTACCTACTATTATTGATAATTGGATATTTACCTTTCCATTAACAAACAAGAATGTCATTGTTTCGTTGCCAATACACATGGCAATTAAACACCTTGACTCAACATATTATATAGTGCACTGCAGGTGTTAGGGAAACTGCATGAGCACAGCAGTGGGATGGTACTTTAATTCACTCATATTATAGATAACTGCAGTCAAACAGCATTAATTCAAAAAGGCAATCCGATCATACTATCTATAATTGTTAATTTTTTTAATTTTTTTAATTTTTTTAATTTGTTTATTTTATTAGAAGTTAATACAGTACAAAACAGTACAGTGGAACCTAATTTTAGGTGCCAACTATGTCATACCGTAATCCATTCTATGTACAACCTCTAGTTTTATGTTATGAGAAGGAAGTAAGCAAGACAAGAAAAAGAAAACAATAGAAAGGGGAAAAAGTGGAAAAATAGATGGTAGAGAGTAGAAAAACGTGAAGTGTGTATATTTAAATAAATAAATAAATAGATAAAAACTAAAAAATAAATAAAAAAATTAAAAAAATTAAAAGTGGAAAGTAGAAATAGAAGAGAAGGCCCCTTAAAAGAGAAATTTTCAAATCTGTATTCGGAGATGTAGATCTATCCACATCATGAACTGAAATCAGCAATCCTTATGGTACCGCTGCTATAATTGTTAATTAATACAAAACAAGTCTGTTAAGTGGTAGTGTCCCATTTTGAACAATTAGTAATTTTATTTGACTTTCTGACTAGGCATCTATACTTTTTATTGAGGACATTGGACTTTGTCTATGCAATTAATGTGTTACAATGCCAAGAACTATATTCTGCACTCTGAATCTTCCCCTTTTATCTATCCTACCCAGGTTTGACTTGATTGTAATTGTGGTATATCAGATCTGTTTGGATAATGTAAAACAAACCTTTACATTGTACCTTGATACACACAACAGTAATAAACTCAAACACATTCTTTGAAAGATCCTAAACATTAACAATATTTTACAACTTAATATCAAGCAATCTCCCTAAAAAATTCATCCAGGCACTTTTGGACAGAATAAGAGCAACGCCTCCCACTAAGAATCAAGCAGCAGCACACACTTCACACCAGCCTTCATGCAATGATATTAAGGACCAAATCAAGTTTAAAAACTGCCCATGGAGCTGTCCAGTCAGCAGGAATATTCATAACCACTCAGAGGGAAATCGTTGCAACCTTGTCTTAAGGCTGGTTCTTGTCACAGATCAGCTGCAATAACTGGACAGTGAGGTACAAGAATGCCAAGTCAGGAGTTTGCTGAATGAGCGAAATCACACATTAGCCAGCAAAGAGAGAAACTTGGTTCAGAATGGGTCTGGTCAGCAGAAACACAAATCATTGGATGTTGGTTTGGACCAGAGCCAACCAGTCCAGTGAGCTGCAGATAAACTGGGTAGGAAACGAAGTAGGTACAGAAACTAGGCATACTGCAGAAGATGCACCACCATACCCAGAGCAAATCTCAATATCAACAACTAAAGTAACACTTTCAGTGTCAAGTGGAGAGTTCAAAATCCCTTCCGCTGCATTGCCTTAAGAATACTACAGTGAAACAGGAGATGTGCAGCAAATGTAATCCCACATTAAATACAATCAAAACCCCAAAACATAATACAAGCAATAAAGTAACAGCAGATTCATTAATCCAAGCATATCTATTGGATTTCCTAAAATTGAAATTATTTCTTGGATGTTAGAACACAAAACTCTTCTAAACCATTGCAGGTTTAAAAATTGCTTCCTGCAAGGCTAAAAAAACAAGCAGAACAAAATTTGCTGAGTGTCACCAAATAATTTGGAACACCAGCAAATAAGTGCAGATCAATTGCTATTGAACAGAACACAGCGCAACTGGAAGAGCAAAGAGCAGTGGAACAAGAACAGGCCAATCTGAGCAGTGGCATGAGGGGGTCAGGATGTCTATTCAACCAGGATGTCTGTTCAGCTCTAATTCCAGAAACCAATCTAGCCAGAAGAAATAATTCACCTTCTGAATGTTACACTTGGGAGCTGCATTCACAGGTTGTCAGCTGCTGAGACCCCTGCTGCCCTCATCGCCATTTTTAATCATTCAAAACCCATCATTGATTCACTGGAGAGTTGGAATCCAACTAATTAATCAGACTTCCTTTGAACAAAGGCAATGACATATCCAATCAATATTTTTCCTCCAAGGGCTGGCCATTCAGTACAAGCTGCCAAATGTTCTATATTCACTGAAGTCACCAACAGCTTGCACCGTTCATTTCCAGAACGGCAAGCAATGGGAATTAAAATAATTTAATAAAGATCTGACACAAATAGTGCTGGAGAGACTTGGGCCAGAGCAGTAGTGACGTTAACACTGCATCTCACCACAGATGCTGCCTAGTTCATATTTCCAGCATCCCCCCCTCCCCCCTCTCTCCATTTCTAATGACTCCTACAATACCGTTAGTGAAAGGTTAATCTGAATATTTGAAGGAAACTGAAGATAAAATGGTTCGGCACAGTAGTTGAACATAGTTTCCGTTGATAGTTTTATTTTGACATAGAAGGCAGCCGTCCTGTTATTCCCATTTCCCAGTTATTACCCTCTGCCACCCCTTTGTTCTCTTGCTGTCTACCCCAGGATGTTGTAGGGATGGCCAATGAGCCCAGCTGTACTGACACTGCAGACCCTCAAACCTGTTTAGGATTGGCTCGACCTCAGTCTTTGTAAATCCAAAGCAAGTTACAGATATCCAACCACTTATGTCACCCAATCAAAATTCTGCCCAAGGTCAGTTTACCGCTGGGAGGCTAAAAAAACCCCATAGTATCCGATGAAGGGTCCCCACCCGAAACGTCACCTGTCCATTCCCTCCACAGATGCTGCCTGACCCACCAAGTTCCTCCAGCACCTTGTGTTTTGATCGGTTTATTATTTGTTTGTTTGAACAAATGTCAGGTTCATTAAACATGTTTTTCCATACATTCATAAGTCATAAGAGCAGAATTAGGCCATTTGGCTCATCAGTTTACCTCTCAACCACATTCTCCTACCTTCTCCCCATAGCCTTTGACATCCGTACTAATCAAGAATCTGTTTTTCTCTTCAATTATTAATTAGTTGAGCATTTGTATTTCCCACTTTGAAAGTTAATACATAATGTGAATTTTAATTAAAATGGAACAAACATGACCGGAAATCCACAGTCAAATTAGCATCAGACTCTGCTTAAAAACAAGTGCAGTTTATTTCCTACAACTTGAAGGAATTCAATGTAGAGAATTGCTTCTTCGATGATAACCCATCTCCAGTATGGAAAGGTACTACAGATGCTGGTTTAACCGAAGATAGAGTCCAGTATGGAATACTCTATATGTAATAATACATTTTTTAAATTGTAAGCACTCGCGTCAGTTTAGACTGGGATACAGTTGCTGTTCTAAATATTTTTAATTCTTCATTACTTCCCGGTGTTTTCTTGGCCATTTGCAACAAGCACAAGATAGTGGGAGAATATTGATTAGGCGGCAGGAACCTCAGCTCACCTCCCCCACCTCACCAGAGGAAGCAATCTCCTGCCATCTGGCCACCCGTTACAGCGAGCCACTCCACAACATAGTGCTCAGGGGGAGTCTTTGTACACACTCCCTTAATACCCCGATATATATTAGCATAAGATATTACAAAAGTTCCACAAATACGGTCAAAAGTTCTCTAGAGTAACAGCCGCTTTAAAGAAAACACTAACACGACTGCAGAGTTAGAGCAAACACTGACAATCCAATTTCATTAGTGATTAGAAGGGAACACCAACACAGTCTGGACATACAAGATTAAAACACACCGGAAAGTGGGATGGCTTCGCATCAATCGACCATCTGAAGATAACATGCGGTTAGTGATTGCGAAACTGAAAACATTAAACTCACACACCGCCCAAACTGTGCCGTTCCCTAGACACAAGGAATTGCAGATGGCTTTTGACCGTATCAATTGCCTAGCTGGCCAAAAACAACAGCAAAATCACTGCATTTCCTGATGTAGGCAGCTATTGGAGAGCAGTAACCCGGCGTGGTTGACGGTAGCATTCCGTTTCCCCCATGCTCAATGCACCCCGTGTCAGACCGACCTGAGAGTGTGGAGCGCAGGAGAGGCAGAGGCAGTGCAGACCCCGGACAGACTGCACGGGTGGGGGAGGGAGGGAGGGAGGGAGGAGCGGCTGTGCGGGACCCCCCGGGTACCGCTGATGCTCTCGCTAGCCACACCCCGGCTGCTGCTGCTGCCTCTGGTACCAAAGATCTTATAGCGCTATAAGATCTTTGTCTGGCACTGCCGATGTGATCCAGATCCAGATCGTGACCAGGGAACTTTCCCTGCAGACCAGTGACACCGTGACTCAATCCTCTCCATCACTAAACCCCACGTTTTCCCTAATCAGAATGCGTAGGAATCAAGTAAAGCAACAAAATAATCAAAACGCTTTTTTTTCGTTTGAAATATCTATTAAAGAAAGACAAATTATGCACCCAAAGCACCATGCATTGAGGTGACGCGTTTCTCTCCGTTTCCAGATGACAGTGCAGTGAATTAATATTTCAAACACGACGCCCAGGGCATTAACTGCGTCAATCTGACCTTCAGCAATGCAAATTGCCAATGTACCAGAAACCAGCGACCGGGAGATGTCGGGGTCGTTAATGTCCGTTAGGATATGTCCAGGTCCCCTGGCTGGCGATATCACTCGATATTTCTCGCTCTGATCTGAAAAGTACTAATTCCTTACCACTTTGCTTCCTGTTCCTTGCCAATTTCCACTCAGCATTAAACCAAGTGCTGAAGCAACTTAGTGGGTCAGTCGGCATCTGTGGAGTTAAGTGTGTTTAATTTGTCACATGTGCCCACAAGGCGATAATCAAATTCTCACTTACGCCTGGGCCTATCTGATCTCCCGGTCACTAAACACCTAACTCCCCCTCCCGTTCCCACGTTGTCCTTTCTGTCCTGGGCCTCCTCCACAGTCAGAGTGAGGCACAACCCAAATTGGACGAACAGCACCTCATATTTCGCTTGGGTAGCTTACAGCCCAGTGGTATGATTTTTGATTTCTCTAACTTCAAGTAACCCTTGCTTTCCCCTCTCTCTTTGTCCCTCCCCCCTCCTAGTTCTCCTACTAGTTTCACTGTCCTCTTGAATATTTTTTACTGATTGTATGCCACCTTCCCCTGGGCTAACACCAAACCATTCTACATTTGGTTATCATTGTCTGCTTTGATCTGTTTTCACACCTTACCCTTCCATATCTCTATGCCTCCCTCTCACCTGACTATCAGTCTGAAGAAGGGTCTCAACCCGAAACGTCACCCATTCCTTCTCTCCAGAGATGCGGCCTGTCCCACTGAGTTACTCCAGAAATATTGTGTCTATCTTACTTGCTGCAGCCTTACAGGACCATTAACACATAGAAATGTAACAATAATCAATAATACATAGAAACATAGAAAATAGGTGCAGGAGTAGGCCATTTGGCCCTTCGAGCCAGCACCGCCATTCAATATGATCATGGCTGATCATCCAAAATTAGTACCCCATTCTGGCTTTTTCCCCATATCCCTTGATTCCTTTAGCCCTAAGAGCTAAATCTAACTCGCTCTTGAAACCATCCAGTGAATTGGCCTCCACTGCCTTCTGTGGGTGAAAGCGTTTTTCCTCATCTCAGTCCTAAATGGCCAACCCCTTATTCTTAAACTGTGACACCTGGTTCTGGACACCCCCAACATCGGGAACATTTTTCCTGCATCTACCCTGTCCAATCCTCTAAGAATTTTATATGATTCGATAAGATACCCTCTCATCCTAAATTCCAGCGAATACAAGCCCAGTCGACCCATTCTTTCATCATATGTCAGTGCCGCCATCCCGGGAATCAACCTGGTAAATCTATGCTGCACTCCCTCAATAGCAATAATGTCCTTCTAGAAATTAGGAGACCAAAATTGCACACAATACTCCAGGTGCAGTCTCACCAGGGCTCAGTACAATTGCAGAGTAGGACCTCCTTGCTCCTAAACTCTAATCCTCTCGCAATGAAGGTCACTGTACCTGCCTGCTTTCTTCACTGCCTGCTGTACCTGCATGCTTACTTTCAGTGACTGATGTACAAGCACACCCAGGTCTCATTGCACCTTCCCTTCTCCTTGCGTATGGCATGCACAGCCTAAAGTTGTAGGACAACTTGTTCTATTTGATCTTATTTGATTGTGCACACCAGGTTGATTGCATTCGTCGAGAACAACGCGGACCACGTGAAGGTTGCAATCTCCCACCCCTCCCCTTCTCCTAATTTGACCATTCGGATAATAATCTGCCTTCCTGTTCTTGCCACCAAAGTGGATAAGCTCACATTTATTCACATTATACTGCATCTGCCATGCTTCTGCCCACTCACCCAACCTATCCAAGTCACCCTGCAGCCTCATAGCATCCTCCTCGCAGCTCACACTGCCAACCAACTTTGTGTCATCCGCAAACTTAGAGATGTTACATTTAATTCCCACGTCTAAATCGTTAATATATATTGTAAACAACTGGGGTCCCAGCACTGAGCCTTGCAGCACCTCACTAGTCCCTTCCTGCCATTCTGAAAAGGACCCATTAATTCCTACTCTTTGCTTCCTATCTGCTAACCAGATCTCTATCCATGTCAATACCCTACCCCCAATACCATGTGCTCTAAATTTGCACACTAATCTCTTGTATGGGACCTTGTCAAAGGCTTTTTGAAAGTCCAGATACACCACATCCACTGGCTCTCCCTTATCCATTCTACTTGTTACATCCTCTAAAAATTCCAAAAGATTAGTCAAGCATGATTTCCCCTTCATAAATCCATGCTGACTTTGATCGATCCCGTCACTGCTTTCCAAATGCTTATAACATCTTTAATAAATAGATTCCAGCAGCTTCCCCACTACCGATGTAAGGCTAACTGGTATATAATTCCCCGTTTTCTCTCTCCCTCCTTTCTTAAGAAGTAGAGTTACATTGGCTACCCTCCAGTCCACAGGAACTAATCCAGAGTCGAGAGAACATTGGAAAATGATCACCAATGCATCCACGATTTCTAGGGCCACCTCCTTGAGTACTCTGGGATGCAGACCATCAGGCCCTGGGGATTTATCTGCCTTCAGTCCCAACAGTTTACCTAACACCATTTTCTGACTAATGTGGATTCCCTTCAGCTCCTCCCTCCCATTAGATCCTCGGTCCCCTAGTATTTCCGGGAGATTGGTTATTTCTTCCTTAGTGAAGACAGAACCAAAGTACTCGTTTAACTGTTCTGCCATTTCCTTGTTTCCCATTATAAATTCACCTGTCTCTGACTGTAAGGGACCTACATTCGTCTTCTCTAATCTGTTCCTCTTTACATACCTAAATAAACTTTTACAGTCAGTTTTTATAATCCCACAAGCTCTCTTTCATGCTCTTTCCCCCCCCCCCCCATCTTAATTAACCCCTTTGTCCTCCTCTGTTGAGTTCTACATTTCTCCCAGTCCTCTGGTTTGCCACTTCTTCTGGCCAATTGATTTGCCTCTTCCTTGGATTTAACACCATCCTTGACTTCCCTCTTCAGCCACAGTTGAGCCGCCTTCCCTGTTTTATTTTTTCTCCAGACAGGGATGAACAATTTCTGGAGTTCATCCATGCGGTCTTTAAATCTTTGCATTGCATCTCCACTGTCAACCTTTTAAGTATAATTTGCCCTTCTATCCCAGCCAATTCCCGTCTCATACCTTCAAAGTCTCCTTTATTCCAGTTCAGGACCCTAGTCTCTGAATTAACCGCGTCACTCTCCATCCTAATGCAGAATTGCACCATATTATGGTCACTGTTGCCCAAGGGGCCTTGCACAACAAGATCACTAACTAATCATTCCTCATTACACAATACCCAGTCTAGGATGACCTACCCTCTAGTCAATTCCTCTACATATTGGTTTAAAAACCCATCCCGTATACATTCCAGGAAATCCTCCTCCTCAGCATTGATAGCAATTTGGTTGGCCCAATCTATATGTAGATTAAAGTCACCCATGATAACCGCTGTACCTTTGCTACACACTTCCCTAATTTCCTGCTTGATGCTATACCTAACCTCCCTACAACTGTGTGGTGGTCTGTACACAACTCCAACAAGCGATTTCTGCCCTTGGCTATTTCGCTGTTCTACCCATTCTGATTCTACAGCATCCAAGCGAATGTCTCTCCTTGCTATTGCATGCATCTCCTCTTTAACCAGCAATGCCACCCCACCTCCCCTTGCTTTCTGTCTATCCTTCCTGAATATTGAATACCCCTGCATGTTTAGCTCCCAGCCTTGGTCACCCTGGAGCCATGTCTCCGTACTTCCAACTATATCATATCCCTTAACTACTAACTGCGCATTCAATTCATCCACCTTATTTCGAATGCTCCTGGCATTAAGGCACAAAGCTTTCAGTGATAATAGTAATAGTAGTTAACAATAATAGTGCAAAAAACAAAATCCATAGTGGAACTAAAGACACAGTCTGTAGAAGATCACAGTTGCTGAAGTTAGTGTTGTGCAGTGTTCAAGAACTAATGGTTGCTAGGAAGAAGTGGTTCTGGAAGACGGAGGTCATGGTTATCAGGCTCCTGTACCTTCCTAGCATCTTCCCGGTGGTAGTAGTGAGATGGAGCAGCAGCAACGACTCTCTGGGAGTTTGAAGCACTCTCTAGGACAAAGCTGCACCTAGCAGCACCAGCACTAACTCTCTCCATCACCAGTACAGCTTGTCACACCTTATCTACTCCAAATACATCCCCTGTATTCTCCTCACATGGAAATAAAGCACCAATCATTCAATTGCTAGGTCTAGGTCTTCTCATTTCCTTGCACGACAAGTGGAATTTAGGCAAAGAAATGTGACGGTAATACATCACAGTGCATCAGAAGATTCAATAAATGGCGGGATATTGAGTTGACATATATATATCCACGATCCTTAAAGATGGCGATGTACGCAAAAAAAACCTTTAACGCAATAAACAAATATTTTCCTTTATTTGCCAAGCTATGGAATATAAGAATGTGGGGTTAATGGCTAGAATTATATATAGTCTTGATAGGTGGATACATTTGGGGGTGGGGGTTGAATGGCATATGGTCGGGCAAAGGCCAGAGATGAAAGGACAATGTGTGAAGCCAGAGGAAGGAATATGGGTGGAATGGGGAAATGGGTTTGGATTGAGGTGGGGCACAGGGAGGAGAGGGGGGGAAAGAAGGGGTGGGGGTGCACATACAGGCTAATCAAAACATGTTACTTCAAATTGTTTAATTATATTCTAGGTTCTATGTATAAATGCTCCGGCCACAGTAAAAGGTTCAAATGGATGAAACCAAATGCATCTGGTTTACAATAACAATTAAAAATATAAATGATAAGTGTTGCTTACTTTTAAATGCCACATTTCAGTGTTTTTGCATTTGGTAGTAAAATCAAATTATCAATGGGGAAAATGGATGGTTACTGTATGTTCCAATTCTAACAGATTTTCACCAGTTTTCTCCTATGGATAGATATAATGAGGGCAAGCTAAATATAAAATGTGACCTATTTACCACACCCACTTTGCCAGGGAACAGCCCAGAGAAATGTGAGGAACCCTATTCTGAGGAAACTCAGCAAACCAGGTTCAGTTTAACAAATTAAATAATGATATGACAGGGGAGAGTTCCCATTTTGTCACATTACTACAAGGTATATCATATTTCAATGCAAATTATAAAAGTGTTTGAAAGGATAAAGATTCAGATTATGATTGAATTTATTTCTGCAGTCTATTTTGGGTCCCATCTGCACCTTGGTATTTAAAACTGTTTATAGTTATTGTTATAACATAAACACTCAATTATTGTCAATAGAAATATAAACATTAAGATTTATGTAGAAAGATATTTATTTCCTTATATCTCACTAACCTATAAGAATGAATCAGAAAAGGCAGCAAGCATTTCCTGCTTGAACGAGTTGTGTGCCCACTGTGTACACTGTGTTTCTGTCTGTAACCGTGTGTGTCTGGTTTCCTTCAGCATCACACACCCACCCTGGTCTGTAGGCACAATGCCCTCCGACATAGCACACGAGAGCTTATCACAATAGTCAGGAGAAACTATAGCAGGAGTTCAGAGTGTCAGAGGTTATGTGGAGAATGGGGTTAGAAGGGCGAAATAGATCAACCATTTGGGCAGTCACGGTGGCGCAACGGTAGAGTTGCTGCCTTACAGCGAATGCAGCGCCGGAGACCCGGGTTCGATCCCGATTACGGGTGCTGTCTGTACGGAGTTTGTACGTTCTCCCCGTGACCTGCGTGGGTTTTCTCTGAGATCTTCGCTTTCCTCCCACAATCCAAAGACATACAGGTATGTAGATTAATTGGCTTGGTAAATGTAAAACAAATGTTCCCTCGTGGCCTGTTTCTGTGCTGTATCTCTAAACTAAACTAAACCATGATTGAATGGCGGAATAGACTTGAGGGGCCGAATGGCCCAATTCTGCTCCTATCACTTATGATCTTATGAGTTGGGTATGGTGCTCTTACACATAAATATGTAGTGTGTAGATAAACGTAGAACCAAGGAACTATAGGTGCTAGTTTATGAAACAAGACACAAAGTGTTGAGGTAACTCAGTGGGTGAGCCAGCATCTCTGGAGAACATAGAGTCCTTCTTAGGTTCCTGACCTGAAACGGCACCTATCTTTGTACAGATGGGCATTTTACACAAATTCTTAAAAAGTAAAAGACTACCCAACAAATATTATAGAAAGCCACATAAATGAACTGTACACGAGTCACAGTTTCAGTGCACCTTGCCTGGTACTGACAGCCGGCTACAGGATCACAAACCAAAATGGTGACAATTCCTCTCCCCACCACAGACTGCTCGACTTGCTGCGTTCCTCCAGCAGATTGTTTGTGGCAATTGATGGGATGACACTTAAACTAGTGACATATCTTCTTCATAAAAATGTCCTGTAAAGGGGTTTCTAAGTGGCTTCACGGCTAAGAACTAATACACACACACACAGCCATAAATCTGCTGCTTCCAGTAGCAGCTTACAGCATAAAAAATGGGGCAAAAATAGTTATCACTGCCCTGTTTCCAAAACAGAAGCTATCAACAAGAGTACAAATGAGTATAAATGAGATATAATCTTTAAATTTAAAATGTATCTAAATAAGATGTATCTACCAGATATATTATGCATTGTCAAAAACTCGTAAACTAAAGTAATTAAAATATAAGGCCTACAATCAGAATTAATTTATTTATAATTGACCAGCAAACTGACACATCAGAAATTAGCAGTTACATTTTAAACTTGAAGCAAACTTTTAAACAAAGTACTTTAAACCTTGTCCAATTAACAAAATGCTGGAATCAGTCACTGGAGACATGTTAACCGCGCAAGGCCTGATTCTATGAATGGAAAATTGTACCTGATAAATTAATACAGTCTTTTGAAGATGTAACTACCAGTCAGATAAAGGACTATTCGATATGGTGCATCTAGAATTTTAAAATGCTACTTGTAAGGCATCACACAAAAGGATGTAAGATAAAATAAGGGCTCGCTAACCCTGGCAGATGCATTTGGCAACATGTGAATCCCAGAGTCGCTGAACCAAAATGGAAGCGAGTGATTCATGTAGTTAATTAATGTGGCGTGGTGATTAATTATTGTACGACTGGTGATAGGATTAATATGAAGACAATGGTGTTTTCAGCATGACAGACTGTGATTCTTGCGATACCACAGGGACCAGTATCATGCCACAGCTATTTTATTACGAAGATTCAACTTACTGATAAAGTGAAGCAAGGGGAAGAACTGATCGATGAGAGCTTGTAATGGGTTGTGAAATGGGCTGTGTAATGGGCTTGCAATGGTTAATGGCAGATGGAGAATATTGAGGGAAAATGTGAAGTTATACATTTTGATAGGAAGTATTGGCACAGCCAGCAATCTAGAAAACAAATGGTCTGTTGGTCTATACCACCAGGCACTGAGGCACAAAGAAGTCATCTTGTTGAGATTGTCTAAGACATTACTGAGGTCACATTTGGAGTAAGATGTACAGGCTTGGTCTTTATACATGAGGATATAATTGCTTTGCTGCAACTAATGTATTGACTCAATGGATGGATGGAGACACCAGAGACTGCAGATGATGGAGTTCTGAGAAAATTACAAAGTACTGGAGAAACTAGGTGGATTAGACAGCATCCGTGGAGGGAATGGGCAGCAGACATTTTGGGTCAGGACCCTTGTGACGTGGGGATGGGAGATGGTGAGGGAAAATGTGTGCGCACTGGAGTTTGTGGTGGGGAAGATTAGTAGGGGGGGATAATTCAATGTTCATACTGTTGGGTTGTAAACTACCCAAGCGGAAGAAGCAGAGAGCAGGTCTCTTGTGATATGCAGTGGTAACCAGCATGGTCTGACACAAAGATCCGCTATAGGACCTTTGGTCTGACACAGGGAGCTGACTGTAACAGGATTATTATGGAGTGATCTGCCATTTAGCAGTCAGATCTGACATTTAGTTTGAGGTTTATGATTGTGTGATTTTTTTGGTGGTTGGCGTTCTTTGTCATAGGTTGTTTTTTTGGCGAATTGTGCATTTGTAAATACTTGTCATTGCTTCTCATGGCAATGAAGCTCATCTTGTAAACAAATAAAACCACAGTCTGACTGGAGAGGCACATAGAGACACAACCCAGTGAAAGTGCAAACTGGAGAGAGTGAATGGAAGGATAAAGAAAGTGAATGATTTAGAGCCGGCAGCACATTGTGATAAACAATAATAAGTGAGAATTACTATAATCAATGTTTGCAATACTAGAAATACCATTAAGCTGGAAAGGATGTAAAGATTTACGAGGATGTTGCTAAGACTTGAGGGGCTGAGCTACAGGGAGAGATTGAGCAGGCTCGGACTTTATCCCATGGAGTGCAGGAGGCTGAGGGTTGATCTTATAGAGGTGTATTAAATTGAGGGGGGTAGGGTGAATACACAGTCTTCTGTCCAGAGTCAAGAACCAATTAGGTTTATGATGAGAGGAAAAAGATTTACTATGATCCTGAGGGACAACCTTTTCACACAGGTGGGTGCATGGTAGGTTGCCAGAGGAGGTAGTTGAGGCAATATTTAAAATACATTTGTACAGGTACATGGATAGGAAAGGTTTAAATATGCAATTAACTTAGAAGAGGGTATATTTGTTGGCTTGGGCAAGTTTGGCCGCAGGGCCTGTTTCCATGCAGCATGCAGTTTGCAGTGACTCTCCCTGTTCCTGCCTTGACCCAGGACTGTGCTGCCATTTGCCGGCTGTGCAGCTGCAACAGACCGGGCTCTCTAAGCCCCGCCGCTCCGCTCCCACCGTGCGGCTCGTTGGTCTAGGGGTATGATTCTCGCTTAGGGTGCGAGAGGTCCCGGGTTCAAATCCCGGACGAGCCCGTTTTGCACTCAGATTGAGATCCAGGCAACTTTTTAATGCTCTCTCCTTCAACAAAAAAGGAGCGATCAGTGCAGAGAGAAGAGTCCGTGACGGGTTGTGGGGAAGGAAGATATATATCAATCTTCTGGAAAAATAGCTTCCAAAATAAAATCGGGCTCGTCCGGGATTTGAACCCGGGACCTCTCGCACCCGAAGCGAGAATCATACCCCTAGACCAACGAGCCAGCTGCCATCTTAAGCAGCACCGAGCCCTTTCTCCAGCTGCGTCGCCTCACGCCGTCGCCTACCGCGTCTGTTTATTTGTTCTAAGGCCGGCCGGAGCCCGATTGCGGGCGGCAGACCTCATCCTCCACACTCTGCGGGCAGCCTGAGGGGCAGCAGGAGCCCGATCCCATCCCGGCCCCGGGGTCCGGCTGCGCCGCGCCCTCTCCACGACACCCCGGGGCGCTCGGCGGTATTGCAGGCCCGGCTCAGCACCGCACCGCCGCCAGCTGGCGACACGCGGTACAGCGGCTCTCCGGCGCCGCCCGCTGGCCGAGCCCATTATGGCAGATGCAAGGAACTGCAGCCTTTTGGCAGCACAGCGACATTTGGCAACACATGCGGCATTTCAAGAGGTTTTACTGCCATATGCTCGCGAAACGGAACTATTACATTTCTTACTTGCAACATTTCTTACTTGTAAACATAGTACTATGTAAAACCCATAATAAGCAACCAAAGTTCAGTACATATAAAAAAACAAATAAACAAACTAAACATAGAAACATAGAAAATAGGTGCAGGAGTAGCCTTCGAGCCTGCACCGCCATTCAATATGATCATGGCTGATCATCCAACTCAGTATCATGTACCTGCCTTCTCTCCATACCTCCTAATCCCTTTAGCCACACAGGCCACATCTAACTCCCTCTTAAATATAGCTAATGAACTGGCCTCAACTACCTTCTGTGGCAGAGAATTCCAGACATTCACCACTCTCTGTGTGAAAAATGTTTTTCTCATCTCGGTCCTAAAAGATTTCCCCCTTATCCTTAAACTGTGACCCCTTGTCCTGGACTTCCCCAACATCGGGAACAATCTTCCTGAATCTAGCCTGTCCAACCCCTTAAGAATTTTGTAAGTTTCTATAAGATCCCCCCTCAATCTTCTAAATTCTAGCGAGTACAAGCCGAGTCTATCCAGGCTTTCTACATATGAAAGTCCTGACATCCCAGGAATCAGTCTGGTGAACCTTCTCTGTACTCCCTCTATGGCAAGAATTTATTTCCTCAGATTAGGAGACCAAAACTGTACGCAATACTCCAGGTATGGTCTCACCAAGACCCTGTACAACTGCAGTAGAACCTCCCTGCTCCTATACTCAAAATAGTGCTAAGTAAAAAAATAATGCCCCCATGGGGTGGGGGATGGGGGAGGAGAGGGGAGTCAGTCTACCCCACGACAGAAGGGGGAGGAGTTGTACAGTTTGATAGCTACAGGGAAAAAGGAACTCTTAAGGGCAATATGGGCTGAAAAGATGAAGTACGAAGGGAAGCTGGCCAGGAATATAAAGAAGGACAGTAAAGGCTTCTTTAGATATGTTAAGGGAAAAAGAGTAGCAAAGTCAAATGTGGGTCCCTTGAAGGCAGACACAGGTGAAATTATTATGGGCAACAAGGAAATGACAGAAGAGTTGAATAGGTACTTCGGATCTGTCTTCATTAAGGAAGACACAAACAATCTCCCAGATGTACTGGAGGACAGAGGATCTACGGGGGTAGAGTAACTGAATGAAATTTCCATTAGGCGAGAAATAGTATTGGGTAGGCTAATGGGACTGAAGGATGATAAATCCCCTGAACCTGATGATCTGCATCCCAGGGTCCTCAGGGAGGTGGATCTAGAAATAGTGGATGCATTGGTGATCATTTCCCAGTGTTCAATAGATTCAGGATCAGTTCCTGTGGATTGGAGGATAGCTAATGTTATCCCACTTTTCAAGAAAGGAGCGAGGGAGAAAACGGGGAATTACAGACCAGTTAGCCTGACTTCGGTGGTAGGAAAGATGCTGGAGTCAATTATTAAAGAGGTAATAATGGGGTATTTTGGATAGCAGTAAAAGGATTAGTCCAAGTCAACATGGATTTATGAAAGGGAAATCATGCTTGACTAACCTTCTGGAATTTTTTGAGGACGTGACAAGTAAAATGGATGAAGGGGAGCCAGTGGATGTAGTGTATCTAGACTTTCAGAAAACCTTTGATAAGGTCCCGCACAGGAGACTGGTGACTAAAATTAGAGCACATGGTATTGGGGGTAGGGTGGTGACATGGATAAAAAAGTGGTTGGCAGACCGAAAGCAAAGAGTAGGAGTGAACGGGTCCTTTTCAGAATGGCAGGCAGTGGCGAGTGGAGTGCCGCAAGGCTCAGTGTTGGGGCCGCAACTGTTTACCATATACATTAATGATTTGGAAGAGGGAATTAGGAGCAACACTAGCAAGTTTGCGGATGACACAAAGCTGGGTGGCAGTGTGAACTGTGAAGAGGATGTTAGGAGGTTGCAGGGTGACCTGGACAGGTTGAGTGAGTGGGCAGATGTATGGCAGATACAGTATAATATAGATAAATGTGAGGTTATCCACTTTGGCGGCAAAAACAAGAGGGCAGATTATTATCTCAATGGGGTTAGGTTAGGTAAGGGGGAGGTGCAGCGAGACCTGGGTGTCCTTGTACACCGGTCACTGAAAGTTGGCGTGCAGGTACAGCAAGCAGTGAAGAAAGCTGATGGAATGTTAGCCTTCATAACAAGGGGATTTCAGTATAGGAATAAAGAGGTTCTTCTGCAGTTGTATAGGGCTCTGGTGAGACCACATCTGGAGTATTGTGTACAGTTTTGGTCTCCTAATTTGAGGAAGGACATCCTTGTGATTGAGGCAGTGCAGCGTAGGTTCACGAGATTGATCCCTGGGATGGCGGGACTGTCATATGAGGAAAGATTGAAAAGACTAGGCTTAGAAAGTTTAGTTTAGAAAGATAAGGGGGAATCTTATAGAAACATATACAATTATAAAAGGACTGGACAGGCTAGATGCAGGAAAAATGTTCCCAATGTTGGGCGAGTCCAAAACCAGGGGCCACCGTCTTAGAATAAAGGGGAGGTCAGTTAAGACTGAGGTGAGAAAAAACGTTTTCACCCAGAGTCGTGAATTTATGGAATTCCCTGCCACAGAGGGCAGTGGAAGCCAAGTCACTGGATGGATTTAAGAGAGAGTTAGATATGGGGAGAAAGCAGGCACGGGTTATTGATTGGGGACGATCAGCCATGATCACAATGAATGGCGGTGCTAGCTCGAAGGGCCGAATGGCCTCCTCCTGCACCTATTTTCTATGTTTCTATGTAGCGTTCTCTGCTGCATCTTGGTGGAACCAGTCTGTTGCTGTAGGTGCTCCTCAGGTTGACCAGTGTGTCATGGAGGGGGTGAGCTGTATTGTCAAGATGCTCCGCAGTTTGAGTAGCATCCTCCCCTCCAAGACCACCTCCCATGAATCCAACTCCACTCCCAGGACGGAGCCTAGAGTTGCTAACTTTCTCACTCTCAAATAAGGGACTAAAGGTCGATAGAAGGGACAAATTTCCGACGGCAATTCGTTAACCGACTTGGCTGTGGCTGGGTGAATGCTGAGTTGGCCTGGGTGCTGGACTGCACACAAAGCCCAGCCGGCAGACCAGCTGAGGAGTTTTGGCCCGGGCACCAGACTAGGTACGGCGCTCTGACCCGACAGTCCCCTCGACCCGAGTAGTAGCAGTCAAATACGGAACAAGGGCGGTCCCGTATGGGACAAACCAATTTAGCCCAATATTCTGGATGTCCCGGCTAATACGGGACAGTTGGCAACACTAACTCCTGCACTCTTGTACTTAAGTATGATTGTGCCTATGTGTAGTAATATTTTACTGAACTGTGTGTTCAGTAAATATATATATATGTATGTATATGTGTGCATGTGCATTTATGCACACTACACTTTTTTTCTCGTTTATTATATTGTTTACAGTGCACTATGTTTACATATTCTGGTTTGCTGCTGCAAGAAAGAACTTCATTGTTATATCTGGGACTTATGACAATAAAGCACTCCTGTCTTGACTCTTGACTAGATACTTGTGAATGAAATGTTATTGCACCATTGATCCTTCCGAGAGCAGAAGGTAGACAAAAATGCTGGAGAAACTCAGCGGGTGAGGTAGCATCTATGGAGCGAAGGAATAGGTGACGTTTTGGGTCGAGACCCTTCTTCCAAGAGCAGAAGTCAGTATTAAATTCTAAAGTGCATGGAAGGTGGGCAGTTTGAATTTACAAGAAAAAACAACTTCAAGACAACTTGTTTCTACTTGAGGTACTTCATGCAATTGGCCGATAAGCCCACTGGTTAAATCCATGGCCAGGCTGTTGAATGCCTGGGAAGGAGCTGCAGATGCTGGTTTACACTGAAGATAGACACAAAATGCTGGAGTAACTCAGCGGGACAGGCAACATCTCTGGAGAGAAGGAATGGGTGACTTTTCGGGTCGAGACCCTTCTTTTGTTGAATGCCCAGTTGCACTGGCCCAAACACAGAATATCAATGAACAAAACCTGCTGCATAATCATAGACCAGCAGATGGCAGTGCTGGGCTCTCCACACTCCAATAGCAAGTTCGGTATTCCGACTGCGCATGCCCAGGTCATAGGTCACTGGAGATAAACATTCTCGGCAGCTAAGCTGCTGCATGTGTACAGACCTGTGTTTTATCCGTATTCAGGATCGAACCTCGGTCTCCGGCGCTGCAAGCGCTGTTGAATTGCTACTGTCCACGTCCCCGTCCCCTCCCGAGTGTCTCATCCCTGTCCTGGGGTGGCTGGAGATGTCCGGGGTTACTCTGGACTGACGGGACACCGGCCCGGAGCATTGGCGGCACCAGGCTTACAGCCAGCGTGGAGAAGAAGCGCTAACTCCAGCTCAACCCTGCTCAACTCCCGAGGACTCCTTTCCCCGACGGGCCTGGGACCGTCAGCTGCACCTCTCGCCTTATCCAGTGGATGTCGGTTAACCCCCTCGAAAGCCGAGCACCAGTCATCAACGGGGATACACACAAAATGCTGCAGTAACTCAGCGGGACAGGCACCATCTTTGTAGAAAACGAATAGGTGACGTTTCCGGTCGAGACCCTTCTCCAGAGATGTTGCCTGTCTCGCTGAGGTACTGCAGCATTGTGTGGGTATACCCGTTGATGACTGGTGCTCGGCTTTCGCTGAGGGGGTTAACCGACAGCCACTGGATAAGGCGAGAGGTGCAGCTGACGGTCCCCGGCCCGTCGGGGAACGGGGTCCTCAGGTGTTGGAGCAGGGCTGAGCTGGAGTTAGCACTTCTTCTCCAAGCTGGCTGTAAGCCTGGGGCCGACAATGCTCCGGGCCGGTGTCCCGTCAGTCCAGAGTCACCCTGGACATCTCCGGCCACCCCTGGACAGGGATGGGACACTCGGAAAGGAACGGGGACGGTCCAGTAGCAATTCAACAGCGCTTGCAGCGCCGGAGACCCGGGTTCGATCCTGACTGCGGATGAAACGCATGTCTGTATACAAACAGCAGCTTAGCTGCCGAGAATGTTTTTCTCCAGTGACCTATGACCTGGGCATGCAAACTCGGAATATCGAACTCACTTATTGTTTTAGATGGAGCGATCAAGGTGAGACCCCAGGCCTGGAGTGCAGGAACCTGGAATGAGTACCGAGATGATTCACAAGGATGTTGTCAGGACTCAAGGCCCTGAGCAACAGGGAGAGGTTGGGCAGGCTATTTCTTGGAGCGCAGGTGGCTGAAGGATGATAAAGAGTGATAAAGAGTCATACAGCACGGAAACAGGCTCTTCCGCCAAATATGCCTATGCCTACCAAGATGGCCCATCTACACTCGTCCCACCTACCTGCCTTTGGCCTATATCCCTCTAAACCTTTTCTATCCATATACCTGTTTAAATGTCTTTTAAATATTATTTGTTATTTTAAATGTTTTTTTAGGTCCAGCCTCAACTACCTCCTCTGGCAGCTCGTTCCATTCACCCACCTCTCTATTTGTGAAAAGGTTGCCTCTCACGTTCCAATGAAATCTTTCGAATCTTATCTTAAATCTACGACCTCTGGTTGTTGATTGCCCTACTCTGGGTAAAAAACTCTGGGTGATCTTATCCCCCAGAGTTCCCCCTCTTTTTTACCCAGACCCAGGCGCTTGCCTGCACCTTCATCTTCTACCTCGTGGATTCCAACTCCGGTTCCGGACATCCAAGTTTGGACCCAACCTGGATTACAGTCTGCAGAAGGGTCTTGACCCAAAATGTCACCTATTCCTTTTCTTCAGAGATGGTGTCTGACCTGCTAAATTACTCCAGCTGCTTGTGTCTATCTTGGGCTTAGAAGTATATGGGTCAAATGCAGCCAATTAGAATTCGCTTAGATCTTGGTCGACATGGACCCAGTCTAGTCAGTCCAACCTCTCCCTATAGCCTAGGCAACATTCTCGTAAATCTCTGCACTCGTCCCAGTTTAATGGCATCTTTCCTGTAGTAGTAATAGTAATAGTAGTAATAGTAGTAGTAGTAGTAGTAATAGTAGTAGTAGTAGTAGTAGTAATAGTAATAGTAGTAGTAGTAGTAGTAGTAATAGTAGTAGTAGTAATAATAATAGTAGTAATAGTAATAGCAGTAGTAGTAATAGTAGTAGTAGTAATAGTAGTAATAGTAGTAGTAGTCCCCTCTCAGTCATGACTGACCATGGGTGATGCATCCTGGTCAGATGCAAGCCTGGGCGATATCATATGGAGGACAGGCTGTTGCCCATGCAGCACGTCCCCCCTCTCCACGTCGATCCAAAGGAACAGCAAGGCCGTTACAGTTCGGCACCAGCGCCGTCGCAGGAGCTGCCAGAGCGAGGTTGTAGACAACGACGAACTGCCTTATTGGCTCCGACTCCAGATTTTCTTGAGGTTTACTCCTGGAGCCTTTTCCATGACTGGATACCAAAACTGATGCAATGCTCCAAGTGCAGCCTCATCAACTTCTTGTAAAGCTGTAACGTTACATCCAGAAGTCTATATTCAATTGGAGGCACAAGAAAACAGATGCTGGACCCTCATGCAGAAGCCAATATGCCAAAATCCTTTGTCACCAATCCTACGACACCACTTTCGGGAAACTATGTAGCTGTACCCCCAGATCACCTTTGCTCTACAACACTCCCCAGGGCTCTACCATCTTGAGATATTATTTTGTATTTTTCAATTATGTCTCAGTTATTCATCATGATGTGAATTAATGAAACAAACTGACCAATTTTTAATCACGATTTCCTTTAATCTTGCAGTAATGTTCCAGTCCTTTTCAAAAGACAGATCAAAATATGTAAACATCATCTTCTTCAGCCCTAATTGTTGACTCGAACTGGTGTGTAAAAACACGGCACACTGGATCCAGCATTACAACTGGCATGTAAAAGCAGGACACACTGTGGATCTAGTATTTACACGTAGTTAGGGCATTGAGTATAAGAGACAGGAAGTCATGATGCAGCTATGTAGGAGTTTGGCTAGGTTGCATTTGGAGTATTACGTGCAGTTTTGGTCACGCCATTACTGGATGAATGTGGAGGCTTTGGAAAGTGTGCAGGGAAGATTTATCAGAATGTTGCCTGGCTTAGCTGCAAGGAGGGCTGGTTGTCTCTGGAACGCCAGAGGTTAAGGGGAAACCTGACAGAAATATATAAAATTATGAGAGGCGTAGATAGGGTAGACAGCTGGAACCTTTTATCCAGGATGGAAAAATGAAATACTACTAGGCATAGCTTAAAGGTGAGAGGGGTGACGTTTAATGGAGATGTGCAGGGCAAGCTCTTTTTAAAATGTTATTTATGAATTAATTCTCTTTATTTATTTGCTTGTTGATCTTTTGTTTATTTTTACCCAGAGGGTGGTCGGTACCTGTGATGCGCTGCCGGGGATGATGATTGAGGCAGATATGATAGCGGCATTTAAGAGACTTTTGGATAGGAGTGTGGATATGCAGGGAATATGGATTACGTGCATATAGATAAGAGTTGGACATAGCATTGTGATCAGCACAGATATTGTGGGCCGAAGGGTCTTGTGCTGTACTGCTCTATGTTCTATGGCACACTGGATCCAGTGCTGTCCACCTGGCATATAGAGAACAAGGCACACTGGATCCAGTGCTGTCCACCTGGCATGTAGAGAAGAAGGCACACTGGATCCAGTGTTGTCCACCTGGCATGTAGACAACAAGGCACACTGGATCCAGTGCTGTCCACCTGGCATGTAGACAACAAGGCACACTGGATCCAGTGCTGTCCACCTGGCATGTAGAGAGGAAGGCACACTGGATCCAGTGTTGTCCACCTGGCATGTAGAGAACAAGGCACACTGGACACTGGCACACTAGTGTTGTACAACTAAATGTTAAGCAACAAATCTTCCCTGTTGCAATTTGCAGCAGTTGGAGTCCTGCCTCAAAATGCAAACTCTTCCTCAGAAGGAGACGGTTGCCAATTGCATAATAGAACATCTGTAGAAATGATTGAATAGCGGAAATTGCCAAACGCAGGGGAAGTTGGGTGGCAACACTAGAACAGCAACTTGTGCACTCACCAGTTTCAATTTGATCCAGTATTCTATGAAAAATGATAGGCATCGGAAAGTGGTGGTTTCAAATTCCACCTTACGCTACAACTGTGGGAGATAACACCAACAGTTTATGACACCTGCAAGTTTTATTACAACATTAGATCTACTTTAAAGTACTTTCCAAGTGAAATGTCTTAGTATCAACAGTGTTGCAACTTGCCTACATTTGTGGTCATATTTGTAAAGATAGGAAAAGCCAAATAATAGACAATAGGTGCAGGAGTAGGCCATTCGGCCCTTTGAGACAGCACCGCCATTCAATGTGATCATGGCTGATCATCCATAATCACTACCCCATTCCTGCCATCTCCCCATATCCCCATGACTCCGCTATCTTTAAGATAGCTCTCTTGAAAGTATCCAGAGAACCAGCCTCCACCGCCCTCTGAGGCAGAGAATTCCACAGATTCACCACTCTCTGTGAGAAAAAGTGTTTCCTCGTCTCCAAATGGCTTACCCTGTATTCTTGAACTGTGGCCCCTGGTTCTGGACTCCCCTAACATCGCAAAGCACATTTTCTGCTAAGATAGATATAGATAGACAAAATTACGAGAACCTTGCGTGTATGTCTTTTGGGACGTGTGCCTCTGTACGGAAAGAGTTCATTGTTTACTTCTTTATTTACGTTTCTCGCAGTCCGTGGTGCATAAGAGACACGGGAGAGGTGTAATTAGTGGGTCAGAGGTATATTGTTGAAATATTATTTGATCCGGAAAATGGATAATCCGTCAAGACTCTGGCACCAAGGATGACAAAAAAAAATCAAAGGTGTGCCTGTAACTCATTGTAGAATGGAAGAAACATTTTATTTAAAGAAAGGTCGATAGCTGGTTTCATATACGCTTTTATTTAGAGTTAAAAGTGTACAAAATCAGCAGTTGTCTTAAATGTTATCAAAAGAATAGAAAGTACACACTTTCTTCATACATCTCATTCCACGAAGCTCCACGATTACAGCAGAAACACTTCATATAAATCTATGAAACTCATACAATTCAGTATTAATCCCAAAGTAATGCAATAATTTGTGCAGTAGGAAATCTCATCTGACTGTGAGCCACCATTTCACTAAAAGCACTACAACTTGAATAAAAGGACATTTTTTGGTATGAATTTTGTTAGACTATGATACAAGGATGTATTGTTGATGGTAGTCATATATTTCAAAATATTTCCATTAACCAGCCAATGCAGCAGTAATCTAATAACACCAACATCCCTCTGATGCTAGACAGTATGCCCTTCACTGGGAATATCTCATTAACAACATCCTATTTAAGTGACAAAGGAAAGAATGCCTCTGTTTATTTGGCAAATATGCATGTGGATGTGCATGATTCCCCATTCTGCTTTCCCAAGATAATTTGTAAATGTGCTAATTACCAAGGCGATTTTATACAACTTTTAGATCAATTTAGGCTGTCAGATGAACTGCAGGTTTGCAGTTCCTGCTTGCAATTCATTGTGTCACATTGCAAAACAAAATGCATCCACACTCTTTAGCGAATTTTAAATTGCTAGTTTTCTGTGGCTTAAACAGTTATCCAGCTATTTTGAAACTTTGGGGGACTTCAGCCTTTCCTAAAGGTAGATTTGTCATTCTTTCTTCAAACTTATTACATTTGTTATAAGTAGATTTGTCATTCTTTCTTCAAACTGATAACAAACTCAGAGAATCCAGTTTGGAAAGGTAAGTGATTTGGATTTACATTTATAACACTGACCAAAATGCCTTGTCATAATAAACATAAATCACCTTCTGATGTAGATGAGATGAAGTCATGAAATGTGAAACGTGTTTATTGGTTGAAGTTACGATAAGTCACAATAATAAGTCACGTTACTTTAGACACTGATGTAAAAAGTTGAATCTTCAAGAGGAATAATACTGTGTGAAAGGAGGCAAACTCTGATGATAGATTTATCCCCACTGAAACACTGGAATAAGTTTGAATCTCAGACTTTGGCATTAATACTGCAACCCAGGCAATTTTACTGCCTTCCTAGAAGTAGCAAACTTTTCAGCAGTTTTGTATTTCTGCAGCTTATTTCTAAACTCACATTTTGAGGATTGGCCGGTATATCTCAGCAGTATTTATACAGGGGGAGATCGCCATTCTGTAAAGCTGCTACAGTGCTTTGTAATACTTCAGCTTGCATTTGCTAGTTTATGTAACTTGCTTCACAAATATGCCATCTCCCCACTTGATGATTTAAAAAAAAAGCTATTCACAAGAGATGGAACTGCATCATACTGTTCTGGACAATAGAAGACCATTCAGCGGTTGGCAATGGTGAACTGTTGGTGGGTATCTTGCACGCTTGGCCACTGTGACAGGACTGACACAGGAAAACGTCAGGGTAAGAGTTGCAGAATGTGATCACTTGAAGTAAAGAGCAAATGTGAAGTATAAAGATGCTAGTTACGTCTGGGTTTTGTGAAAGCAATATTTCTTAATCGGCAGACAACGTCCCATCATGAACCCTGTAAAGGTAATGGTGAACCAATGTTAAATAGAAGCAGCTTCATGCCAGGGAGGGAGTGGAGATCAGCTTGTCCATTGTGCTGTTAGAACACAACACATGGCACCAGGAGTTCATGTACAGGCTGGAGTTTGGGACAAGCATTGTGAAAGAGGCGGGCATGCTGTGGGGAAGCTCAGACACTGCCACTACACATATAATCAATTCCAAGTCGAGAGAGACGGATTCTTGATGCAGTATTGTCAGACCCTCCTCCCAATTGCAGAATTTCAACGTTTTTAGAAAATACCATACCAGGATAATCATTCTAAAGTTAGGTTGGAGTTACTGTGTAGTTTTTTTTACACAAAGAACTAATTCATCAATTAAGTATAACCACATCATCATCCCAGTCATCTGCTGACATGCTCGGTCAGAAGATAATGAACTATTGAATGGCTCTGTTCATTGGGAGGGGATCACAGCTCTGCCATCTGACGTTAGGCTGGCTACGTGACCAACGGGAATTACAATTATCAAAGAATTGAGCTTTCGTTCAACCAACATTATCGTGATTTACCTCTTGAGTGCTCCTCTCCAGTGTAAGTGTAACCTGGTGTCCTGGTGAAAGATGCATGTGCACTTCTATGTTATAGAAAGACTGAATCTTTGGCAAAACGAGTGAATGGAACAATATTTACATCAAAATGATGCAGAGGCCTACTCATCCATTCGAAACAAAGACAACATCGAAGGGGATGTGCCACCAACGTATACCATGCAGAAAGTGTCAAGTTACATGTTTAATGAACTCATTTTAATGATGGCTCCCTAAATGCCGAAGTTAAGGACAAATACATTTTCTGGCTTATAATGGAAGTGGTTTTGAACAACCATCTAAGTGGACTTTTGAAGACATTAATCTTATTAACAGAATATTTAGTAACTAACCCCTAGTGTTTGGCTCTCACTGCCTGGCTACCATTATGCCTGGTGGATAATCAGAGAGGTTGTCCATACCTCCACAGTCTCATTTGACCAACGAGGAAGATCCAAGAAGGATTTAACAGAGAATACATGTGTGAAATAATTGAGGGCCCTCTCTTCCTAACGAGATGCCAGTGGAGTTCAGGCCAGTCACGTGTCTGAGTCTGTAACAAATTCCAGGATCTGAAATCTCACCCTGTCCACTCCAAGTTGAAATAATTTGTCAATGTGCCAACTTCATAGAACCATAATTTAAACATGTTCTTGTGTTTAAAAAAGCATCGTCTCACATTCACATGAAGTTAGAGCCAGCAGCCCCTGCATGTGTACACATCACACACATTTACTTTCAGGAAAGGGCTGTGCAGCGTGTTTTGTGAGATGTCACCCCTGTGCGAGTTACTGCCTTGCTGAGGAAACGTGCAGACGGCCAGGACCCTGAGCCACCAGCGGAAGCGTGGATGTACAGCTAGACTGATACAGCAATGCACACAAACACCAGCAGATGAACACATGGAAAGTTCGGCAAGACACGAGTAATCTCTTTTCTTCCTCCTTTCACCGAGAAGGGTGACAACGTAATTGATCAGCTGCAGAGCCCAGAAGTTCCCAGTCAATGCTGCCTCAGTTACATCTGTGGCACATCCTGATTATTCAACTGCTCCAGAAGACTCTCCCTGAAAAAACACAAAAGGCGACTGCATCAAATCCTCACGAGACATGGAATCCCTCAGTGTTGTACAGATACAAGGACGGGTCACCCTGCCCCACGGCACTATGTACACTTGACATTGAACTTGCCTTTTTGGATTTATGCTGTTATGGAAGGGATAATCTTTCCAGTACAGAAAGCAGCTAAACTGTGCAGCACTGGGTCTGAGAATGTTACTAAGCTTGGCTCCACTTGATAATTGAACAGGCCTCTCACAGGAACTTTCTCCCTGTTAAAGTCCGAGTGCTGTCCGAGTGCAATGAGCACTGCAGGCACCTCCAGAGGGCAAGCAACACCCACTGTAGCACAGCTACATCTCATAGACATTTGGACAGAAAAATTGGGCCGAGAGGGATTAGAGGGATATGGGACCAGCCCAGTATGCCAGTTTGATCAGCATGGACAAGGTGGGCCGAAGGGCCTGTTTGTATGCCGTGCAGCATTCATATAAGAAAACCTTTAGGATCTACCCTGCAATCATACAGATATTCTGCTGATAATTTGAACATTGAATCCCTTTTGGAGTATCCTACCAGAACAATACTCGTTGTCCAAAACTAAAAGATTTGGATGGCTTCTAGCAAAGATTCTCGGTGAGTTAAGAAACCAACCAATGCACATGTTGGATAGGACGAAGAACCTTGCACTTACCTCTGCATTGGCCACTTGCGGCTCCTTGTCCATCGCCTTTGCTTCCTCGGTGCCCGGCTCTTGACGAGACACAGCAGAAACAGTCTCACTTCCCGCTGGGTTATGAGCAATACTGTTGGGGGTCTCAGTGTCTTTGTCTATAGATTCCACAACCGCCTTTGGAGCAATACCGTTTTCCTCAAGGTTCTCACATTGGTCCGGAACAGAACGTACTTCAGGCTCCTGGCTCTGAGGAGCCACAGGGTCACTGGGCATCTTCCGTGCTGGTTCTTCGGGTGACAGGTCGACTGAGGAGCAAGGTGAAGTGTGGACATCCCCCTCGGAGGAGGAGCGAGGTGAAGAGAGAGTCTCCCCCTCAACAGATCGAGGTGAAGAGAGAGCCTCCGACTCGGCCAATTGAGCTGAAGGGCTTGCCTCCCCCTTGACCGTGGAGAGAGGTGAAGAGAGAGTCTCCCTTTCAGCCGATTGATGTGAAGAGTGGACATCCCCCTGGGTGGAGGAGCGAGGATTTGCCTCCCCTTTGGCCGATTGAGGTGAAGAATGGACATTATCCTCAGCCGAGGAGTGGGAAGGAGCCGCCTCCCCCTCGGTGGAGGAGCGAGGTGAAGTGCTTGCCTCTGCCTCGGCCGAGGAGTTGGCCTCCCCATTACTGATTTGAACATCCTCAGCAAAAACCTCATCGCTGGCATCCTCCGCTGACACGCTGGGTTTGGCGTCTGCCGTCTGGGCCGCGTTGTCCTGCTGTTCCGGGTCGCCAACGTCGTCAGTCACCGACCTCCTAAATCGTCTGCTCGGGGGGCGGCGCTTCAGAGACGGCCGAGCTCGACTCTGCAGGTCAAACCAAACAAAGCAACTGAGATAACTGCAGCTAGATCTGGGACAGGAAATTTCTTTACATTCAATGACGATAGACAATAGGTGCAGGAGCAGGCCATTCGGCCCTTCAAGCCAGCACCGCCATTCAATGTGATCATGGCTGATCATCCCCAATCAGTACCCCGTTCCTGCCTTCTCCCCATATCCCCTGACTCTGCTATTTTTAAGAGCCCTATCTAGCTCTCTCTTGAAAGTATCCAGAGAACCTGCCTCCACGGCCCTCTGAGGTAGAGAATTCCACAGATTCACAACTCTCTGTGAGAAAAAATGTTTCCTCGTCACTGTTCTTTTTTTTAAAAATATTTTATTAGAAGTAAGTACAGTCATATGGCACCAAAGTGCCTAATATATATTTTCATAACACAATTTATGTACAACTTATGTTCCTCGTCTCTGTTCTAAATGGCTTACTCCTTATTCTTAAACTGTGGCCCCTGGTTATGGACTCCCCCAACATTGGGAACATGTTTCCTGCCTCTAGCGTGTCCAAACCCTTAATAATCTTATATGTTTCAATAAGATATCCTCTCATCCTTCTAAACTCCAGAGTAGACAAGCCCAGCCGCTCCATTCTCTCAGCATATGACAGTCCCGCCATCCCGGGAATTAACCTTGTGAACCTACGCTGCACTCCCTCAATAGCAAGAATGTCATTCCTCAAATTAGGTGATCAAAACTGCACACAATACTCCAGGTATGGTCTCACTAGGGCCCTGTACAACTGCAGAAGGGCCTCTTTGCTCCTATAGAAACATAGAAAATAGGTGCAGGAGTAGGCCATTCGGCCCTTCGAGCCTGCACCGCCATTCAATATGATCATGGCTGATCATCCAACTCAGTATCCTGTACCTGCCTTCTCTCCATACCCCCTGATCCCTTTTGCCACAAGGGCCACATCTAACTCCCTCTTAAATATAGACAATGAACTGGCCTCAACTACCTTCTGTGCCAGAGAATTCCACAGATTCACCACTCTCTGTGTGAAAAATGTTTTTCTCATCTCGGTCCTAAAAGACTTTCCCCTTATCCTTAAACTGTGACCCCTTGTTCTGGACTTCCCCAACATCGGGAACAATCTTCCTGCATCTAGCCTGTCCAACCCCTTAAGAATTTTGTAAGTTTCAATAAGATCCCCCCCTCAATCTTCTAAATTCTAGCGAGTACAAGCCGAGTCTATCCAGTCTTTCTTCATATGAAAGTCCTGACATCCCAGGAATCAGTCTGGTGAACCTTCTCTGTACTCCCTCTATGGCAAGAATGTCTTTCCTCAGATTAGGAGACCAAAACTGTACGCAATACTCCAGGTGTGGTACCAAGACCCTGTACAACTGCAGTAGAACCTCCCTGCTCCTACTCAAATCCTTTTGCTATGAATGCTAACATACCATTCGCTTTCTTCACTGCCTGCTGCACCTGCATGCCTACTTTCATGACTGGTGTACCATGATCCCCAGGTCTCGTTGCATCTCCCCTTTTCCTTATCGGCCACCATTCAGATAATAGTCTACTTTCCTGTTCTTGCCACCAAAGTGGATAACCTCACATTTATCCACATTATACTGCATCTGCCATGCATTTGCCCACTCACCCAACCTATCCAAGTCACCTTGCAGCCTCCTAGCATCCTCCTCACAGCCAACACTGGCCCCCCAGCTTCTTGTCATCCACAAACTTGGAGATGTTGCATTCAATTCCCATGTCCAAATCATTAATATATATTGTAAATGCCTGCCATCCTGAAAAGGACCAGTTTACTCCTACTCTTTGCTTCCTGTCTGCCATCCAGTTCTCTATCCACATCAATACTGAACCCCCAATACCGTGTGCTTTAAGTTTGTATACTAATCTCTTATGTGGGACCTTGTCAAAAGCCTTCTGAAAGTCCAGATATAAAACATCCACTGGTTCTCCCTTATCCACTCTACTAGTTACATCCTCGAAAAAATTCTATAAGATTCGTCAGACATGATTTACCTTTCATAAATCCATGCTGACTTTGTCCAATGATTTCACCACTTTCCAAATGTGCTGCTATCCCATCTTTAATAACTGACTCTAGCATTTTCCCCACTACCGATGTTAGACTAACTGGTCTGTAATTCCCTGTTTTCTCTCTCCCTCCCTTTTAAAAAAGTGGGGTTACATTAGCTACCCTCCAATCCTCAGGAACTACTCCAGTATCTAAAGAGTTTTGAAAAATTATCACTAATGCTTCCACTATTTCTGAGGCTACTTCTTTAAGTACTCTGGGATGCAGCCTATCTGGCCCTGGGGATTTATCGGCCTTTAATCCATTCAATTTACCTAACACCACTTCCCGGCTAACCTGGATTTCACTCAGTTCCTCCATCTCATTTGACCCCCGGTCCCCTGCCGTTTCTGGCAGATTATTTATGTCTTCCTTAGTGAAGACAGAACCAAAGTAGTAATTCAATTGGTCTGCCATGTCCTTGTTCCCCATGATCAATTCACCTGTTTCTGACTGCAAGGGACCTACATTTGTTTTATCTAATCTTTTTCTCTTCACATATCTATAAAAACTTTTGCAGTCAGTTTTTATGTTCCCTGCCAGTTTTCTTTCATAATCTATTTTCCCTTTCCCAATTAAGCCCTTTGTCCTCTGCTGGACTCTGATTTCTCCCAGTCCTCTGGTAGGCTGCTTTTTCTGGCTAATTTGTATGCTTCATCTTTTGTTTTGATACTATCCCTGATTTCCCTTGTTATCCACGGATGCACTACCTTCCCTGATTTATTCTTTTGCCAAACTGGGATGAACAATTGTTGTAGTTCATCCATGCAGTCTTTAAATGCCTTCCATTGCATATCCACCGTCAACCCTTTAAGAATCAATTGCCAGTCTATCTTGGCCAATTCACGTCTCATACCCTCAAAGTTACCTTTCTTTAAGTTCAGAACCCTTGTTTCTGAATTAACTATGTCACTCTCCATCCTAATGAAGAACTCAACCATATTATGGTCACTCTTGCCCAAGGGGCCACGCACAACAAGACTGCTAACTAACCCTTCCTCATTACTCAATACCCAGTCTAAAATAGCCTGCTCTCTCGTTGGTTCCTCAGCTCCATGCTCAACTCCTCTTGTTATAAAGGCCAACATGCCATTTGCTTTCTTCACTGCCTGCTGTACCTGCATGCTTACTTTCATTGACTGATGAACAAGGACCCCCAGATCCCGTTGTTCTTCCCCTTTTCCCAACTTGACTGTATATATTTATACAATGGTATATGGACACACTGATCTGTTCTGTATTTATGCCTTCTATATTCTGTTGTGCTGAAGCAAAGCAAGGATTTCATTGTCCTATCTGGGACACATGACAATAAACTCTCTTGAATCTTGACACCATATACCTTCAAATTCGAGACTATCTGAAAACATATACCCAAGACTACAAAATCTTGCTGCCAGACAAACTAGATGAATGTATGAATAGAAATTCGGAGTCAAACAAGTTAACATCATATCGGTATAATACCCTTTTAAATATAGAAATCCCATTGTCAGAAGTAATTAGAAGAGCCTGGGAAGAGGAACTTGGCCTAAAAACTCTAAAAGACAGATGGGAAGAAAACCTTTTATATATACACAATTGTTCCATTAACATTAGACATACTTTAATTCAATTTAAAATACTGCACAGACTCCACTACTCTGATTGATCATGGGGAACAAGGACATGGCAGACCAATTGAATAACTACTTTGGTTCTGTCTTCACTAAGGAAGCAACTATAACACATTCCTTCGCCTCTTGCATAAAGTTACACAATTTTTGGAGAGGAATTTTAGAAATTTTCTCAAAAACACTAAAATTAAAATTGGGCCACGACACGGAATTGATTATTCTAGGTTCGTCAGAAGCCTGCTCTGAGCTATCATTATTTCAAAGAAGTTTCCTTAATTATGGTCTGATAACGGCAAAAACATTTTTGGAAACATACATCTGTCCCTACTCTTAAAATGTGGATTACAAACATGTCTGAGATGCTACATCTTGAAAATATTAGACTTGTCTTAGCAAAGAACCAGATCATTGTTCGAAGACATGGACACCATTCATTGATTTATTACAAGGATAGTATGGTGCAACACAATTTTGGAGTTAAATCTAATTACGGGTTGGGTGATGGGTGGGGAGGGATGCCAGGCAGGTATATCATCACTTTTCTTTTTTGTCTTTTTATTTCTCTATTCCTTTATTTCTTTTATTTACTCACTATTTGGCTATACCACTTTGGCAGTCTAGGGGTTCTATCCTTGCACATTCCACTTTTTCTCTCTCTTGCTTTTTCTCCTTTCTTTTCTTCTAATTATAGCTAAAAGTCAAAATTGATGCTGTACAATAACCGTATTATGTTATATGCCATCGGTTATATTTTTGTACACTTGCTTCTATTAAATAAAAATTAAAAAAAAATTAAAAACAATTAAATGCTTTAAAATTATTTTCTCATATTTAACTTTAAGACCATTTTAACAATGCAATAATTTAAATTATTTTATAATTTCTGAATTCAGCATTCATAGAGCAGGGAAACAGTCTGAAGAAGGGTCCCGACACAAAACGTCACCTATCCATGTTCTGCAGAGATGCTGTCTGACCGTTGAGTTACGCCAGGATTGTGTCCTTTAGGGAAGCAGGTACTTCGGCCAAACTTTCCCATGCTGACCAAGATGCCTCATCTATGCCAGCGTGGGCCACCTGCCTGTGTTTGCCCCATATCCCTCTAAACCTTTCCTTTCCATATAGCTGTCCAAGTGCTTTTTAATTGTTGTTACACAGACCTGTTACACTGAGTGCTGTTCCTAGGAACTGTCATAAACGGATTTCTGCTGTAATCCACATCACATCACAGAACACACACTTGCTCCAATGCTTTCAGTTCATTGAATAGACTCCCCAACACGACCCAGAATTAAACTAATGAAGTGTATACTGTAACTAGTTGTCAGTGAATACCAGGAAACAATTTATCGTTACCAATGTGAAAAATGTTTTGAAAACATTTGGGCGAATTGGTCCAAAATGGGATTTGTGTAAACACTGGTCACCATGCACTCCACTCGGGGACCTGCTAAGCCTGGGGGCACAGCTCAGCAAGTGGCAGAGCATTTCAAGGGTTCGGGCCTGGTGTTTCCAGCACAAACAGCCCCACACAAGCCAGCTTCACAGGCCTAATTGCCGTTTCATATAACATCTGGTGGCAAAATGACACGTGGGCAAGTGGCTGCTTACGAGGACAGAAGGAAGTGGAGATGCTGGAAACGAGCAAAACATGGAACAAAACACAAAACCCTGGATGAACTCAGTGGGTCAGACTGCACCTGGGAGAGTCCCAGCCCGAAATGTCATCTGTCCATTCCCTCCACAGATGCTGCACTCCACGGAGTGCACTATGTTTTATTGGCTGTGCGTGAGGCAGGCTACAATAACCTTCTCTGGCTGAATGTTATGTGCTGTGGAATGACATCTCTTCCTCATTCTCGGCACCCCAGTATCTTATTAGCCCTCCATCTTCTACTGATCCACACAATATGGACATCCAAATCCTTTTCCTCCTCATGCTGTTAGTCTTAGGCACAGGTATAGTCAAACACAAAGTGCTCAGTAGGTCAGGCAGCCTCTGTGGAGGGAATGGACAGATGATGTTTCAGGTCAGGACCCATCTTCAGATGGAGGGAGATAGCTGGAAAAGAGAGGTGGAGGCTGGATAAAGCTTGGCAAGTGACAGGTGGCAGATTGACACAAAATGATGGAGTAGCTCAGAGGGTCAGGCAGCATCTCTGGAGAAGACATTTCAGGTCAGAACCCTTCTTCAGCCTGAAATATAGAGATATCATTCAGTCTGAAGAACGGTTCTGACCCAAAACATCACCTATTCCTTTTTGCCTGAGATGCTGTCTGACCCGCTGAGCTACTCCAGCATTTTGTGTTTATCTTTGGTATAAACCAGCATCTGCAGTTCCTTCCTACACAAGTGATGGGTGGATACAGGTGAGGGGGTTTTGATTGGTAGATGGGCGGAGGAAGTGACAAAGGCATCAACATCTCCCTGTATAGGTTCACCAAGACATGCACCAAGCAGCCCATGAATGGCACAGGCTGTTTTGGGGGTTAAAGGCCGGCACAGTAACACAGCTGGTTGACCCAGTGCCTCACCGTGCCAGAGACTTGGGTTCAACCCTGTCCTTAGGGCGCTGCCGGTGTGGAGTCTGCATGTTCTCCCTGTGATCACATGGGTTTCCTCCCACATTCCAAAGACGTGCGGGTTTGTAGGCCTCTATAAATTGTCCCTAGGGTGTCGAGAGTGGTTGAGGAAGTAGAATAACATAGAACTAGTGTGCATGTGTGATCAATGGTCGGCATGGACTCGGCAGACTGAACGGCCTGTTTCCGCGCTGTATCTCAAAACTAATGTTAAAAAAAAAGAATCAAAAAGATAAGTTCACACACTCTGCCGATACCTCGAGCTGGTGATTGGACTTACCTTGTGCAGGCTCTGTAAAGGTTCAGCTTCCTTTGGTTGGTCCAAGGACACACTCCCGTCTGACTCACTGGACAGCGAGGCTGTTCCAGGGCTTTCAGGAGTGGAGGCAGGACTGGCAAACGGCGAGAAGGGCGACTTCAGCGGGCTCTTTGGACCGAGCCCAGGCATCAGGGCAGTCGGGGAGAAATGCAAGGTGGCCTAGACATTGAAAGAGAGAAGGGTCAAGGTGCACGTGCTCTGCAGGTCATTGTTCATGCCTGTCCACTACCAACACCCACACACACATCCCTCTGCACCTCACCAGCACCAGGCATCTATCTCCCCAACAGCAAGACGGGCAAACACATGCTTCAGCTTTGGATTGGAATATTTTAAAAAACTAATTGTCACTAGTGAGGAAATTCATGCTGCCATTGGCTTTCCTGCTCGATTTTAATTATAAGAGATGTACAACCAAGGCTGGTTCACAATCTAAGGCATGTCACATACTTCCCGAGTTCAAAATACTGGCAAAATGTTTTTTTTTAATAGAATTAAACTTTTAGCAACTGAGTGAAAGAGTAGAGAAACTTCTAAGACTGCAAAAGACCTATATGATTCAATCTTTACTTTAACCACTGGCTTTTTGGAAAGGAGCGTGTGGTTTTCAGAATGCCTTCTGCCAGTGGATAATGTTGAGCCTGGTTGGGTGGGTTCTTCAGGAACTCTCTTCTCTACAATGGATATAACATCCAGAATGTAAGCCACCTTTCTCTGTTAATGTTAAGGAACCCAGTAAGTTTTTAAACGCTGCTTGACATTTTACCATGGGTTGTGCTGCACACCCACTACCCTGCAAGCACAGGCAACGGTAGCAAACATTCCCAAACATACCTGGAGCTTCTCAATGAGAGCAGAGGAGTTTTTCATTTTCAGTTTTGGCTGACGAAAGGCTTCGTTAATTGGTGGCTTCTGTGTACATATAAAGTAGAAGAAATGGGTTGCAAAACACTTCAACGCTTTCTATTCTAATTGGAGTATTTTAGCAAATGGAGCAGTTCATGACTTAATGCAGCAAGACCAGGGTGACGTGTGGGCAGAGGCCTATAAGCAGCAAGTTACAATCGTGCCACAGAAGTGCCCAACAATGATGTTTTCAGAGCAAGTTGAACCATTCAACACATTGTCATCGCTGAGCCCACCGTTCACATTCAGGGGGTTCCCATTGACCAGAAAAGCAAGTGGATTTGCCATTGTGGCTAGGTTTATTGTCATTGTATTGTAATTAATTTATTAGCCAAGTATGTAAAGTATGTTTATTACTATCACATGTATAGAAGTACATTGAAAAGCATTGCTCTGCATGCTGTCGAAGAAGCACTTCAGATATGCCGCACATAAACCCAATCAAGTCAAACTCAAGTACAATAGAGCAAAGGGGAAGATACAGAGTGCAGAATATAGTTCACAGGGTTGTAGCGCATCAGTTCCATAGACAACGTCCAATGGCCTCAATGGGGTAGAGGTGGATCGGATAGTGGCCTAGCTTGTGGAAGGAATGGTCAGAAGCCTGATAACAGAGGGAAAGAAGCTGTTCCTGGATCTGGTGGTGCATGCTTTGAAGCATCTGTACCTTTTGTCTGACGGTAGTGGGGAAAAGAAGGAATGACAGGGGCGGGACAGGTCTTTGATTATGGTGGCTGATTTTCTGAGGCAGCATGAAGATAGAGGTGTCAGTGATGGGAAGTCCAATCTGTGGGATGGACTAAGTTACATCTACAATTTCTTGCGGTCTTGGGCAGAGATTTTCCCCAAAGCAACAGTATGCTTTCTATATTGCATCTGTAGAAGTTCGTAAAGGTCACTGGAGACCTGCCAAATGCTAGCTCCTTCACCTTATATCAGTCCATATCACCGACAAACTGCACCAGTTATTTGCCTAGGCTACGCTGGCACCACCCAAACTCCTGTCCTTCATGGCGTGCAGGTCTACAGCACCAGGGGCATGGGACTTCAGACGCTGCATATTTCCCACTATCCCGACTGAAAGTATACCACACATCATCACCGAGCTGAAGTCCTGAGTGATGAAGGAGACCTTCGTCGGAATGACCGCAAGGGCTCAAGATGACGGCGCACTCTCAGTACCATCTTCCCAAGGGTAGCAAGGGGTGGGGAGCAATTGTGCCAGCAATATCCACAGCTGAAAATGTCCAAGCATTCACAAATGCTGACGTTTCAAGTGTCATGGGATAATGTAATTTATGGGATACACTTTATATGATAGTGGAATTAGAAATGTTCCAAAAACATCAATGCCTTACCTGCTCTCCATTATGGTCTGTTTCAGTTTTCAAATTATTCCTAATACCAAATAGAGGAAGTGAGCAAGGAGGTTTTTTCCGAATTGGTCCTCTGGGGAGTTTCTGTGCAAAGAATGAACAAACATATATTTCAAAGCAACTTGCAAATTTTTCACAAATTATAGAAGGGCAGCAAGAATGTTTCATTGTCATATGTTCCGACAATTAAATTCTTACTTGCAGCAGCTTACAGGCTTATAAATACAATATCACTCAGATAAATGTAAAATAATAAATAAATTAATAATCAGTAACACTAGTTAACCATAATAGTGCAAAACCAAAGTCCGTTGATCAAGCAAAGTCATGGTCCCTAGAAGATCATAGCTACTGAGGTTAGCGTCGTGCAGTGTTTAAGAGCCTGGTTTTTGCTGTGAAGCTGCTCTTGAACCGTGGTGGCATACTGGTCAAGCTTCTGCCTCACAGCAACAGAGACCCAGGTTCAATCCTGACCTCGGGTGCTAACTGTGTGAAGTTTGCGCATTCTCCCTGTGACCACGTAGGTTTCCTCCGGGTGCTCTGGTTTCCCCCCCACATTGGGCGGTCACGGAGGCACAGCGGTGGAGTTGCTGCCTTACAGTGAATGCAGCGCCCAAGACCTGGGTTCGATCCCAACAACGGGTGCTGTCTGTACTGAGTTTGTACGCTGTCCCCGTGACCTGCGTGGGTTTTCTCCGAGATCTTCGGTTTCCTCCCACACTCCAAAGACGCACAGGTCTGTTGGTTAATTGGCTTGTTAAATGTAAAAATTGTCCCTAGTGGGTTTGGGATAGCGTTAATGTGTGGGGAACGCTGATCGGCGCGGGCTCAGTGGCTGAAGGGCCCGTTTCCGTGCTGTATCCATAAAACAAAAAAACAAGAACCTGGACAGATCATCACAGCAAATACTTCCAGGTACTGTAGCGCAGTAGTTGCGATACAGGACCAGAGATCAGTAAAACACATTATGAATTGAATAAGAATCATTTGATAATTATTTGGAAAATCCGTAAAAAGATTTAAAAATCTGTCATTTATTGAAATCAAATTAGTTTGCCGATGGAAAAATACTTCAGTTTTGACAGGCACACCGCAAGGTTGGGACTTACAGCTTGCAAAAGGGGTGGATCAGGAGACAGACCCTCACCGCGTCAGAGACATTACCTCCGTGACCAAACAGGGCAAGTGTGGGCGTAGAACCTAAATGGGTTTGGGTTCATCATACATTCATAGAACATTTTATGCTTTTCATACCAGCGCCATTACTGATGCCAAGTTTTATTATTTGCAATTCATGAAGCCATGATAGACACTATTCTTGCAAAATGACTGGAATACATGCCTCGTCCTTTTCCAAGGTGGTGCTGGTCTTGTGGTTGAATTTTGAAGCTAATGCAGCAACTGACGTGGGCTTTTCTTCCATTGCTCGGACTGGGATTTCCCGAGGTCTCCTAGACTGGAAAGAAGCAGAAATATAAGTGAAGGACTCAGTCTTTGTTTAATGGCAATGAGAACCAGCCCGGAGAGGTTGCTGCCGAGCCTGGCCTCTGCTCACACCGTGGACTAAAGATGAGGGACCCAAGGCCAGCAGAGCAGAGCGGCGGCAGGTAGCAGTGCAAGGCCTCGTTGGTGGAGTGGGCCGCTGGAGGTCCTGGGGCCTGGCAATCCACGGAGAGGAGGTGGAGGGAGACAGTGCCGGATGCTGGACAAAGGGCCCAATGAGAGGAACTGGGTCCTTACCTTTCGCACCCTCGAGGTCAGCTGCAGGAGACGCCCCCTGGGGGAACAAGGGCTGAAGATGGCTAGGCACGGAGAGGGACATCAGTTTGCGGAACGACCAGAATGGAGGAGACGGCTGCAACGGGCTTTGTGGTCAGCTGCAGCTAGGACTGCAAAATGGTGCCCCAATGGCACCTCTTGCATATGGACTCAATGGGCTGCTCTATGCATACTGTGTTGACCGGGGTAATTGTGCTTATGTACTGGGATAATCTGGCTGAGCTGTATGCAAAATATGTATTTCACTGCACCTAGTACACGTGACAAAGAAACCACTGCCCATTGAATGGTTCCTGGTCACATAATAATTACAGGCACGCAAATGCATGCAGTACATCTGTTGCTCTTCATGCAAAACATTACATTCAATTCGCCAAAGTTCCCTTATAATGTACAATAACAACAGTTTCCCCAACATCAATTCAACAATTTAATTCACTTAAGAGACCTGGCAAACAGTCAGCATTTCAGGCAGCTTCTGTCGAAAGGGTAAAAGAGTTAATATTTCAGGTGTAAATTCTTTGTCAACTGTTGCAATTTCTCAAGAAGGGTCTTCAACCTGTAACATCAACTAGTTGCATCTTTATCGATGCTGCTTGACCTGCAGAATGCTTCCGACATGCTCTGGGCTTATTTAGATTTCCAGCAACTGTCGTTCTTTTTGATCTTGTGTTAAATTCCATTCATACTTTTGGCTTTGGGTTAGTGGAACTTCCAAATTAGTATAAGAAGTGTCACATTCCAAAATGCTGTCTGTCCGTTCTCTCCACAGATGCTGCCTGACCTGCAGAGTTCCTCCAGTTCAAACTTCCAACACCTGCAGTTACTTGTGTCACAATGAAGCATCAATTAGGATTGTTCAAAAACTACTTGTACAAAACCTTTATGTCAATTGAATGGTCCATATTGAAGCTTAAATTCAGGTTAAAGGTTTCACCAGGAGATTGTTTTTCTAACTTGCAAGCAAGGGTGCCCTGGTGTGGTTTTGTTTTTCAGACCACTGGCAAATGCTGAACAAGCAACTTTGTTGTTTTATTGTGCCAACTGGAAATGTTATTTGCAAACAGGAAATGACTGTCAGAATATCCTATCTCAACCCATTGCAAAACCACATTTTTTGAACCCCCTCTCATTTTCTGATACACAATGTCCTGGTTTTCAGTGGTGACCAGCTATTAATAACATCTAGCAAGGATGTGTGCCTGATATTCCAGGCAGCAGTGAAGCAACAACACTTGCCACAGATCTTTTACAAATTCACCCACTGTGGTTTAGGAGTGTGTTGCAACCACTTTACCTCCTCAGATTCCGACTGTTGGGAATTTGTGCAGTTCACCAACAATATCACCAAGGTTTCGGTTTATTGTCACTTGTATCGAGGTACGGTGAAAAGCTTTGTTTTGAATGCTACCCAAACAGAACAGCTAATATTATACGTACAATCAAGACAATCTCAAGTACAATAGACAAGAGCAAAGGGGAAGATACAGTGTGCAGAGTATAGTTCTCGGCATTGTGTAGCACCAGTGGACACCAAAGGCAAGCAGGCTGAAGAATTTTCAGTGAATTACAGATTGCTGCACACCTCTGGGATAGATGTTAGAGCACCAATTAAAATAAACTATAAAATTAAACAAACATTTCAGAAATTATGGAATTTTCTTCAAAATAATATTCACAGGGAATAATGCCTCATATCTTATATAATTAAAAGTCTCATCTTGACCACTTCCTGTCTGCGCATTATATTGATTTTAGAAAAAAGGCTACCCTGTATCGCTGTGATTTTTTGGCCATCTTACTCACAGTCCTCCTCCACTGAGGCAGCTCCGAGGATTTTTCCCATCGATGAAAATAAAAAAGTTAGAGTTAAAAAAACTTTGAGATCTTTTTCTTGGTCCTCTCGCCTGTCAATCACCGCAATGAAGGTAACGCTCCTCCTGGGGGGGGGCAGGACTATAAAACCCCGGATGCCTGGACGCGAGTCAATCACTCTGCAAGATCGCGAGGGAGAGAACACGACCGTCATTCTAAAGCTGTGAATCAACTGAACTGTGAGTCTGCAATGTACTTGCAATGAATGATTTGTTAGCCTTTAATGACAATGCCATGTTTGGCCTGCTGCCCTGCCCGTGCTTGAAACTGCAATGCTTTATTAGGTCCGACTGTTTGGAAGGAATAATTGCTTTATTAGGTCCAACTATGTTTAGAAGGAATAAAAGCATTATTAGGTTCAACTGTGTTTGGAAGGAATAAATGCTTTATTAGGTCCGACTGTGTTTAGTCCAAATGTCCCGCTCATTTTGTGACTTTCGCTTAGTGGACAGGTCGCGCTGATTGCGTAATTTCCGGTGAGTGCAGAGGCCGCACTGATTACGTAATTTCCAGTAAGTGCAGAGGTCACGCTGATTGCGGAAGTGCCGCTAACTGGGAAGCCCCACAGTGGAGAGGCCGCGCTCAGCCGTGTGAGTAGATTCAAGAAGGTTTACTGTCATATATACAGTGGCTTGCAAAAGTATTCATACCCCTTGAACTTTTCCACATTTTGTCACTTTACAACCACAAACGTAAATGTATTTTATTGGGATTTTATGTGATAGACCAACACAAAGTGGTGCATAATTGTGAAGTGGAAGGAAAATGATATATGGTTTTCAAATTTTTTTACAAATAAAAAACTGAAAAGTGTGGCGTGCAAAAGTATTCAGTTCCCTTTACTCTGATGCCCCTAAATAAAATCCAGTGCAACCAATTACATTCAGAAGTCACCTAATTAGTAAATAGAGTCCACTTGTGTGTAATCTAATCTCAGTATAAATACAGCTGTTCTGTGAAGGGCTCAGAGGTTTGTTAGAGAACATTAGTGAACAAACAGCATCATGAAGCCCAAGGAACACACCAGACAGGTCAGGGATAAAGTTGTGGAGAAGTTTAAAGCAGGGTTAGGTTATAAAAAAATATCCCAAGCTTTGAACATCTCACGGAGCACTGTTCAATCCATCATCCGAAAATGGAAAGAGTATGGCACAACTGCAAACCTACCAAGACATGGCCGTCCACCTAAACTGACAGGCCGGGCAAGGTGAGCATTGATCAGAGAAGCAGCCAAGGTAACTCTGGAGGAGCTGCAGAGATCCACAGCTCAGGTGGGAGAATCTGTCCACAGGACAACTATTAGTCGTGCACTCCACAAATCGGGCCTTTATGGAAGAGTGGCAAGAAGAAAGCCATTGTTGAAAAAAAGCCATAAAAGTCCCGTTTGCAGTTTGCCACAAGGCATGTGGGAGACACAGCAAACATGTGGAGGAAGGTGCTCTGGTCAGATGAGACCAAAATTGAACTTTTTGGCCTAAATGCAAAACGCTATGTGTGGCGGAAAACTAACCCTGCATATCACCCTGAACACACCATCCTCACTGTGAAACATGGTGGTGGCAGCATCATGCTGTGGGGATGCTTTTCTTCAGCAGGGACAGGGAAGCTGGTCAGTTGATGGGAAGATGGATGGAGCCAATTACAGGGCAATCTTGGAAGAAAACCTGTTAGAGTCTGCAAAAGACTCTGGGGCGGAGGTTCAGCTTCCAGCAGGACAACGACCCTAAACATACAGCCAGAGCTACAATGGAATGGTTTAGATCAAAGCATATTCATGTGTTAGAATGGCCCAGTCAAAGTCCAGACCTAAATCCAATTGAGAATCTCTGGCAAGACTTGAAAATTGCTGTTCACAGACGCTCTCCATCCAATCTGACTGCTATTTTGCAAAGAAGAATGGGCAAAAATTTCAGTCTCTAGATGTGCAAAGCTGGTAGAGACATACCCCAAAAGACTTGCAGCTGTAATTGCAGCGAAAGGTGGTTCTACAAAGTATTGACTCAGGGGGGCTGAATACTTTTGCATGCCACACTTTTCAGTTTTTTATTTGTAAAAAAAGTTGAAAACCATGTATCATTTTCCTTCCACTTCACAATTATGCGCCACTTTGTGTTGGTCTATCACATAAAATCCCAATAAAATACATTTACGTTTGTGGTTGTAACGTGACAAAATGTGGAAAAGTTCAAGGGGTATGAATACTTTTGCAAGCCACTGTATTGTGAGTGTGTGTGTGTGTGTGTGTGAGTCTAAGTGTGAATGTGTGAGTGTGTATGTGTGTGGGTCTGTGTGTGTGTATATTGGAATTGGTGGAGAGGTGGAATATTGTGTTGGGGGACCAGGCCTCCCGTGAAGCTGGGACCCAACGGGTCCCACTTAGTCTAGTTTACAATTATTTCCTTGGGCCGGAAGATATTACGGAGACATACAGCGCAGAAACAGGCCACTCGGCCCAACTCTCATCTATGCTAGCCCTATTTGCCAGTGTTTGGCCCATATTCCTCCAAACCATTTCTATCCATGTACCTGTCTAAATGTCATTATAGTTCCTGCCTCAACTATCTCACCAGGCAGCTTATTCCATACAGCCACCAGCGTACCACTGCCCGAATGAATAACCTTTGGCCTCTAGTTCATGATTCCCCTACCTTGGATTCACCTTATCTATCCCCCCCCCCCTCTAAAGCACCTCTATAAGACCACCCCTCATCCTCCTACACTCCAAGCAATAAAATCCTAGGCTGCCCAACCTCTCCATTTAGCCCAGGCCCTCGAGCTGGGCAAAACTAACTATGACCCACACTTAGTCAGCGGTGTTTAGTTTAGAGATACAGCACCACCGGGTCCGCACCGACCAGCGATCCCTGCACATTAACACTATCCTACATCCAGTAGGGACAATTTTTACATTTACCAAAAAAATTAATCTACAAACCTGTACGTCTTTGAAATGTGGGAAGAAACCGAAGATCTTGGAGAAAACCCACTCAGGTCACGGGCAGACGTACAAACTCCGTACAGTAATCGGGATTGAACCCGGGTCTCTGGCACTGCATTCACTGTAAGTCAGCAACTCCACTGTGCCTGCCCAAATCGGGCTCGTCCGGGATTTGAACCCGGGACCTCTCGCATCCGAAGCGAGAATCATACCCCTAGACCAACAAGCCAGCTGTAACTTACTCCTCCACCATTGTGTGACTGCACCAAATGTTAAGCTGAACCGACAGATAACAGACTAATCATTAATCATTTCATCTGCTTCCAATGTATTTTTTTCTGGAAGCCAGCAGCCAGCTCCAATGACACATCCCTCCTGATGCATTCTGTTCACACCTTTGGTATATTTCACGTAAGGGAGACATAAATAGAAACGTTCTGGTTTAAATATACATCCAGCTATCAGTGCATTGTTGGAGCTTTAGGTCAATGTGACCTACAGATGAAAGAGACTCATGGCTGAAAATATTCATGGGCAGTGGCAGCAGTGATATCTTTAAATATGGGCCATCACACCCAGGCTTCACAGAGCCGCCTGCACTGTCTCTCATGGGCATTGTGAAGTACAAACAGATAGTAATTATGGGAAGCCCGGCCTTGGAGATGGCACTGTGCCAGAAATGCCATTATCAGCATTGTCAGCCCTGCATAACCGTCTCACAACTTGGCTGGTAAACTGTGTTGCACAGTGAATAAAATCAGTGCAACTGTTTGCCATGGTACGGCACACCAGCATCTCTAAACAGTTAAGCACCATTACTTTGTCCATGAAAAAAAAAAAAACACTGAATAAAATAATGTTCAAGAATGAACTGCAGATGCTGGAAAATCGAAAGGGGAGGAGTTTTATTGACTTCTCCAATTTCAGGTAGTCCCTGCTTTCTCCTTCTTTCCCCTCCCCTCCCCAGCTCTCCCACAGCCCATTGTCTACATTTCTTCCTTTCTTCTTCCTGCCCCCCCCTCATCAGTCTGAAGAAGGGGCTCGACCCGAAAAGTCACCTATTCATAGATGCTGCCTCACCCGCTGAGTTTCTCCAGCATTTTTGACTAGCTACTGAATAAAATAATACCTTTTGCAAAATTCTGATATAAAATTGGTGCTCAAACTTTCACATGTCTTTCGTGACTCACAACTAACATGGCGTGACACTTGTCTGTGTGACATGGGCAGGTAAAGATTAAGAAACACAAGGAATTGCAGATGCTCAAATCTGGCACAAGAGCACAAAGTCTGACACGAGCAGGTAAAGTTTGGTTTAATTTACTTTGTTATTGTCACATATACAGAGATACTGTGAAAAGCTTCGAATTGCGTGCTATTCAGTGAAATCATACTATATATTAGTGCAATCATATGCAAAAGAAGTGCAAAATGATGGTAATAGATAATAGTGGGGTACCGCAAGGCTCAGTGCTGGGACCCCAGCTATTTACAATATATATTAATGATCTGGAAGAGGGAATTGAATGCAACATCTCCAAGTTCGCGGATGACACGAAGCTGGGGGGCAGTGTTAGCTGTGAGGAGGATGATAGGAGGCTGCAAAGTGACTTGGATAGGCTGGGTGAGTGGGCAAATGCATGGCAGATGCAGTATAATGTGGATAAATGTGAGGTTATCCACTTTGGTGGCAAAAACAGGAAAGTAGACTATTATCTAAATGGTGGCCGATTAGGAAAAGGGGAGATGCAACGAGACCTGGGTGTCATGGTACACCAGTCATTGAAAGTAGGCATGCAGGTGCAGCAGGCAGTGAAGAAAGCGAATGGTATGTTAGCATTCATAGCAAAAGGATTTGAGTATAAGAGCAGGGAGGTTCTACTGCAGTTGTACAGGGTCTTGGTGAGACCACACTTGGAGTATTGCGTACAGTTTTGGTCTCCTAATCTGAGGAAAGACATTCTTGCCATAGAGGGAGTACAGAGAAGGTTCACCAGACTGATTCCTGAGATGGTAGGACTTTCATATGAAGAAAGACTGGATAGACTCGGCTTGTACTCGCTAGAATTTAGAAGATTGAGGGGGGATCTTATAGAAACTTACAAAAAATTTTAAAGGGTTGGACAGGCTAGATGCAGGAAGATTGGTCCCGATGTTGGGGAAGTCCAGAACTAGGGGTCACAGTTTAAGGATAAGGGGGACGTCATTTAGGACCGAGATGAGAAAATCATTTTTTACACAGAGTGGTGAATCTCTGGAATTCTCTGTCATAGAAGGTAGTTGAGGCCAGTTTATTGGCTATATTTAAGAGGGAGTTATATGTGGCCCTTGTGGCTAAAGGGATCAGGGGGTATGGAGAGAAGGCAGGTACAGGATACTGAGTTGGATGATCAGCCATGATCATATTGAATGGCGGTGCAGGCTCGAAGGGCCGAATGGCCTACTCCTGCACCTATTTTCTATGTTTCTATGTTTCTAATAGAGGATCCTCTTTGGTGCAAAGAGTTTAGTTTAGTTTATTGTCACGAGCACCACCACGTCCGGTGCCATCTTGCAAACTTTCAAGTCTCTGAAATCAAGTCTGATCAAGATCTGAGGAGATAACCATTTCTTATTTTCTCCCCCAGTGTCCTGGCAGCACTGGATGGATGATGTAGGGGTGGGCCTGGCCCAGCGCGATGCCTGCCACCGCCGCTCCGTGCAGCTGTCGCAGGCTGCGCTCGATCTGCTCGCTTGCCCGGCTGCTGTAGGACCTCCCGCAGCCGCCTCTACCAACACCGCAGTCTCTGCAAACATGCCGCCCGTTGCCTCCAGTAGCCACCTCTCCGCTTCTGTGCACCAAGATCACCATGTCCCAGTTGCCAAAGTGACCATAGAATTTAGGATGCTTTCCGAAGACAGAGGAGGCAAAACCACCAACTTCACCTTCCAATGGCTCTTGACTTTAAAGCAAAACAGATTACAAGGCAAGAAAAGTAGGCACAAGCAACTACAGATGCTGGTTCACAAAAGCAGACACAAAGTGCCGGAATAACACAGCGAGTCTGAAGCAGGGTCCCAACCTGAAACATCACCTATCCATGTTCTCCTGAGATGCTGCCAGACCCACCCAGTCACTCCAGCATATTGTGTCTTCCTTACAAGACAAGGAGTTAAATTTGCCCAATAGATGTCCTTCCTGATGTTCAGTTTCATTGACCTCAATCATATTGAAAATTGTGTCTATCATATAAAGATTTTAATAACTGCGGGGCCATTGAATAAAAGATTGATATTGACTATCTGGATTTATTTTCCTCTGTCATACTGCTCTTTGAAATTTGTAACTGATGTCAGCATCTGCTGCAAGAGTTCTGCCCATCCACACAGAGACTTTTCTTCCTGCAATTATTGCTCATAGATTATGTAAAGACAAGACAATTGCATGTGATATTTAAACACTCTTCACCCCTCACTTTGCCAAATAATTTTGGAATACTGATTCACTGATTTTATACCCTACATGTCACTGCAAGAGACATTCTCCCTGCTGAGATTTGAGCATTAATATTGTCGCTGGGGTTTTATCACAACTGTCTTAATAACCCAAGCAAATAGAATAGCTAAGTAAATATTCCTCATATCACTCCAGCAGATTTCTAAAGCAAATTTAGAATGCTTTTTATTTGTAGACAATAAGGTACCACTATGCACAATTAATTCACATACATGTCACATAGTCGGAAAACAAAATAATGAGGTTTAACTTTTTAAATATGCCAGTGTGCTGTGCTGGCACATATCGGCACAAGAAAAAGCACTGTATTTTCGTAACATTGAATGAGTATTTCCAAAGACAGTAAACATACTGTAGCACCAAGTTGAATATCGCAATCAATTCCTTGTAGAAATCTTATTTAGAAATGAAAATACCAAAAATAATTGAAATGTTTTACATTTGGAAGGTCATACTATTTTTATATAAATAGAAATGGTATCATTGTCAACACTGAAGAGGAAAGTATGGTTCATTTAGCAAAGTGAGTTCAAGAGAATAAATTCATTGGGCCATGACAAGAGATACGTTGGATATGCAAGTGCCACCGCCTTTGTGGTACACCAAACATAGAGCTGTTGCACAGCTCAGGAAGGGGTAGGGGTGGACCCGAGTACAATTTCCCCACCCAGTTGCATTTTAAAAGTAGTTTTACTTGAGATGCATGAAATAGTGAAGTGAGTGGTAACAGACTGGTAAAATGGGCAGAGGGGTAAATCTCAGACAGAAATTTGATTTGGGAAGAATGAGGAAAGGCAATTTAACCTACAAAATGGCACAGAATGAAAGGGCATGTTGTTGCAGAAACAATAGATCCTTGATGGCTGAAGGGGATAAAGTGAATGCTCACCCGTCTTTTTCCCCGGGAAGTGGAATCTAGAACTAGAGGGCACAGGTTTGAAGTGAGACAGGAGGATAATCTGGAATGAGTGGCCAGAGAAAGCTAGAGAAGCAGATCCAATTATGACATAAACGATATATAGACAGGTATATGGATAGGAAAGGTTTAGAGAGATATGGGTAAATGCAGGCAAATGGTACTAGCCCACTATGCCATTGGTGTAGATAGGTGGGCCGAAGTGCCTGATTCTGTGCTGTACAGCTTCACGACCAGTTGAAAAGAATGTTAAAACAATATCCAGATGCACAAAGTATAATGTTCCTAAAATACATGTTAATGAGGTATACAAAAGTGCTGGAGAAACTCAGCGGGTGCAGCAGCATCTATGGAGCGAAGGAAATAGGCAACGTTTCGGGCCGAAACCCTTCTTCAGACTGATGGTGACAGCTTTAAAGAGCCTTGTTGAAGAGATACAAGATCTAGGGACAGCAGAACAGGACTAGCATCTTATGTTTGATTGCAGGCCTACACTCTGCCTTATCCTGCTATTTAAGGTGATTGTGGAAGGAGTGACTTGGGGACTGATACACCAAAGGGGAGAGAATCCCTTTATGGAGCAGACCAGGTCTATCAGTTGGAGCCACAGCCATCACAAATGGCAGGAAGGTAAATAAGCAATAAACAATAGGTGAAGGAGAAGGCCATTCGGCCCTTCGAGTCTCCTATTCACCAGTTGTCGAAGGTTATGCCCTTTCAATAACTTGGATGCTGGCTTCAAATCAATGGAAGATCTGCTTCATGACCCAAGGCCAACACCATGAAGCATCTTGTCCAAGCTGGCGAGTTTCAATCGCCTTCCTTCCAGAAGGTCAGAAGATGGAGCGATTCATTGATGATTGCATAACATTTATATTACATCTTCCATGGCCCAGGTGAGATTCAGACAAGAGCTGAGAAATTCAAGTGACATTGGCAGCACAGAAGTGTTGCCAACAATTATCACCATTAGGAGAGAGTCCTATCACATATGCTTAACATTCATTAGCATTACCATAGTCTCCCACCACTGTGGTACAGGACCAGGTCAGAGGCTGGGTATCCATTGGCAACTGACTCACCACAATGATGCCACAAGGCTTTTCCACTATCTACAAAATACAAGTCCCATGGATGATAGAACACCCGACACTTGCTTGAATAAATGGACCATCAATAACCATCAGAAAATTCTACACCATTCAGGACAAAGCAGCCATTTTGATTAGCCCCCAGTCAACCAACAAGAATATCCTTTCCCTCCATCACCTACACACAGTGTGCCATCTACAGAACCCCTAGCTTTCCCTGCCAACACCACCAAGCCTGTGACTTTACTACCAAGAACGACAAAGCTGTAGATACGTGGGAACACCACCACAAATAGGTACTCTACTTTCAGACTGTCCTAATAGGGAAATATTTTACCATTGCTGATCAATTGTACAACATTGTGAGCAGACAGGTTTAAAGGTAAATCTACATTAGGCAGGAAATGGTGTTGGGTAGACTGATGGGACTGAAGGATGATAAATCCCCAGGGCCTGATGGTCTGCATCCCAGGGTATTTAAGGAAGTGGCTCTAGAAATCGTGGACACATTGCTGATCATTTTCCAATGTTCTATAGATTCAGGATCAGTTCCTGTGGATTGGAGGGTAGCTAATGTTATCCCACTTTTTAAGAAAGGCAGGAAAGAAAACAGGGAATTATAGACCAGTTAGCCTGATATCAGTGGTGGGGAAGATGCTGGAGTCAATTATAAAAGATAAAATAGCAGCACGTTTGGATAGCAGTAAAAGGAGCGGTCAGAGTCAGCATGGATTTACGAAGGGGAAATCATGCTGGACTAATCTGGATTTTTTTTAAAGGATAAAACTAGGAAAATGGACGTGGGAGAGCCAGTGGATGGAGTGTACCTGGACTTTCAGAAAGCATTTGATAAGGTCCCACATAGGAGATTAGTGGACAAAATTAGAGCGCATGGTACTGACATGGATGGAAAATTGGTTGGCAGATAGGAAACAAAGAGTAGGGATTAACGGGTCCCTTTCAGAATGGCAGGTACTGCAAGACTCGGTGCTGGGACCGCAGCTATTTACAATATACATTAATGATTTAGATGAAGGGATTACCAGTAACATTAGCAAATTTGCAGATGACACAAAGCTGGGTGGCAGTGTGAACTGTGAGGAGGATGCTATGAGCATGCAGGGTGACTTGGAGAGGTTGGGTGAGTGGGCAGATGCAGTTTAATGTGGATAAATGTGAGGTTATCCACTTTGATGGCAAAAACAGGAAGGCAGATTATTATCTGAATGGTGTCAAGTTGGGAAAAGTGGAAGTACAATGAGATCTGGGGGTCCTTGTTCATCAGTTACTGAAAGTAAGCATGCAGGTACAGCAAGCAGTGAAGAAAGCTAATGGCATGTTGGCCTTCATAGCAAGAAGAGTTGAGTATAGGGGGGTTGCACGCAAGGTCACCGGGTCATAGGGCTCGACGCACGGAGCCGCTCAATCCAACTGGAGGACATCCGTCACTTCCGGTATATGTTGTTAATGCAAGAAACGCGTACTTTCCAACCTGTTAAAAAACGGCAAAATGTTGAATTTTTGCACTGAAAATAAATTGTGGGAGTCGGGGTAAGTGTGAGTGACACGTACCCAACTTTAGCATTCCAAACGTGAAGCGAAATAAAGGTATAGAGAAGCAAGAACTGAAGGGACAACAGCAGCTAAAGTGCTTGGTAAACATTGATAATATTGGGAATGATCGCGTTTGCTCACTGCATTCATCAACAGTAAGGCATCATTTGTGTTTTTTCTTGATTCCTTTGGTATCTAAAAATTCTCAGAAGTGATAAATCTGGCTGTAAATTTTTCTTCAGATGCGTTTTCATTTTGTATGTAAAAACCCACGAGAACCATGGGCGATTTAAAAAAATTACAGCCAGATTTATCACTTCTGAAACTTTTTAGATGCCAAAGGAATCAAGAAAATACACAAATAATGCCTTACTTGATGAAATGCAGTGAGCAAACGGCCAATGTTCACCAAACACTGGCTGTTGTTGTCCCTTCCGCTTCTATCTACCGTCATTTCTCCTCACTTTTGGAATTGTGAAGTAGGCTAAATGTCTCACACGCTTATCCCGATTTCCATAATTATTTACAGCGCAAAAATTGACAATTTCAGCGGGTTTTAACGGGCCCGCTAGGCTGGAATCAATGGTAAGTGCCTACCTGCAGTTCATCGCGTGTAATCCACTTGGAGTAGCGTAGCAACAGTACGGGTCGTGACCCGACTGCCGTGAAACCTCCCTATAGGAGCAAATAGGTCCTTCTGCGTTTGCACAGGGCCCTAGTGAGATCACACCTGGAGCATTGTGTGCAGTTTGGTCTCCAAATTTGAGGAAGGACATTCTTGCTATTGAGGGAATGCAGAGTAGGTTCACAAGGTTAATTCCCGGGATGGCGGGATTGTCATATGTTGATAGAATGGAGCGGCTGGGCTTGTATTCTCTGGAATTTAGACGGATGAGAGGGGATCTTATTGAAACAAGATTATTAAGTGATTGGATATGCTAGAGGCAGGAAACATGTTCCCGATGTTGGAGGAATCCATAACCAGGTGCCACAGTTTAAGATAGTAAAAAATGCTGGAGAAACTCAGCGGGTGAGGAAGCATCTATGGAGCGAAGGAAATAGGCAACGTTTCGGGTCGAAACCCTTCTTCAGACCACATTTTAAGAATATGAGGAAAAGATGAGGAAAAACTTTTTCATCCAGAGATTTGTGAATCTGTGGAATTCTCTGCCTCAGAAGGCAATGGAGACCAATTCTCTGGATGCTTTCAAGAGTTACATAGAGCTCTTAAAGATAGTGCAGTCAGTGGGATAGGGCGAGAAGGCAGGAACGGGGTACTGATTGTGAATAATCAGCCACGTTCATATTGAATGGCGGTACTGGCTTAAAGGGCCGAATGGCCTACTCCTGCACCTATTGTCTATTGTAACATGCAGGATGCTTAGAAAGGATGCTAGGAAGATTTGTTTCACTCAGGTGGTGGGGGTGGCCGAGGCAGAGAAGGCTTTGGGCCAGATATCGATGGGTATGTGTTAGCCAGTGAGATACAAGTGAGTCAAAGGACATGTTTCTGTACTACAGGAATGTAATTATGTGACCCTGAATCCCAGAACTCCCTCCGCACATAGAAGGTGGGAAAACATTCGGCACAAGAATGGCAATAATTCAATTTGATGGCTGGTTGCTATCTTCCCAAGAGCAGTTAGGCATGGACAATAAAAGCTGACTTTACTGACAATGGCCACATCCTAAATAGAAGCAAATTCAAAACAAACCTTCCCTGCCATTCGACCACAGAGCATGCGCTGGTGACCTCTATGCATCCGTGCATTAGACACATGGAGCACTCAGACTTAATGCAAGGAAATGAGCTCAGTGCAAAATAGCCAAACACATCTTCCTGAAACAACATGTCCCATCACTGCACAAAAATATTGCAGAAGAGTATCTAATCCTCTCCTTGCTATAAACAGGGACTTAAAGTACAGAGGAAGGAAGTATGGCAAATTTTACTAAGGCACTGCTCAAGTTTGGTATCCAGTCCTGGAAACCACACACAAATAATGTTGTCAGTACTGAGAAGCACAGATTGTTCTTACAGACAAGTTTAATGGAGGGTTTCAAACTGTAAGAATGCAAAGAATGACATTACCATAGAGTTTTCATAGTCTTTAGAGTCATAGAACTACATAGCATGGAAACAGGCCAATCGGCCCACCTTGTCCATGCCGACCAAGTTGCCATACTGGGCTAGGCACATTTGTCTGCATTTGGCATATTGTCTTCCTGTCCACATAACTGCCCAAATCTCTTGTATAAGTTGTAACTGTAGCCGCTTATACAGCTTTCTCTGGCAGCACATTCCAGATATTAACTACCCTCTGAACGAAAAGGTTGCCCTTAAATCTCTCCCGTCCCACCTTAAGCCTATCCTTCTAGTTTTATAATCCTCTACGTTGGGAAAAAGACTGCGAGCATTCACTTTATCCATGCCCCTTATGATCTACTACGCCTCAATTAGGTCACCCCTCAGCCTCCTACGCTCCAAACCAAAAAAGGCCCAGCCTATCCAACTTCTCCCTTTAACAAGCCTGCAAACATCCTGGTGAATCTCTCCTTAGTCTACTTGAAATGCAGAATTAAGAATCGATAAATCAGTCCTAACATTTGAAGAATTTTACATATGAAAGGTCCATATTTTGAGGAGAGGTAATTGTTTTTTAACAACCAATATATTTTACCATGCATGCATTGCAGCTTTACCACAGAGCCCCGACCAACACAGTACCAGAAATTAAAACGCTGAGCGTATTACAAAAGCCATACAGTTTATTTCAAACTACAAATCTTACTTGCATTTCTAGTTTGGCTATGTTACAAATACTCATTTAATTCTCATGATAAAAGAAAATGTGGAATAACATGATAAAAGGTTGCTAAAATAATTAGATTCCAGAGTTCAACGCTTTGAAAGAAATAGCAATCAGATCATAACATGGGACTGATACTACAAAGCAGAAGCAACTGATTTCAGCTTCCTGTTCCAGTAAACATGCTGGAGGCTGCTCAGTGCAGGAAATACTTTCCATTTGTCATTCTGCATTTTGTTCTCAAACATGATTACAATTCTGCAAGAATCTTATCTCACATTGTGAAGCAATTAGTTCACAAAGTAAGAATAACTTAATGATAAAATTAGACCGTTGAACATTGTCAAATTGTAAATATATGAAAAGATTTTTTATAACTTTTAAACTGTTCCCTTTTTAACTTCAAAATGGCCTGCAATGATAGATTCAACAAGTACAATTTGTTCTTATCTTTTGGGAATATTTAGAAGGGCGCCCGGGAAAAAAAAGTATTTTATATTTTCTGCACATTCCTCAAAAAAGGTCTTTTCTTGTGCTCTTGCAGCGACCAATTATTTCAGTAGAAACTCCTATACAGAGATCAAAGGCAGCCACAAAACGAATCCATGATGAAGTTCTACCGACACACTACACTTGAAAACGGGGCAGTTTGTGGATCGTTACGCGTTACATGCATGCAGTTAAAGGGACGGAGTCAAGTGAAGAGCTAAATCTTCGAATGTAGAGGATGTAGATGGCACATAGAGAGCAACACAGACTCTGAAGAAAGAGGCCACTGTCCCAACAAACAGGGTTGTTTATTTGTAACCTGCATTCCAGAAAGTAGACCCCAATGAGCTAATGGCCTTCCCACTCGGCAGAGTATTACTGCAGTTTCTGGGCAAGTAAGAATCTTTATTCTTACTTGCAGCAGCAATTTAAGAGGCTCGAGATATCCCGAGGACATTCCCTGCCCAGAGATGAGAAAACACCAATATCCAATAATCAGTGCTGCAATTACACTTAAAGACTTCCAAGATTATCTTTGACATTTTTTAAACACGTATTCCCAATCTCCCAATCCACCTTGTTGCGATCTTCCCACTGTTTTTATATTTGTAGATTGTCTAGCTGTAACACTACACACTATTTGCTTTCTCTTTATGTACTACCTGTTACACTCATGTAGGGTTTGATTGTACGCATGTGTGGTGGGATCTGCTTGGATAGCACCCAACAGCATGGATAGGCATGTGAGCAGCACACAAACAGGACCCTCAGCCTGTCTCCCCCATGACGCCAACCTCAGCTATTCCCATTCGTAAGCATTAGGGCCATAACCCACTGCTTCTTTGTCTATCTACGTATGTCAAAATCCTGTTTAAACATTGTAATTGTACCTGCCACTGTCAGCTCAATCTATATACCCGACCACTGTGTGAAAAACCTGATATTCTGTCCATCATTTGCGAGTTAATGTATTGGGCTGATTACTAGTAATAAACACCAACCTTGGATTTAGTTTTACCATGTTTATCTCAATTCAGTTTTAACAAGGTTATCATTTTATTATATTTTGACAGATGAACTTACAAATACTGTACATAGGATGTAAAAATGGAAATTAACACAACACAACTATTGATCACGTTCTTAAAATACGCTCTGAATATGCGCACAGCAGATTGAGAAAGAGAATCGTTGTTCTATCCCTTTATGTAACTGATGGGTTGTGGAGGAGTTATGGGTCAAGCGTCGACCAACAAGGGTACAATCGGAAATGTTTAAATTATTGCTGAAAGACCAGATTGGATGAATAATTTGTTTATGTGCTGCAGCATTGAGTGAAACCTTTTCCTAAATGAGAAATAATCTCTTCCATTGTCAATCCAGTCATGAAATACAATGGTAACTTTGGCAATTTGTAGTAGTTTTCTTTTTTGTGTAAAATAAACTGAATGAATCAATGCAATATTTTATCTTTACATGGGAAAATTATGGTGAAACTGATTTTTTAACTTTTCCATATTGTTAAAAATTAAGTAGCGCTTCTCACTTTATGGCAAACCACAGCATTGTTATATGTCCGGCAGTGTTTAGTGAAGACGCCTGGGGTACTAATCAGAGTCACAGCAGTCAGAATCCCACAGTGACTCCCATTCCCAGGATTTCTTCCCAGTTCTTGGCCAGACTGTTAAACAGATGAGCAACTGACGGAAAACAAGTTTGATTCTAAAGGGATTGAGGGGAAACAACTTGTCGGAAATTGAATCAGCAGTCCGGGTCAAACCACTTTCCCAGTGGAATATCCTGAATTGGGAGTGTATTTTGGAAGAATGATAAAATGCCATCAAATGGTGCGTTTACACAGCTTTGAAATGGTATTTTATTGTGAAATGGCCAAGTCAGCCCACAAAACCGGACTGGAGAGTTGCACAGAAAGGGTTGCTCGACCTGTGATTGTATCACACAGATAGCTGCATCCACCCCACTACCAGCAGCTTTTACACTTAGTCTATTACATGGGCGGGTAGATGTGTGGAGTCTTGGAACAGAATGTAATTGTGCAAGATTTTGAGACTTGGGTTTGAGGTCATGACGTCGCCTGTTATCTTGGAATAAATCTGAACAAAAAAAGTTGAGAAACAAAAAAAAGCAGAAGTTTACCCCGCTGAAAAATGTGAATCCTTCCTCTAAATATACTAACAGAATTGCTTCACAATTCTTTAAGTCTGAGACCATGCAATAATTTTAAACAGTTATTTTCAAATGTTTTACTTCATAAAGGACATGCACAACACAATGATCACAAGACAAATGATGGATATCATTTTACTCTGCAACTGAACTTAAAAAGTAAAACTGGTTGAAGTTTGTGTGATTTCCCCAAGTGTAATGCCACACACTTTCACTTAACTGATTGTTCAAGTTTAAAAAAAAAAACCACACACACAAATTACAGGTGAGAATCTAATGAACAAAATGCACAATGTCAGAAGAAAAACATTCAAGAGCCTCTTTATTTTGTTATTAAATTAAGAAACCGCAGATGCTGGGAAACAGAGGGGAGAAGAAAATGCTGGAAAAACCCCAGCAGGTCAGGCAGGATGTTCAGAGCGAAAGAAAAACAATTAACATTTCAGTTTGATGATGCCTCATCAGAATCGGTGAAATGAGAAAACAAGTTGGCTTTTTGCAACCTTTTGCAAAGAATTGAGAGGGATATGGGCCAAACATGGGCAATTGAGACACGCTTAGATGGGGCATCTTGGTCAGCATGGACATGTCGGGCCAAATGGCCTGTTTCTGTGCTGAAGGTAGACACAAAATACTGGAGTAACTCAGGTGGACAAGCAGCATCTCTGGGTAGAAGGAATGAGTGACGTTTCGGGTCGAGACCAGACTGAAGAAAGGTCTCGAACAGAAACATCACCCATTCCTTCTCTCAGGAGATGCTGCCTGCCCCGCTGAGTTACTCCAGCGTTTTGTATCTATCTTCGGTGTAAACCAGCATCTGCAGTTCCTTCCTACTGCATCTGCAGTTTCTGTGCTATAGGCCTCTATGAGTGGGGATGAGTAGATAAGGCAAGGGGGACGCTCTGGTATATCAGGGGGTTCCATTGCTCACAGAGCAGTCTGGTTGATAGATTAATGGGAGTTAGAGATAACCTGAGATCAAATGATTCTTTTATACATTAATTCTTGGCTGTTTCTTATATTTCATTGGTGAATATAAAACATATCCATCACGTTCAAGTATAGTATAGCAAATAATTGTTTTGCAAACTCAAAACCACATCTTGCTCCATTCTGCAAAACCTGGTGCACCCTGTGGCAGTATGTTGCCATGTCTTCTAGGAGGTCAACCCCCCCCCCACAGAAAGTAACAAATATTGTGCATTCAATACAAATATTGTTTAATTTTCACATGTTTCAGTTGTGGTCTATAACTCTTGCAAATGAGGAGTCAGGGAGTTGGGAGGAACCAAGGGGAGAGTGGCACAGTGAACATTGACAGTGTCCTGGTCAACAAACACATTGCATCCATCATAGATGGTATTCAAGTTAAAAGTGATTTCTGCACCTTCCGATTCAGAACACAGAGGCCTAGAGTTGAACTTGGAAAATAAACAAATACTCAAGAGCAGACCTACTCTTAGTGTAGGATTTATCTTCGCAAACGTTAAATTAGGCAACAGCTCAGACCTCTACTTTTATTTTAAGTATTGCACATATAGGGATGTAGTCTCTTGGAGACAAGATGCTGGAATCTTGAGCAAATGCAAACTGCTGGACGTATAGGGTGTGTCCCCTCCTACGGTAGGGAGCTTTTGCATTTTTCAGCTTTAAATTGTGCAATCTGGTGCATACTGTAGCGAGTCTTCTAACTTACACTTGAATGCAACATTTATGCTTTAAATTGGATTAGGTATAAATAAGGTTAGGTTAAATTACATTCCTAATTACATTCCACACTATATTCATGTATAGAATAGAGAAAAAAAACCCATAGAAACAAGGCAAGAGGAGTCAGACTTCCATCACTGTTCTGCACAAATAAATCCTTCCTACACTCTTTGTTAAGTGAAACAGGTCCTATTCTCATAATATTATACACCTCAACTAAATGTTTTCTTCACCTCCGTTGCTGCAGAGAATACAATCCCAGTTATCAAATCTTTCTTCAAAGTAAGAAAAAATATTCCAGCCCTGCCAACATCTTCATAAATCGCCCCAGGTCTTCTCCAAAGCAATTACACCCTTTCTACAATGTGTCATAGTCTTACAGCATGGAAACAGGCCCTTCACCCCAACTTGTCCTGCAGGTCAAGATGACTCATCTAAACTAGTCCCATTTATCCGCATTTGGCCCATATCCCCTTAAACCTTTCCTGTCCACGTATCAGTCCAAATGTCTTTTAAACGCTGTCATTTACCTGCCTACTTCACTTGGCAGCTCTTTCCACATCCCCACCATCCTCTGCGTGAAAATGTTGTCCCTCAGGCTCCTATTAAATCGTTCCTCTCTCACTTTAAACCAGGGGTGTCAAACTTATGAGTGAGAGTGTGTATCGTATGTGTGTGAGAGGGTGTGTGTGAGAGGGTGTGTGTGTGTGAGAGAGGGTGTGTGTGTGTGAGAGAGGGTGTGTGTGTGTGAGAGTGTGCGAGAGCTTGTGTGTGCGAGAGCTTGTGTGTGTGCGCGGGTGTGTGTGTGTGTGAGTGAATGTGTGTGTGTGTGAGAGTGTGTGTGTGTGCACGGGTGTGTCAGTGAGTGTGTGTGTGTGTGTGTGTGTGTGTGTGTGTGTGTGTGTGTGTGTGTGTGTGAGAGAGAGAGTGTGAGAGCGTGTGTAAGTGAAGAGGCGCCAACACCCAGAGTGAGCGGAAATTCGGAGACTTGGCGACATCCCGGAAGTGGTTACCTCTCCCCCCCCCCCCCCCCCCCCGTCTCTTCTCCCCGCTCCCTGGGAATGCGGGCCGGCCCAGGTGCTCTGTGTCCAGCTGGGGTCTGGGGGAGGTGAGGGTCAGTGACCCGGGGGTCGGGCATCGGAGCGGAGCCTTAGCCCGAGATTCATCCCCGCGGCTCCAGAGGTGGCACCGACGCCCCACTCACCCGGTCCGCTCCTCACTCCGGGCCGGGGTTAAAACTCCATGGGGTGTGGACAAACCGACCGACGGACACAGGGCAAATTGAGTTGTTCGTGACTTTATTTATTTATTTACAACAAAAAAAAAGATGAGAATTTAGCGAAATGCGTGAGTCTCACGCTCAATGCGTGAGAGTTGGCACCCAGGAAAGGTGGAACCCACAATGGTCTTTTGATGGCTGTGGAAAAGGTGTTACTGAGTGGATATGAACAGTGAAACTAAGCAGGGCGTGAGTGAAACTAGTCGGACGACTAGGGTGGGTGGAGGGACAGAGAGAGGGGGGGGGGGGGGGGAAGATGTAAAGGTTAGTTAGACCATTCGGCCCATTGATTCTGCTCTGCCATACAATCATGGGTTTAATGGATATGCAGGAAATGGAGCGATATGGATCACGTGCACGGAGAGGAGATTAGTTTAACTTGGCATCATGATCAGCACGGATGTTGTGGGCCGAAGGGCCTGTTCTATGTTCTAAATTCTACCACAGTTTAATGATTCACACACCAAGTCACCCTGGCCGCTCCCTCTTCCCCCCCTCTCCCATCAGGGCAAAAGGTACAGAAGTGTAAAAACGCACATCTCTAGATTCAGAGACAGTTTATTCCCGGCAGTTATCAGGCAACTGAACCATCCTACCACAACCAGAGAGTAGTGCTGAACTACTATCTACCTCATTGGTGACCTTCAGATTATCTTTGATGGAACTTTGCTGGCTTTACCTTGCACTAAGCGTTATAGCCTTAACGTGTATTGTCTTCCCCGTAGCTGCTTTGCACGCAACAAAAGCTTTTCACTGTACCTCAATACACATGACAATAAACTAAACTGCACTGAACTGAACTTGCACTTTATGGGGGGGGGGGGGGTTTCAGCTGACGGATTGACGACATCTTCAGCGTAAGGTACGTTTGGGCCAGTTTTATTCGGCACAACGTATGGGAGCGAGGGAATTCCCAAATTTGGTTAGTTGGGATTTATTGGTCGTCTGAACTAACTTCAGAACCCCGACATTTCCTCTCTTTCTATCCCTCGGTTTAAACCAGCCTCTGCAGTTACTTCCTAAGAACAGTGAATAAAAGTTATGCAAAAAAGTAGCAATTATAAAGGAAACAGGCCATTGCTGCCAGTAGGAATTTCAGGATAGTGTTAGTGTGCGGGGATTGCTCACTTCAGGAAGCCCCGGCATTCCCTCCCTCTCTCTCTCTCGCGCCATTGTTCTCACCCAACAATGGCTTGGTTTAGAGGAGGGCACCTGTAAATGGTGGATTTAGAGGAGGGCACCTGTAAATGGTGGATTTAGAGGAGGGCACCTGTAAATGGTGGATTTAGAGGAGGGCACCTGTAAATGTGGGTGTTTAGGAGAGGGCATCTATAAATGGTGGAATAAAGGGAGGGGCACCTGTAAATGGGGATCCAACCACAGGCCCCTTTATGCGCATCAGTTGTACGCTGTATTTTGACCTTCTTTAACCCCTTTCCCTCCTCCCATCCAGTCCTCCTCCCCTCCCCCTCAATGACCCATCCATCACAATGCCCCCTCCCCACCCCTCCCCCTGAATGTCCCCATACCCTCGCCTCCCTTCCCCCCCAATATCCCCTCCCCCTCCCCTTCTCCTCAATGTTCCCTCCCCAATGTCCCCTCCTCTTCAATGTCCCACCCCCCTCAGTTCCCTCCCCTCCCCCTCAATGTCTCACCCCCTCAGTTCCCTCCCCTCCCCCTCAATGTCCTCTCCTCTCCCCCAGGGCTGCCAACATTGGGTGAGTTGGGAGTGGGAAATTGCGAGAGACCAAGCCCGAGGGAGCGTAGCGACCAAGAGGGGGGGGGGGGGGAGCGTGCGGAGCTTTTGCACTTTTCAGCTTGAAATTGTGCAATCTGGTGCATACTGTAGTGTCTTTTAACTTACATTTGAATGCAATATTTATGGTATAAATTGGATTAGCTATGAATAAGGTTAGGCTAAATTACATTCCTAATTACATTCCACAGTAGAGCCAGGCTCTGATCAACAGGTGCAGAACGAATGATCTTAGTGTATTCATGTATGGAAATCAGATTATAGTCAAACACTTGGCCCGTTGACCAACCTGGGTCTCACTGCACACCTGGTACTACTCCTGACCCTGACTCCAGTAGCATACCTTCTCTCATTCCTGACCCCGAGTCCAGCCTTACACCTGGCCCCCTAATCTACCCTGATCATAGCTGCTTAGGTTTCCAGTGCTGAACTGCCATTGTCCCAGCTTTGACGGCACACCTAGCACTATTCCAGACCTTGATTCTGGATGCACACTTGGCCTTGCTCCTAGCCCCTCTGCACTGACAATATATCTGGCCCACACATTAAGCCCCATATCTGACCCTCTGGACTTAACCTTCAAGCACATGTGCTTATCTAATGGGGTAATCTTTTATGGGGCACTTCACGGACCAAATTTTGTTTCACAAAATTTGCTACACCCATTGGCTTCCTTGTTATCTAACATGCTAGTTACTTTGTCAAAGAAGTCATCAATTGGTTGAACACAATTTCTCATCCATAAAATTATACTCACAGCTGTATAAGTATTCTGTTACCATTTCTTTCATTTTCCTAACAAGCTGACCTGAAGTCATTTTCACACCCAATATTTTCAGTATTTTGCTCTTCCCCTCAGCTGGGACTTTTCCGATATGCAAACTCCAATAACTATATATTTAAGCAATAATATTCTATTTAATGTGATCCTGGGAGTACATAATATTTTCTGTGGTATTCATAGCACAACAATGATAAAAAAGATAATTGTTTCGATTACACCAATCAACATGCATACATTATTATATTATATTTAATATGTACCGAGGGCAAGGTTTTGTTCCAATGCGTCAAATTTTTGTTCCACTTATCCCATGCCCCTGGATATTCCGGATTAATAAATTAAGGTTTTGTCAACTAATTACAAATCAGACTAATTATAAATCAATAACATTATCCAACTCTGAAACACGAAGCGCCGAGCATTGTGATCCAGACATCACAGACAACTGGCCTCAGTTCCCTGATCACATCTGGCAGTGTTCTCCGTCTGAACCAGGGGCTGCGGAGCGTTTTTGAAAGTGGGGGGGGGGGGGGGCTGAGCGATCACGGGCTTTGGGGGTAACTGGCGAGGGTGGGGCGAGTGAGCGGGGGAAGGGTTGTGGGAGGGGGGTACCCTCTCCTACGGTAGGGACAATTTGAAATTTAATGTATTAAAATCATGTTGTAGGGGTATAATTTCAATGTTTTTTGTTTGAAGTATTTTTTAAGAGGGTATTTTTTTAAGGGTAACTTTTTTCCAACAAAGGGTGGCGGGTGTATGGAACAAGCTGCCGAGGAGGGTAGTTGCGGTAGGGACTATCCCAACATTTACGAAACAGTTAGACTGATACATGATAGGACAGGTTTGGAGGGATATGGACCAAAAGCAGGAATGTATCTGGGACATGTTGGCAGGTGTGGGCAAGTTGGGCCGAAGGTCCTGTTTTCACACTGTACACTCTATGACTACATTATACCTCCACCATTGCATGAATGCTTCAAAATCAAGCGGTGGTGCGAGTTTTATTGCCATATACTCAAGCATAGAAACATAGAAAATAGGTGCAGGAATAGGCCATTCGGCCCTTCGAGCCAGCACTGCCATTCAATATGATCATGGCTGTTCATCTAAAGTCAGTACCGCTTTCCTGTTTTTTTTCCCATATCCCTTGATTTTGCTAGCCTCAAGAACTAAATGTAACTCTCTCTTAAAAACATCCAGTGAATTGGCCTGCACTGCCTTCTGTGGCAGAGAATTCCACAGATTCACAACTGTGAAGAAAGTTTGTCCTCATCTCAGTCCTAATTCTTAAACTGTGACCCCTGGTTCTGAACTCCCCCAACATCGGGAACATTTTTCCTGCAGTTACAGTGAGTGAAAATCTAGCAGGCAAGCAGGATGCTATCACCAACCACCCCCATTTGAAGTCCACTAACTTCCACCGTATCTACCCAGTGCTTGGTACTTACTTCCAGCAGCCACTGGTTGTCCTCCAGGATGCACCGAGCCGCAGCCTGATCCATGCCGGTCACCAGGGCGAATTTGGCACAGAGACTCTCACGGCAGCGGCGCAACGCTTCCGACGCCTCCGACGGCCCGGGACTCTTGCACTGAGGCTGCTCCATGGCCGGAGATGCAGTGAGCAACTTGCCAGCCCGGCAAACACTCTCCAGCCCCGCTCCCCGTCCGCATCTGTCCCCGCCGCTGCTTCTGCTTCCAACACCCGCGGCCCATGCAGTTGATATGAGTTTTGAAATTTTCGTTGATCACAGAATTTCTCACAACAGAGCGAGAGAAATTTGTGATCAGCGTGAGAATTTGGTGAAATGCGTGATTCTCACGCTCAATGCATGGGAGTTGGCAGCCTTGCCTCTCTATCCCCCTCTCCCCCTCTCTCTCTCCCACATCACTCTCATCCCTCTCTCTCTCTCCCCCCCCTCTCTCTCTCAACCCCCCTCTCTCTCGTCTCTTTCCCCTAACTCTCTCTCCCCTCTCTCCCCCTCGCTTCCCCCCCTCTCTCTCTTTCTCCCTCCCTCTCTATCTCCCCCTCTCCACACACTCTCCCCTCTCTCTCTCTGTCTCTCCTCTCACCCTCTCTCTCTCCCCTCTCTCTCTTCCCTCTCTCTCTCTCTCTCTCTCATCTCTCTCTCCTCCTCTCTCTCCCCCATTTCTCCCTCCCACCTCACTCTCCCCCTTGCTCTTTCCCCTCTCTTTCTCCCTCCTCTTTCTCTTTGCCCCCATCTCTCTTTCTCCCTCTCCCTCTTCCCCCTCTCTCTTTTACCACCCCTCTCTCTTCCCCCCTCTCTCCCATTCTCTCCTACCCTCTCTCTCTCTTCCTTCCCTCACTTTTCCCCCCTCCCTCTCCCACCTCCCTCTCCCACCTCTCTCTCCCCTCTCTCCCTCTTCTCTCTCTCCATCTCTGTCTCTCCCCTCTCACTCTCCCCCCACCCCCCCGTCTCCCTGTCTCCTTCCCCTCTCTCTCCACCTCCCTTTGAGAGTTTGTCCCTTCAGCACAGAGACTCTCGCGGCAGCGGCGCAACGCTTCCGACGGCCCGGGACTCTTGCACTGAGTCTGCTCCATGGCCGGAACTGCAGCAAGCGACTCGCCAGCCCCGCAAACACTCGCCAGCCCCGGCTCCCGGCATCTGTATCCGCCCGCTGCTTCCACCCCTCCCTCAGCCCCAGCTCTCCAACACCCGCGGACCATGCAGTTTATCCGAGTTTTGAAATTTTCGTTGATCACAGAATTACTCACCACAGAGCGTGAGAAATTTCTGATCAGCGTGAGGGCGTGAGAGTTTGCTTGAGGGCGTGATTCTCACGCTCAAAGAGTGAGAGTTGGCAGCCCTGGTTGAAAGGGCAGCTGAGGTTTAGGATTCTGAAATTCTAAGTGCACTTATTATTTGTGTCAGATTGAAAGGAGATGGGAAGTGTTAATTTAGTAATAATTAAGGCACATTGAATGTTGAAATATGTAACATGATGACCTTTCGTTTTTTAGGAAAGAAATAGTTACATAATACTTTGCCACTTCCCAATATCAATTGTTTACTTTTAAATGTACAGTAATTCTGTACGTCTTTGGAGTGTGGGAGGAAACCGAAGATCTCGGAGAAAACCCACGCGGTCACGGGGAGAGAGTACAAACTCCGCACAGACAGCACCCACAGCTGTAAGGCAGCAACTCTACCGCTGTGCAACCGTGGCCGCCCACATACTTTAATGCACTATCCAGAACAGCTTGCTATTAAAAGAACCAAAGTCTGAAATGTTCAGTTAATTATGCTGTACGCTTCTCATGCACACATGAAAGCTCATAACAGATCAATAAACGACAGTGACCTCTTTCCCCTTGACACCCATATTTCCATTTTATCCCCCCCTCCTTCAGGCTTTACATTTCACTCCTCCTTATCTGACACCCTTTCGTCTCCTTATTACCTCTGTCATTTACTCCACCCATCTTCCAATCACTCCCTCCCCCTCACCTGCATGCCAAACTCCCCCCCCCCCCCCCACACACACACTCCAGGGTAAGGGATTCTAAGAGTAGAGGGTATTAGTTTAAGGTGAGAGGGGAAACGTTTAAAAAGGGACATTTTCCTTGCGTATATGGAAGAAGCGAACAGAGGAAGTGGTAGATGGGGATAGAATGTCACCATTTATAACTTGACATGGATAGGAAGGGTTTGGAGGGAAACGATCCAAGTTCAGACAAGTGGAACTAGCTCAGTTAGGCAACTTGGTCAGCATGGGCGAGCTAGATCGACAGGCACATTTCCATGCTGTATAGGTGTACGACTAACATTTCCAATTAAAAGGAGGGTGGAAGTGATCAGGGATCACCTTCAGTATTTAAGTAACTCTGACCAATGGAGTGTTTAATGACAATTTCACCACTATCCTCATAATAATCCACATCAGTGTTTTTTTGCAGACGAAAAGGTAATGGTCGCATATCTATAAACAATGATGTTAGAATTTTCAGCCATTATTTCCATCAATATACCCAACATTAGGGCTGCTAACTTGTGATGTAATAACATAACTTGATGTCTGAAATAATCAAATGTATTTGCTTCATCTCATCCACATTTTCTTGAAACCTAGAGTAACGCTCACGGTCTACTGGGTTGTTGTGACTATACCTTTAATACTTGGACTGCTTAGTGCAGGCACGGGAAATAAATCATTACCCCAACCTGCCCAACATCCTCCCAAACCAGATCTAATGTACCAATGACAGCATCCTCTCTCCAGCAATGAGCCCCTCATTACCTCACAGTCAGTTATTTTTGGTCAACATGTCCAACACCAAACTCCTTATTCTATTATACTATTATACTATTCCAACCCATGCCAGGGCAAGAGGTTATCAGGCTGCAGAGGAACATGTACAAGGATATGATCAGAGTCCAAGTGGAAACCTTGTGAACCTACGCTGCACTCCCTCATAGCAAGAATGTCCTTCCTCAAATTTTGAGACCAAAACTGCACACAATCCTCCAGGTGTGATCTTACTAGGGCCCTGTACAACTGCAGAAGGACTCTTCGTAAATCCATGCTGACTCAGACCGATCCCCACTTTGCTCTCAGTGATCTCAGAACCCCAATGATTAATTGCTTCCATTGAAACTCAGGGAGTGTCCATGAGAGGTGGTGACAGCGAAGTTTGTTTCAAATATTTTGGCACAACTACATTCAAGAAAGGTCAGATTTGGAAAGGGGAACTAACAAGTGAATAACGCTCATCAGCAATTGCTAGAGACCCATTTTAGAATAGGCTTGCTCGGTCTCTGTCCCTACCTTCAGTGATGTGACCAAACGGCAGGATGGTACGCACATGCACATTTAGACTGCCAACCTGCACTAGCTGCCACCTGCCCGCAGCCCAGCAGGTGTGCCAAAAACGACCTATATGGGTCAGTGTTCACGATGTTCGTTGGTGTTTTTAAAAACATTTTTAAAAATTCAAAAAAAGTGTATAACTATAACTTTTTAAACTATCCTTACAATATTTAAACAACTAGCACTTTGAAGTAGTGCTTGTAAATATTATGCCACGTTCTTAATACACTCTGTGGAAACCTTTGTGGTCATTATAACAGTAATTTGTTACATTTAAGAAAGATAGTCACTTCCTCTCCAAAACATCTCAATATCAAAAGGTCTCGTGCTTCATGGATCCTGTACATTGTAATTTAGTATTATGAAATGCTATGCCTATTTTTGTTGCTTAAATTGTGATATTCATAAAGTATTGGACATTATTTACAGAAATTTAAAAGGCACACCAGTTTAACAAAAAAAAAAAATCACATAGAAAGCGAATGGTATGTTAGTATTCATAGCAAAAGGATTGGAGTATAAGAGCAGGGAGGTTCTACTGCAGTTGTACAGGGTCTTGGTGAGACCACACCTGGAGTATTGCGTGCAGTTTTGGTCTCCTAATCTGAGGAAAGGCATTCTTGCCATAGAGGGAGTACAGAGAAGGTTCACCAGACTGATTCCTGGGATGTCAGGACTTTCATATGAAGAAAGACTGGATAGACTCGGCTTGTACTCGCTAGAATTTAGAAGATTGAGGGGGGGGATCTTATAGAAACTTACAAAATTCTTAAGGGGTTGGACAGGCTAGATGCAGGAAGATTATTCCCGATGTTGGGGAATTCCAGAACAAGGGGTCACAGTTTAAGGATAAGGGAGAAATCTTTTAGGACCGAGATGAGAAAAACATTTTTCACACAGAGAGTGGTGAATCTATGGAATTCTCTGCCACAGAAGGTAGTTGAGGCCAGTTCATTGGCTATATTTAAGAGGGAGTTAGATGTGGCCCTTGTGGCTAAAGGGATCAGGGGATATGGAGAGAAGGCAGGTACAGGATACTGAGTTGGATGATCAGCCATGATCATATTGAATGGCGGTGCAGGCTCGAAGGGCCGAATGGCCTACTCCTGCACCTATTTTCTATGTTTCGAAAAGAGAGTAGAGTGAAAATGAGGACGTAATTGGCATGAACAAGTGATAATGATCCCGAAGTGAGCTACAATTTTATTTCTATACATATAAAAACAGAAATCTGTTCCCCAACAGGAAGAGTGTTATCACTTCAAGAATGCATATAGTGAATTATTTAATTTATTTTACTATTTGTGTGTAGAGTCGTAAAATACAGAAACACAACCTTCGGCCTAACTCTTCCGAGATGCCCCATCTAAGTTAGACCCACCTGCCTACGTTTGGCCCATATGCCTGTAAACCTATCCTATGCATATACCTGTCGAATTGTATTTCAAATGTTGTTCTAGTACCTGCCTCAACTACCTCCTCTGGCAGCTTGTTCCATAACCCACCACCCTCTGTGTGTAAAAAGTTTCCCTCTCACCTTAAACCTGTGCCCTGTGGTTTTTGATTCATCTGAAAGTGTGCTGATAAATGCTACAAGTCAACATGACATACAAGTAAATGTTATAAAATTAATTAAACGACTTGGCCATTACACAGTTCAAAATTAGCAATTAAGTACCAATTGAACAACTAAAAAATTAACATTCCCAAAAAGTTATGCTAGCAAACAGTGACTTCTCCAATTATCAAAAATAACCCATTTTTAAGAGAGACGTACAACAACATTCATTTCCCCCAGAGACTCCATTACATGTTTCAGCTGTGAGTTAATCAGTAAATACCATCAGTCATTCTTCAATCAGCTAACAGGAAACACACTTACTTCCAATAGAAGGTCATCAACGTGAAATATCACTCGAGCTCTCTTTGCAAATGCAGCTTGTTGAGTATTTCCTTCTTTTTTTTTTTTAATTCTTGACCTCACATTGGTTCAAATTGTTTGCAACATATTTTGGACTTGCTACTGACTACCAGCCAAAGTAGCAGATTGAAGCAATTTCAAGTGTAATTTGTAGAATGAGAGCAGGGCAGCCAATCATTCAACCCCCTCACATTTGGCAATCTAATAGCCAGCCTATGAAAAACAGGACTGTTGTTTTGTGTTTGACTGCATTAAGTTCAAAATAGCAGTCATGTGTATTAAGATGGTAAATTTAAACTTAAATTTTTAATTTTTTTGTGCAGAGAGCATGATTTGAGGTAATGTGAGAAAGAACAAGGTGAGATGAGATGAAATTCATGTTATAATGCAGTGAATTGTTCAAATCTTATACACATTGGTTAAAAGGATATTTGGTCACATTTATAAGTATGTTGAATATACTTATGGTAAGGAGAACCTTATATGGCTCTTGGAAAATAGCAGAATAATATAATTAATTGGATAATTCTTACAAAGAGCTTGCAGAGAGAGAATGCTTTGAATTGGGCCTATCGTAAACTAGCCGAGAGTAAATAATGAAACGGGTGATGGATTAGTAACATCCTGGGCTTCATTAATTAATTTTGAAGAATGAATTACAACAGAAAATGCTGTAAACACTCAGCAAGTTAGGCGGCATTCAGTCGGCGTAGTGTTTATAAAACCTCTCGCTTGTCTGAGAATTTACAGCATCTGTGAGTTTTTAAAATTATTTTTACACCTTGAATTAAAAATGTTCAATTATTTAAAGGGAAAACGAATTCCCATTCACTCATCTGAATATAATGCTACAGTCTTTGATTATGGCTCAATAGCTAGAGTTCTTGAGGGAGAGAAGTGATGCAAAAGAATATAAAAGAAAGAAAAAGTGAAATATTCAGACTCATCAGAACAATAGGATAGGAATATACATTGAACAGACATCAGCGAATATTGAACAAGGCATAAAGTGATGGAAGAACTCGGCAGGTCAGGCAGCATCTGAGGAGGGAATGGACAAACAATATACCCTTCTTCAGATTGATTGGGATCAGGGAATATTTATTTGCACAATGGGATAAGGAAATCTTAGTTACAGTCAGGTCATTGGTCTGATTTATTGAAGAAAAAAATGCAATATCATTAAGAATGGTAACATTAATTTTTAAGAGATTTTTTAACTGATTGATTAAATACATCTCTTGATGCTCCTGAACACATCATCAGTGATGTAACTTGGGGTCATTGGGTGTTTTGGGTCTTTCAACATCAGACACCCTCACCCAGGCGACCCAGCCGTGGTTGATCAGACCACGACTTGTGTTCAGGTGGCATTCGCTCCTCCCCATGGACCTCCTCTCCTGATCCAGAGCCATCTCGAGGCCTTCTCCGCTGCCTCTGTGGTGTTCTTGATGGCCCTTCTCCTCGCCACTCCGTTGATGCCCAGTGCACTCAAGGCTTTGTAGAGCGATTGCCCTGCAAAACCTCTGCAGCCAACCTCGATGGGCATACACCTTGCCTTCCAGCCCTGCTTGCGGCAGTCTATGACCAGCTCATCATACTTGGCCATCTTCCTCTCGTGGGCCTCCTCCAGACGGTCCTCCCACGGCACTGTCAGTTCCAACAAGATGATGTTTTTGGTCGCCTCTGAGACCAGGAGGATGTCTGGCCTCAGGGTGGTCGTGGCAATGTGCTGTGGGAACTTCAGCTGTTTCACCAGGTCTACGGAAAGCTGCCAGTCCTGCGCAGTCTCCAGGATTCCTGACGGATTCCTGGCTGCTGTGGTTCTTGGCAGCTGCACTCCGGCCTTCACGAAGGTGATCATCTGGGTGGTGGGGCGTACTCGTCTGCAGCTGCTGATTCCCATGCATCTGCAATGGGTTTAAGAACCTGGTCGTGACGCCAGGTGTACCGGCCCTGCCCAAGAGCCTTTGGGCAGCAGCTCAGGATGTGTTCCAACGTCCCCTTGCCTGAGCATTGCGGGCCATCTGGAGATTCAGCTTTGTCCCAGATGAAGAGGTTCGATGGGCTGGGCAGGACATCGTACACTGCCTGGACCAGGAACTTGATACGCTGTGTGAAAATTCTTTTTTAAGAGATTTTTTAACTAAACATATTGTTAAATGAGAGTTGTGTAAAGTAATAATCTAAAATCAATATACTGCTAATACTAGTGAAAATCTTTCAAATGGATAGATCTGAAGAGATTGGACATATCTACAAACCAATGAAGAGGTGCTACCTTACTCTAATGTAAAGTTTTGCACCATTTCTTACAATAACTTGTTCATGCCAGGAGATGATGTTTAAATACGGACTGTAATGTGATATATACTTACTGAAATGTGCTTGATGTTCATAACTACTCTGCCCTATTCAAACATCAAGTAAACAGCAATTTGTACTTAAGATAGTACCTTTATATGAATGGTATAAGGATATTTATGTTTTAAGAAGGTGGCTGGTTAGAACTTCAAGGTGTCCGGTATGAGAATCAATCAGCTTATTATCCCCTTCGCATTGTCTAGAAACACGTACACGTGTAACCCGAAATCACATTGAAAGTATTTCACCCTATACACTATGTTGAGCAGATTCTTTTCTCTGTTGGTGCCAGTGAAATAGTTTGTGGTTAGGTTGGAACAAGAAACCAAGGCTGGTTTCAACCTGTCTGCAGATCCTTCCTCCTCATTATCATTGCTTCTACCACTGAATATAGAATCTGCATTTACGTTCTGCACAACCTTTTCCCACATTTTCCACGGCAGTAGCAACCTTTCTAAAAAGTCCATGAGGCAGAGTCGGTGGATCAATTAAGAAAAATGCAGCACATCTACTAATCTACTAAGGAAAGACTAGATAGACTCGGCTCGTACACGCTAGAATTTAGGAGATTGGGGGGGGATCTTATAGAAACTTACAAAATTCTTAAGGGGTTGGACAGGCTAGATGCAGGAAGATTGTTCCCGATGTTGGGGAAGTCCAGGACAAGGGGTCACAGCTTAAGGATAGAGGGGAAATCCTATAGGACCGAGATGAGAAAAACATTTTTCACACAGAGTGGTGAATCTCTGGAACTCTCTGCCACAGAAGGTAGTTGAGGCCAGTTCATTGGCTATATTTAAGAGGGAGTTAGATGTGGCCCTTGTGGCTAAAGGAATCAGGGGGTATGGAGAGAAGGCAGGTACAGGATACTGAGTTGGATGATCAGCCATGATCATATTGAATGGCGGTGCAGGCTCGAAGGGCCGAATGGCCTACTCCTGCACCTATGTTCTATGTTTCTATGTTCTTATAGAAACTTATAAAAGGACTGGACAAGCTAGATACAGGAAAAATGTTCCCAATGTTGGGCGAGTCCAGAACCAGGGGCCACAGTCTTAGAATAAAGGGGAGGCCATTTAAGACTGAGGTGAGAAAAAATCTTTTCACCCAGAGAGTTGTGAATTTGTGAAATTCCCTGCCATATAGGGCAGTGGAGGCCAAGTCACTGGATGGATTTAAGAGAGAGTCAGATAGAGCTCTAGGGTCGAGTGGAATCAAGAGATTTGGGGTGAAGGCAGGCACGGGTTATTCATTGGGGACTATCAGCCATGATCACAATGAATGGTGGTGCTGACTCGAAGGGCCGAATGGCCTCCTCCTGCACCAATTTTCTATGCTTCTATGTTTAATGTTCTTAATTTTCCTAAAATATATTGCCGTGCCTCCATGCTGATTACTACAAGAATCAGAAGCATTTATTCCTTCATTTTCCCATATGCGTTTTGCAGAAATCTTTCTTGGAAAACGGAGGCCATGCACTCAAAAAATAAAGTGCTGGAGAAACTCAGCGAGCCAGGAGGAATTTTAGGAGTGAATAAACAGACGATGTTTCGGGTCATCAGTCCCTTCATCAATCTTGGCATAGCGTTTAGCACTGACATTGTGGGCCGAATGGCCTGTTCCTGTGCCGTACTGTTCTATGCTCCATTAAATGTCCATTCCCTCCATAGATATTGCCTGACCTGCTGAGAGGTAGAAATAGACCAGCCGCGATCGAATGGCGGAGCAGACTAGATGGGCCGAATGGGCTCATTCTTCTCCTCCGTCTTGTGTCGATGCGTGTTTATATTACTCAAGCTTCATTCAAGCCAGCTCCAAAGTTTAATACGATACAATAATAAAATGAACAGATGTAATCATTTCCTGAAATGTTGCCCATCCTATTCAAGCCAGTTCTTATAATGTTGTTGAAACGTGTAGGCGATTAAGAGCAAGAAACAAAAACTGTGGAGCAAGCAGCAATATTTTACAGTGACAGTAACAAGCTGGAATCCCACTCCACTGCCCAGATGGCCATTGCTCACATGCCCAAGTAATCAATGCCAACAAACGATTTATCAACATGCAGCGTTGCTGAAATGTCCACCAAATGCTCAGCCAGTGTTGAGACACACCAACCTTTTAGCAGCACTCGCTCAGTGACACGGAGGGGTCGCTGGCTCCCCGAGCGTTTCCACCCAGTCCAACCCTTTGCTGACCCTGCTGAGATTCGGCACATTCAGCACAGCTCAGATATGAACAGGCCGGCAGCATCACACCCACCCCAATCTCGCCACTGTCAACCCAGCAATTAAACCAGTGGAAGCAACAGGACAAAGAGAGATTTCTCCCCTCCCTCTCCTTCCACGCGATAGTGATATGGCCCATGAATTATCCCTTCATTGGGATATCGCCGTTAACAATTGTGTTGGGTTCCTTTTCCATTCGGTGGAAGGAATGCACAGGACTTATACAGAAATAAATCTTGAATTTAACAGAGAGATGACTAGACAGAGACTTCGACATAATCCGACACTATGCTATAACGCACTTTACACGAGTAACCTATCCTCATTTCAAATAGAAATTATTGACAGAATTACTTTGTTTCATAAACTTCCATATAAATGTATGCTCGAATTGTCCCAGCGATGTTTTAATTGCAAGCTATCTTGGCTTACTATCTTTACATGCAATGATGTATGATTTTACTGGTAGGTCTGCGGGGTCTTTGAACAGGTCATGGAGTTGTACAGCACGGAAACAGGCCCTTCTGCCCTCTTTGTTTAGGCTGACCAATGTGCAGAAAGGCGCTATATAAATCCCATCCATCATCATCATACTGGGCTCGACCCATTTGCCTACATTTGGCTTCTAAACGCTTCGTATCCATGTGCCTGTCCAGATTGTGGTTTGGTTACCAGTTCATACATGTATTTGTTTTATCCGTGTCAATGTAAAGGCAGAAGAAGAAATCGCAGAGTGTCATGTTTCAGACAACATATCTACGCGATTCCTAACTTCGCATCCGCCTTTAAGTATGATATGGGGGAAAAGTTGTCATCTGAAGATTTACACGTACCAGCTCTAGTGAAACTCAGCAGTCTGTACGTGGTTTCACGTAACTTACTCTGAGGATAGTTTAAAAATAAACTATTTGCCCTGGGGAGCTACCGGCTCTTTCAACGCGATGACAGATTTCGACATTCATAAGCGGAGTGGAGTTGACTGGAAACTCCAGCAGACTCCCCGAGCAATGAAACGGAGACATTCCCGGTTATGTGGATCTCGCAATGTTCATACCAGTTGTATCTTACCTCACCACTCCCCGGTTCCTTCAAACAATATGTCTGTGCTCAGGCTTGCTAGCCCCGGAGAACGTGATCGCCCTCAGACCACAAACTCGGTAGGCGTCTGTCAGCAGGACCAGCGCTCAGAGCCTCACACACTTGTGGTCAGACTCATCACACCCAACGGGCAAGTCGAACTTCAGACACGAGGGGGGCTTCGAGCTTTTTAAAAATCAGTCAGCTCCCGAACAGCCTGGCTCCACCGATATCACTCCTCTGCACCAACTCACCTCGTGTTGGTATGGCACAGTGCTTGACTTGAAGTGGGTCGCTCGCCCAGTACAGACAGACAGACAGGCAGACAGGCCAGTAAACATGCAGCTGACTGAGCCTTCCTCAACAGTGTGTGCATGTCAAATTCCAAACCAAGCGCTTGTCGAGTCGCAGTAAAGTGACTTTTGATCAGAACAGTTACACCACCCGCGGCAATGCATACAATTGTCACTCCACCACAGAAACATCATTACAAGTTTGCTCGCTCTTTTGGAGTGAAAGGGATGTTAGAATCTTTTCGACCTCACCTGGTATTGATGCTAGCTGTATTTACCGGCCGCTACAGTCAAGAATACATAACCCAGTCTTTTTTTAAAGAATATTGGAATGAAGTATGTTCAACTGTTTCATCCGTGGCATGGCCGTCCGAAGGGGAGGGAGGGGGGGGGGGGGGTGCGACCGCACACCCCTTTTTTTCCATTAAGAAAAAAGTCACCCCAAATTTTATTTTTTAATCTAGAAATAAAATCTAGAAAAAAAATAATCAATGTTTCCACTTTGGAAACGGCCAGTTCTGTTCTCTCGTCCCAGTGCGGGAGTGGCTGAATCTGAACCCAACGGCTGTAACCCCAACACCAGTCGCCGCTGCGGCGGAGCCCGCTCCCTTCACCCTGCCGCTGGGGCCCAAGCCATCTTTCCCCCACACCACCCCCGCTGACCCCCGCTGGGCCCATGCCACCCCCGCTGGGTCCACGCCATCCCCGCTGGGCCCATGCCACCCCCGCTGGGCCCACGCCACCCCCGCTGAGCCCACGCCACCCCCGCTGAGCCCACGCCACCCCCGCTGGGCCCACGCCACCCCCGCTGGGTCCATGCCACCTTCATTCCCCCCGCCCGCTGGGCCCGCGCCACCTTCATCTTCGCCCCCCCCCCCCCCACCCCGCAAGAAAGAGGGGGGATGTGGGAGGGGGAGGGGAGAGAGAGATGGGGAGGAGAGAGGGAAAGGGGAATTATCTTGAGTGAGATTGCAAAATTAAGGTAGGATTAAGAGCTATTATATTTTCTCCTCCATATGAATAATATTAAACAATATCAAATAATATCAAAGAATTGGAACTGCTTTCTTTTCCTTGATAACAATACGGAAAAATATGAATTCCATAGTTTGTGACATAAATACACATTTTAATGGGATCATTATATACAGATGTAACATTTCCATTTCGAGATCGGGGGGAGTGCTGGGGGCAAATATGCGTCAAGCCGATAGCCTAATCGTTAAAGAGTTAAAAGATAGCCTAATCGATAAAGCGCTGAGAAGAGGAATCAGAGCTGCCAAGGAAAGATACTCTGAGAAGTTGAGGAGCAAGTTCTCAGCTAGTGACTCTTCTTCAGTTTGGAAGGGCATGCAAGAAATCACCAGCTATAAGAGGAAAGCCCCCCGCTCTTTGGACAATCGTCAGCTGACGAACAACCTGAATGAGTATTACTGCAGGCTTGAAAATCAGAAACTTAACCCTGGTACCCCCTCCCCAACAAACACAGCCAGACCCCAGTCTGCAAAGAATGGACCCTGCACCCTCTCCTTCCCATTCACCACTTCACACCTACTTAAGGCAAGACTCCAGTATGAAAAGAGTGGACCCTTTCCCACCCCAACCAACACATCACACCCACTCACAGCCTGACCTCAGTCTGCAAAGACTGGGCCCTTTTACACCCACCCCACTCCAATCACCACTTCACACCCAATGACTGCACCTCCACAGACACCTCTGTCAAGCTTCTCAAGTTTGTGGATGACGAAACCCTGATTGGACTGATCCAGGATGGGGATCTCTGTACTCGTTTCAGTTTGACATCTTTCCTATAACATGGTGCCCAGAACTGAACACAATATTCTAAATGCGGTCTCACCAACGTCTTATACAACTGCAACATGACCTCCAAACTTCTATACTGAATACTCTGACTGATGAGGGCCAAAGTGCCAAAATACTTTTTGACCATAGAAACATAGAAACATAGACCACCTGATATACCTGCGACACGACCTTCAAGGAACCATGCAACCATCAACCATTCCTCTGCCCACCTGGCTAATTGATCCAGATCCTGCTGCAATCTTTCACAACCATCTTCACTATCTGCAAAACCACTCACTTCTGTGACGTTTCAGAGTGCTGGAGTAACTCAGCGGGCCAGGTTGAGTATAGAAGTTGGGAGGTCATGTTGCAGTTGCATAAGAAGTTGGTGAGGCCGCATTCAGAGTATTGTGTTCAGTTCTGGGCACCATGTTATAGGAAAGATGTCATCAAACTGGAAAGGGTACAGTGAAGATTTAGTGAAGTTGCCAGGACTAGAGGGCCAGAGCTATAGGGAGAGGTTGAGTAGGCTGGGACTATTTCATGGAGCACAGGAGGCTGAGGGATGATCTAATAGAGGTGTATAAAATCATGATTTGAATAGATATGGTTGAGTCTTTTGCCCAGAGTAAGTGAATCGAGGAGCAGAGGACATAAGTTTAAGGTGAAGGGCAAAAGATTTAATAGGAATCTGAGGGGTATGTTTTTCACATAAAGGGTGGTAGGTGTATGGAACAAGCTGCCAGAGGAGGTAGTTGTGACATTTAAGAAACAGTTAGACAGGTACATGGATAGGACAGGTTCGGAGGGATATGGATCAAACGTGAGCAGGTGGGACTAGTGCAGATGGGACATGCTGGGCCGAAGGGCCTGTTTCCACACTGTATCACCCTATGACTATCTTTCCCTCTCAAACCCATTCTCCTGCATTCTCCCCATTATCTCTGACACCCCTATCAATCAAGAATCTATCAATCTCCTCCTGAAAAATGTCCATTGACTTGACCTCCACAGCTGTCTGTGGCAATGAATTCCACAGTTCACCACCCTCTGACTTAAGAAATCCCTGCTCATCTCCTTCCTAAAGGAATGTCTTTTAATTCTGAGGCTGTGGCCACTGGTCCTAGACTCTCCTACTAGTGGTAACATCCTCTCCAGATCCCAAATATCGGCAGCCAGTGAAGACCAGGGCATGTCAGGGGCAGGCTGTTGTAGAAGCGGCTGTCTCTGCTGATGCGGGGCAAGAGAGTAGCAGTCCGGACAGGAATCCACCCTGGCCTTGATGTACTTGGCCATGCCCGGCCAGTAATATTGTTCCTGGGCATGCAAGATAGTGGCATCTGCCCCGGGATGCCCCATGTGGGCGGCGTCGAAGTACAAACCATGCAGCGAGGCAGGGACGACCACTTTGTGTCCCTTGATAATAATACCGTCCCAGAGGACCAACTCATCGCGGACCAAAAAATAGGGGTGGACGCTGGCAGGCAACGAAGTTCGTTTGGTAGGCCACCCGCGCTTGATGACAGCAGCAAGCTTTCAAACAAGTCCGGGTACTCGGATAGTGGATCCATCACTGCTTGCACCTCGTGGACCGTACGGTCAAAGGACACCAGACCAAGATCCTGGCAGGCCTGGTTGCTCAGTAAAGTTACACAGTCGCAATCCAGAATAAAGAACGACAGGTCACGGGAAGATTTCTGTAGCACGCAATGGAAGGTCGCCCTCCCCACAGGTGTTAGCTCCTCTCCCCCATAGGCACGCAAAACAGAGCGATCTGCAGTCAACAGCTCATTATTCATTATCTTGTTGAACAGTGATGTTGACATTACGTTCACTTTTGCCCCCGTATCCAGCTTCGCAGAGAAGGACCTGTTGTCCCCTGTCAGGTCTTCTCTCTCTCCGACTTCTGCTCATTCTACCCCTTCTGTTTCACCTGGCTCACCTGTGCCTCTCCGTTCCCCTTCCAAGCTTGGTTCTCCACCCACCTTCTCTCCCCCTCCTGTTTCTGTTCCTGTCCCTCCTCCTATTCTTTCGGGTGGGGAGGGTGAGGGTGCTGTGCGCACTCGCTCGGGTCGGATTGTAAAACCTCCGGCTCGATATGGAGAGTTTGCTTAGGTTTGCAGGTACTGTATAACCAACCTGCCATTGCTGTAACTTGTTTAATTTGTAAGGGGAAGGATGTAGATGGTTTATGCATGCAACCTATAATGTAGCTACCTCATCACCACTAACCACGCCCCATCATATTAGTATAACTGTAGTATCCTCCCTTTGTTCCTCCCACTAGGTCCCGGTACGCCTGAAGGCTGGATGCAGTCAGTGCTGGGACGTGTGTGCCATGTGCTATAATAAACTCCTAGTAAAGGTTACAGTGTGTCAGCTATCACTCCTTTACACATTCCATCCAGGTTTTTACCAGGCTGGGACAGACGGCAACAGCTTCACACCATTTCCCAAAGCTTGTGTCCTGTCCTGCATCACCCAAGGCAGCAGAGACGTTATAGGAGAGGGCAAGCACTGTAACAAAGTAGCTCACGATGGTTTGGGTAACATTCAGGAATGTCTATGCATGGCACATCATGAATATTACTGAAGAACGGTCTTGACCCGAACTATAATCTATACTTTTTCTCCAGAGATGCTGCCTGACCCACTGAGTTACTCCAGCACCCTGTGACATGTCACCTATCCATGTTCTCCACAGATGCTGCCTGACTCACTGAGTTACTCCAGCACTCTGTGACATGTCACCTATCCATGTTCTCCACAGATGCTGCCTGACTCGCTGAGTTACTCCAGCATTCTGTGAAACGTCGACTATTCATATTCTCCGCAGATACTGCCTGACCCACTGAGTTACTCCAGCACTTTGTGACTATTTTCCCTTCACCCATCTGCCCAAGCCCACTCTCCCCCCTCCTTTCCTATGTTCCTTTCCACCCATAAACCTCTCTCTGCCTTTACATTTCACTCCGCTTTCAAATCTGCTCTACTTATCTACATGCATTTTTCTTCTTAGCTTTTTAGTCATAGAATGATGCAGTGTGGAAACAGGCCCTTCAGCCCAACTTGCCCACACGGACCGACATGTCCCATCTACACTAGTCCCACTCACACGCTTTTGCCCATATCCATCTAAATCTGTCCTATCCGTGTACGTGTCCAAATGTCTCTTAAACATTAGGATAGTCCCAGCCGTAACTACCTCCTCTGGCAGCTCGTTACATACGCCCAGCACACTTTGCGTGAAAAAGCTACCTCAGATTCCTGTTAATTTCTGAAATATTGGTCATAAATTTGGTGCAAAAATGCTCCAAAACAAGGCTCAGAATGCATCAGAGAGCATCTAAAACCCCTGAGCTTCCAGGGCCCTTAAGCGTGCCCTGTACCCCGGCATCGAGGGACTTCACGCTTCACGCTCGTGATGTGTGCAGCGCGCACATTATTTCACATTATGTTTTTTGTAATCCTGTCATGCCACCCCCCTTTTTGAAAAGCTTCGTATGGGCCTACGTGGTCTTTTCTCGGTGCTAGTTGCTTCTACAGTGAGTGGGAATGCTTGATGTCAAAGTTTCAACGCACTTGCCGCTGAGCACTTCCTCTTTTCGGTTTTGACTCGAGAGGTTCGGTTATTTTTTCATGCTGGAAGGAAGCCATGGAACGGAAACTACTCAGCGTTGAGGCCGTTAGGAGGAAATGCGCTCTGTGAAGATAAATTGAGATGATCGAGAGAAATTAGTTATTGGCCTTTGGTCACTGCTGAAGGCACAGATGCTGCTATTTAATTGATTAGAAATATTGGCAAATGAAGGATAAAGATATCAGTTCAAAATTGGAATTATATCCCAGAGAAGTAGAAACCATCTCATGAACATTTATAGACAATAGGTGCAGGAGTAGGCCATTCGGCCTTTCGAGCCAGCACTGCCTTTCACTGTGATCATGGCTGATCATCCACAATCAGTACCCCGTTCCTGCCTTCTCCCCATATCCCCTGACTCCGCTATCTTTAAGAGCTCTATCTAACTCTCTCTTGAAAGCATCCAGAGAACTGGCCTCCACTGCCTTCTGAGGCAGAGAATTCCACAGATCCACAACTCTCTGGATGAAATTTGTCTCATAGCTGTGAGCATTTGTAGAATTATATCCTTGTCGCTCTTGATGTAGTTTTTACTTCAATCCTAGACACTCATTTTGATGAGCGACGTTCCTTATCTTTACCCTGGGATGGAGGACATTTTGATCAGTATTGTTTGTGAAATACATGGATGACTTGAATGAAAGTATCGATGGGTTGGCTAATACATTTGTAGCCAACACACAAATTGGTGGAGTTGCGATTGGTAGAAGGATGTCAAGGATACAGCGAGATACAGATCAGCTGCAGATAGGGGAGGAGAAATGGAAGATAGTGTTTGATCAGACACAATGTGAGGTGTTGCACTTTGGAGGTCAAATATAAGCGGAAGGTATAGTCAATGGCAGGACTTTTAATACCACAAGAATCTTGAGGTCCAAGTCTATAGAAAGTAGCAACACAAGTTGTAAATAAGGCATATGGTATGTTTGTTTTTACTGGTTCAGGCATTGAGTATAAGAGTCGGGAAGTCATGTTGTAGCATTATAAAACTTTGGTTCCGCCACGTTTGGAGTATTGCATGCTGATGCTTAATTGCTGATCACTTAATTACAGGAAGGATGTGAAGGCTTTGGAGAGGGTGCAGAAGAGGTATAACGGAATGCTGCCCGGATTGCAGTATATTAGCTGCCAGGAGCGGTTGGACAAGCCTGGATTGTTTTCTCTAGAGTGTCAGAGACAGAGGGAAGACCTGATGGAAGTATATAGAGTTCTGAGAGTTCTAAGGTAGATAGCCAGAATTATTTTCCCAGGATGGAAATGTCAAATAGCAGTGGACATGGTTTTTAAATCAGAGGGGTAAAGTTTAAAAGAGATGTGTAAGGCAATTTTTTTTACACAGTGGTGGGTGTCCAGAATGTGTTACTAGATGTGGCGTCAGAAATAGATACAGTTATGGCAATTAAGAGATATGTGGATATGCAGGGATTGGAAGGGTATGAAGCACATGCAGGCAAAAGGGAATAGTTTAATTTGGTCAAACATTCTGGGCCAAAGGGCCTGTTCCTACGCTTTACTATTGTATGTTCCACATGGCCATCCGAAGGGGGGGTGCGTTGGGTGCGACCGCACCCCCCTTTTTCCCCCCTAAGAAAAAATCACCCCAAAATTTTTTTTTTTAAACGGAAAAAAAAAAGTAACGTTTCCACTTTGGAAACGGCCAGTTCTCTGCTCTCCCGTCGCCGGGCAAGAGTGGCGGAATCTGAACCCAACGGCTGTAACCTCAACACCAGATGCCGCTGCGGCGGAGCCCGCTCCCATCGCCTCCGGGGCCCAAGCCATCTTCCCCCCACACCAGCCTCGCTGACCCCCGCTGGGCCCACGCCACCCCGGCTGGGCCCACGCCACCCCCGCTGGGCCCACGCCACCCGTGAGGGGGGGATGTGAGAGGGGAGAGGGGGAGAGAGAGATGGGGGAGGGGAGAGGGAAAGGGGGATTATCTTTAGTGAGATTGCAAAATTAAGGTAGGTTTTACAGCTATTATATTTTCTCCTCCATATGAATAATATTAAACAATATCAAATAATATCAAACAATTGGAACTGCTTTCTTTTCCTTGATAATAATTCTGAAAAATATGAATTCCATAGTTTGTGACATAAATACACATTTTAATGGAATCATTATATACAGATGTAATATTTCAATTTCGAGATCGGGGGTGGGGGGGGGGGAGGGGGGTTGGGGGCAAATATGCATCAAGCCGATAGCCTAATCGTTAAAGAGTTAAAAGATAGCCTAATCGATAAAGAGCTGAGAAGAGGAATCAGAGCTGCCAAGGAAAGATACTCTGAGAAGTTGAGGAGCAAGTTCTCAGCTAGTGACTCTTCTTCAGTTTGGAAGGGCATGCAAGAAATCACCAGCTATAAGAGGAAAGCCCCCCGCTCTTTGGACAATCGTCAGCTGACGAACAACCTGAATGAGTTTTACTGCAGGTTTGAAAATCAGAAACGTAACCCTGGTACCCCCTCCCCAACAAACACAGCCAGACCCCAGTCTGCAAAGAATGGACCCTGCACCCTCTCCTTCCCATTCACCACGTCACACCTACATAAGGCAAGTGTGGCTGAGGAACTGGTGCACGGGGCAGGGATTTAGATTCTTAGATCACTGGGATCTGTTTTGGGGTAAGGGGGAACTGTACAAAAGGGACGGATTGCATCTTAACAGGTGTGGGACCAGCATTCTGGCAGGCAGGTTTGCCACTGCTACACGGGTGGTTTTAAACTGAATAAGGGGGGTGGGGTGTCGAATGGGATAGTGGAGGATGGAGTTAAAGGGAAAGGGTTTCTTAAATGTGTGAGCGTAGAGACAGAGGGGTGTAAAAGAGGGTAGAAGCAATAGGTAGCAAGGTGAAAAGTAAAAGTGGCAGGCAGACAAAACCAGGGCAAAAATCAGAAAGGGCCACATTTCAACATAAATGTATAAGGGGTAAGAGTGTTGTAAAAACAAGCCTGAAGGCTTTGTGTCTCAATGCAAGGAGCATTCGTAATAAGGTGGATGAGTTGAATGTGCAGATAGCTATTAATGACTATGATATAGTTGGGATCACGGAGACATGGCTCCAGGGTGACCAAGGCTGGGAGCTGAACATCCAGGGATATTCAATATTCAGGAGGGATAGAGAGAAAGGAAAAGGAGGTGGGGTAGCATTGCTGATTAGAGAGGAGATTAACGCAATGGAAAGGAAGGACATTATGACTATGATATAGTTGGGATCACGGAGACATGGCTCCAGGGTGACCAAGGCTGGGAGCTGAACATCCAGGGATATTCAATATTCAGGAGGGATAGAGAGAAAGGAAAAGGAGGTGGGGTAGCGTTGCTGATTAGAGAGGAGATTAACGCAATGGAAAGGAAGGACATTAGGACATATGGGGGAGGATGTGGAATCGGTATGGGTAGAGCTGCGAAACATTAAGGGGCAGAAAACGCTGGTGGGTGTTGTGTACAGGCCACCTAACAGTAGTAGTGAAGTTGGAGATGGTATCAAACAGGAAATTAGAAATGCGTGCGACAAAGGCAAAACCGTTATAATGGGTGACTTCAATCTACATATAGATTGGGTGAATCAAATTGGCAGGGGTGCTGAGGAAGAGGATTTCTTGGAATGTATGCGGGATAGTTATCTAAATCAACATGTAGAGGAACCAACGAGAGAGCATGCTATTTTAGACTGGGTATTGAGTAATGAGGAAGGGTTAGTTAGCAGTCTTGTTGTATGTGCCCCCTTGGGCAAGAGTGACCATAATATGGTTGAGTTCTTCATTAGGATGGAGAGTGACATTGTTAATTCAGAAACAATGGTTCTGAACTTAAAGAAAGGTAACTTTGAGGGTATGAGATGTGAATTGGCCAAGATTGACTGGCAATTAATTCTAAAAGGGTTGACGGTGGATATGCAATGGAAGACATTTAAAGACTGCATGGATGAACTACAAAAATTGTTCATCCCAGTTTGGCAAAAGAATAAATCAAGGAAGGTAGTGCATCCGTGGATAACAAGGGAAATCAGGGATAGTATCAAAGCGAAGGATGATGCGTACAAATTAGCCAGAAAAAGCAGCATACCGGAGGACTGGGAGAAATTCAGAGACCAGCAGAGGAGGACAAAGGGCTTAATTAGGAAAGGAAAAATAGATTATGAAAGAAAACTGACCAAAGAAGGGAACATAAAAACTGACTGCAAAAGTTTTTATAGATATGTGAAAAGAAAGAGATTAGTTAAAACAAATGTAGGTCCCTTGCAATCAGAAACAGGTGAGTTGATCATGGGGAACAAGGATATGGCGGACCAATTGAATAACTACTTTGGTTCCGTCTTCACTAAGGAAGACATAAATAATCTGCCGGAAATAGCAGGGGACCGCGGGTCAAAGGTGTTGGAGGAATTGAGTGAAATCCAGGTTAGCCGGGAAGTGGTGTTGGGTAAATTGAATGCATTAAAGGCCGATAAATCCCCAGGGCCAGATAGGCTGCATCCCAGAGTACTTAAGGAAGTAGCTCCAGAAATAGTGGATGCATTAGTAATAATCTTTCAAAACTCTTTAGATTCTGGAGTAGTTCCTGAGGATTAGCGGGTAGCAAACGTAACCCCACTTTTTAAGAAGGGAGGGAGAGAGAAAACGGGGAATTACAGACCAGTTAGTCTAACATCGGTAGTGGGGAAACTGCTAGAGTCAGTTATTAAAGATGGGATAGCAGCACATTTGGAAAGTGGTGAAATCATTGGACAAAGTCAGCATGGATTTACAAAAGGTAAATCATGTCTGACGAATCTTATAGAATTTTTCGAGGATGTAACTAGTAGCGTGGATAGGGGAGAACCAGTGGATGTGGTGTGTCTGGACTTCCAGAAGGCTTTCGACAAGGTCCCACATAAGAGATTAGTATACAAACTTAAAGCACACGCATTGGGGGTTCAGTATTGATGTGGATAGAGAACTGCCTGGCAAACAGGAAGCAAAGAGTAGGAGTAAACGGGTCCTTTTCACAATGGCAGGCAGTGACTAGTGGGGTACCGCAAGGCTCAGCGCTGGGACCCCAGCTATTTACAATATATATTAATGATCTGGATGAGGGAATTGAAGGCAATATCTCCAAGTTTGCGGATGACACTAAGCTGGGGGGCAGTGTTAGCTGTGAGGAGGATGCTAGGAGACTGCAAGGTGACTTGGATAGGCTGGGTGAGTGGGCAAATGTTTGGCAGATGCAGTATAATGTGGATAAATGTGAGGTTATCCATTTTGGTGGCAAAAACAGGAAAGCAGACTATTATCTAAATGGTGGCCGACTAGGAAAAGGGGAGATGCAGCGAGACCTGGGTGTCATGGTACACCAGTCATTGAAAGTGGGCATGCAGGTGCAGCAGGCAGTGAAGAAAGCGAATGGTATGTTAGCTTTCATAGCAAAAGGATTTGAGTATAGGAGCAGGGAGGTTCTACTGCAGTTGTACAGGGTCTTGGTGAGACCACACCTGGAGTATTGCGTACAGTTTTGGTCTCCAAATCTGAGGAAGGACATTATTGCCATAGAGGGAGTGCAGAGAAGGTTCACCAGACTGATTCCTGGGATGTCAGGACTGTCTTATGAAGAAAGACTGGATAGACTTGGTTTATACTCTCTAGAATTTAGGAGATTAAGAGGGGATCTTATAGAAACTTACAAAATTCTTAAGGGGTTGGACAGGCTAGATGCAGGAAGATTGCTCCCGATGTTGGGGAAGTCCAGGACAAGGGGTCACAGCTTAAGGATAAGGGGGAAATCCTTTAAAACCGAGATGAGAAGAACTTTTTTCACACAGAGAGTGGTGAATCTCTGGAACTCTCTGCCACAGAGGGTAGTCGAGGCCAGTTCATTGGCTATATTTAAGAGGGAGTTAGATGTGGCCCTTGTGGCTAAGGGGATCAGAGGGTATGGAGAGAAGGCAGGTACAGGATACTGAGTTGGATGATCAGCCATGATCATATTGAATGGTGGTGCAGGCTCAAAGGGCCGAATGGCCTACTCCTGCACCTAATTTCTATGTTTCTATGTAAGACTCCAGTATGAAAAGAGTGGACCTTTTCCCACCCCAACCAACACTTCACACCCACTCACAGCCTGACCTCAGTCTGCAAAGACTGGGCCCTTCTACACCCACCCCACTCCAATCACCACTTCACACCCAATTACTAATTTTTAACCAGTCCCTGCCTTCTTCAAAGTCTCCACTATTGTCCCTGTACCAAAAAAGGTAAGGATTACTGGTCTTAATGACTACAGGCTTGTCGCACTGACTTCTGTAGTCATGGAGACCGTTGAAAGGCTTGTGCTGACCAAGCTGAAAAATATCACAATCCCTCTGCTGGACCATCTGCATTTTGCATATTGGGACAATAGACCTGTGGATGACGCAGTCAATCTGGGCCTACACTTCATCCTCCAGCACCTAGACCGCCAGGGAACCTATGCGAGGATTTTGTTTTATTGATTTTAGCTCTGCATTCAACACCATTGTGCCAGAGCTACTACGCTCCAAACTTTCTGAGTTGACTGTGCCTGAACCCCTCTGTCGGTGGATCACCAGATTTCTGACAGACAGGAAGCAGCATGTGAGGCAGGAAAGCATATCTCGGACCCGCAAACGCTCAGCATAGGAGCAACGCAAGATGCGTACTCTCACCTCTCCTCTACTCTCGACACACCAATGACTGCACCTCCACAGACACCTCTGTCAAGCTTCTCAAGTTTGCGGATGACACAACCCTGATTGGACTGATCCAGGATGGGGATCTCTGTACTCTTTTCAGTTTGACATCTTTCCTATAACATGGTGCCCAGAACTGAACACAATATTCTAAATGCGGTCTCACCAAAGTCTTATACAACTGCAACATGACCTCCCAACTTCTATACTGAATACTCTGACTGATGAGGGCCAAAGTGCCAAAATACTTTTTGACCACCTGATATACCTGCGACACGACCTTCAAGGAACCATGCAACCATCAACCATTCCTCTGCCCACCTGGCTAATTGATCCAGATCCTGCTGCAATCTTTCACAACCATCTTCACTATCTGCAAAACCACTCACTTCTGTATCATCAGCAAACTTGCTAATCTTGCCCTGTTCTGTGACGTTTCAGAGTGCTGGAGTAACTCAGCGGGTCGGGTGAGTATAGAAGTTGGGAGGTCATGTTGCAGTTGCATAAGAAGTTGGTGAGGCCGCATTCAGAGTATTGTGTTCAGTTCTGGGCACCATGTTATAGGAAAGATGTCATCAAACTGGAAAGGGTACAGTGAAGATTTACGAGGATGTTGCCAGGACTAGAGGGCCAGAGCTATAGGGAGAGGTTGAGTAGGCTGGGACACTATTTCATGGAGCACAGGAGGCTGAGGGATGACCTAATAGAGGTGTATAAAATCATGATTTGAATAGATATGGTTGAGTCTTTTGCCCAGAGTAAGTGAATCGAGGAGCAGAGGACATAAGTTTAAGGTGAAGGGCAAAATATTTAATAGGAATCTGTGGGGTATGTTTTTCACACAAAGGGTGGTAGGTGTATGGAACAAGCTGCCAGAGGAGGTAGTTGAGGCAGGGACTATCGCAACATTTAAGAAACAGACAGGTACATGGATAGGACAGGTTCGGAGGGATATGGATCAAATGTGGGCAGGTGGGGCTAGTGCAGATGGGACTTGCTGGGCCGAAGGGCCTGTTTCCACACTGTATCACCCTATGACTCTATCTTTCCCTCTCAAACCCATTCTCCTGCCTTCTCCCGATTACCTCTGACACCCGTATCAATCAAGAATCTATCAATCTCCTCCTGAAAAATGTCCATTGACTTGACCTCCACAGCTGTCTGTGGCAATGAATTCCACAGTTCACCACCCTCTGACTTAAGAAATCCCTGCTCATCTCCTTCCTAAAGGAATGTCTTTTAATTCTGAGGCTGTGGCCACTGGTCCTAGACTCTCCCACTAGTGGAAACACCCTCACCAAATCCACTCCATCCAGGTTTTTACCAGGCTGGGACAGACGGCAACAGCTTCACACCATGTCCCAAAGCTTGTGTCCTGTCCTGCATCACCCAAGGCAGCAGAGATGTTATAGGAGAGGGCAAGCACCGTAACAAAGTAGCTCACGATGGTTTGGGTAACATTCAGGAATGTCTATGCATGGCACATCATGAATATTACTGAAGAACGATCTTGACCCGAACTATAATCTATACCTTTTCTCCAGAGATGCTGCCTGACCCACTGAGTTACTCCAGCACTCTGTGATATGTCACCTATCCATGTTCTCCACAGATGCTGCCTGACTCACTGAGTTACTCCAGCACTCTGTGAAACGTCGCCTATTCATATTCTCCGCAGATGCTGCCTGACCCACTGAGTTACTCCAGCACTTTGTGACTATTTTCCCTTCACCCATCTGCCCAAGCCCACTCTCCCCCCTCCTTTCCTATGTTCCTTTCCACCCATAAACCTCTCTCTGCCTTTACATTTCACTCCTCTTTCAAATCTGCTCTACTTATCTACATGCATTTTTCTTCTTCACTTTTTAGTCATAGAAGTTCAAGTTCAAGTTCAAGTGAGTTTATTGTCATGTGTCCCTGTATTGGACAATGAAATTCTTGCTTTGCTTAAGCACACAGAAAATAGTAGGCATTTACTACAAAACAGATAAATGTGTCCATATACCATGATATAAATATATACACACATGAATAAATAAACTGATAAAGTGCAAATAACAGAAAGTGGTTATTAATAATCAGAGTTTTGTCCGAGCCAGGTTTAATAGCCTGATGGCTGTGGGGAAGTAGCTATTCCTGAACCTGGTTGTTGCAGTCTTCAGGCTCCTGTACCTTCTACCTGAAGGTAGCAGGGAGATGAGTGTGTGGCCAGGATGGTGTGGGTCTTTGATGATACTGCCAGCCTTTTTGAGGCAGCGACTGTGATAAATCCCCTTGATGGAAGGAAGGTCAGAGCCGGTGATGGACTGGGCAGTGTTTACTACTTTTTGTAGTCTTTTCCTCTCCAGGGCGCTCAAATTGCCGAACCAAGCCACGATGCAACCGGTCAGCATGCTCTCTACTGTGCACCTGTAGAAGTTAGAGAGAGTCTTCCTAGAATGATGCAGTGTGGAAACAGGCCCTTCAGCCCAACTTGCCCACACCGACCGACATGTCCCATCTAAACTAGTCCCACTCACACGCGTTTGGCCCATATCGATCTAAATCTGTCCTATCCATGTACGTGTCCAAATGTCTCTTAAACATTAGGATAGTCCCAGCCTTAACTACCTCCTCTGGCAGCTTGTTACATACACCCAGCACCCTTTGTGTGAAAAAGCTACCTCTCAGATTCCTGTTAATTTCTGAAATATTGGTCATAAATTTGGTGCAAAAATGCTCCAAAATAAGGCTCAGAATGCATCAGAGAGCATCTAAAACCCCTGAGCTTCCAGGGCCCTTAAGCGGGCCCTGGACCCTGGCATCGAGGGACTTCACGCTTCGCACTCGTGATGTAATCCTGTCATGCCACCCCCCTTTTTGAAAAGCTTCGTACGGGCCTGATTCCATGACTCCAAATGCTAATTAAAAATTCTTTTCTTAAACCAAGATGTAGAAATTCAATTGCATGATGCCCGTTAAGATTGGAATCTCTGAAGTCCCTCACCACCAGGTTCAGGAACAGCCACTTTCCTACAACTATCAGGTTCTTGAACCAACCTGCACAATCCTAAATTACAATTAAAACACAACGTACAGAATTAGCGCTCAACCAAGCCCACAGTCAAAGTACTATCTAAACTGAATATACCAACTTATGCTGAGGACAATAACTCCATTATCAATAAACAGCTACCTAATGTTAACAAGCTCATTTTTAAAAAACTGATCGTGTAGATGCAAGTATATCATTCGGGTTATCAAGTGGGCACCTCCCTTCACTGGTGTTTCATTGAGTTAGGCCCACGACACCTCGGGAAGGTTCAACCATTAGTTCTGACAACCCAGAACAACCCCCTCAATACGTGCCCACACCACCTATGCCAGCAGTATCTACTAAATAACAGAAACTACACTCTAACAAATGCTAAACACTCGCATCCTATCCTCCACTTATCCCAACCCATCATTGAACTCGTAACACCACAAATATCAACCCTGCATAAAACCGGGATACACTTACACAGACTACACTTACACAGCAATACACATACCGCATGTTATGCGTTTCCTTTCTGCCCCCAACTGACATTATCTCTTCTCCACCAAATCCACCTACTACCTTGCTCTGCTGCCTCTGACATCTGCTTTATAACCTGACGCAAACTCTGTCCACAAACTCCTAGCTCTCCCAATAGCAACATGGTTGATCTCGCAATGAAACCTCTTCAACCCACCCCTACCGGACGTACTCTTGCTCTCCACCCTCGCTGCTCAACCTCTGCTGCTAACTCTACATATCTAAGCCTTTTTGCCTTTCATAAGCCTCATCCACTAAGTTCTCCCAAGGCACCGTCAGTTCTATAAAATATACTATCCACTGATTAACTGACCATAAACACTATATCAGGCCTCAAACTAGTACAAATTATTTCCTGCGGAACATCAAGCTTTCCTCCTAAATCTACCTGCATCTCCCAATCATTGGCTCGCCGTAACTGGCCCAACTCATACCTGTTTAAAAACTTCCCTCCTCCACCTTTCTCTCCTTCACGGACAAAGTGAATCGCTTCACTCTCAGTCCTGATACCGACTGAGTTCACTTGTGCTCTCCTCCTCTCAATTGTGCAGCGATACACTTCAAGACCTGGTTATGTCGCCAAGTGTACCCACCCTGAGAAAGACTAGTCCTGCATCCTGATAATCCTACATCCTCAACATTGCCACCGCTGCTTCTTTTTTCGTGTCCTTATGCTATATAGTGGCTCGCCATTGCTGTACACATCGTTACGCTGTTGAAGTGTTAAGTGCAAGGTCTGTAGTAGTACATGGATTATCCAGCAATGGGCATTGCAGTAGGTGTTGCATTGTCTGGGTCTGTGTGCCACAGTCACAGGTTGTTGTGCCCTCGATGTAGCCCCATTTGTGCATTGTCACCCTTGACCACCCGACCCCAGTTGGCAGTCGGTTGAGACATCTCCAGTTCAGCCGGTGTTCAGCAGCACCTGGGGGTAAGCGCCCTGCTGCTGGTAAGTGCCCATCTTGGTGGAAATAGTGGCTAGTCTGTTCTTCCACATCTGGAGGCGACCTTCAGTTGGTGTTGTTTCCAATGGAGTGACGCTGGTTAGGAAGCTCTGAAGACGGGGGACACGCCAGGATCTCACCTACGCATTGTTTGAGGTACTGCGGTGAGCTTCGGTGGCGATGGGGCCACGCGGTCGATGAGCGTGAGGGGGGAATGGAAGACAATAGTGGCCCAGCGTGGGGGGGCCGCCTTGAGGGACGATGGGAGAACAAAGGAGAACCCAGTATGGGGAAGGGGAGTCACTAGTTTAGAATCCTCTGCCCACGGGATAAGTCTGTGTTTGTTCCGATGAAGGCACTGTGCACACGGCAGCCAGACAACAGTTGCTTGTCTTTTTCCTTTTGTTTCCACTTTTAATTTCAAGTTTTTGTCTACCTTGTGTGTTTTGACTGTCGGCAGACCAATATCCCTCCGGCGATGAATAAAGTTTATCGTAACGCATCATGATGGCAGCACATCATAAATAGCCCCTATAAGGAAACTTACATGACCCGCCTCCATGCACCACAGGTCCCTCCAGCTAAATTTATTTTCTACACTATCCCAGTTCATCCATGGTCCCTGCTTAACCTGACCTACTGCCCTTGTACATCTCACTGCTTCCTCCTGACAATGTACCTGCTCTACAACCAATTTCCTCCTCTCTGTTGGACCTACCTTACTCCACACTGGTTTTCCTGTGTTGAGCCCTAAGCCTCCTTTCCCTTGCTGCACCCAACCAACAATGTCTGCATGCCTCCGAGCTGCTTGTGCTTCTTGTACTGCCCGCTTTTGAGTTCCACTTCCTCTAGTTACACTTGGCACCAGATTACTAACTAAGGTATCCTTGCTCCCTGATTCTTGCAACTCTCACCTCACCTTAGCACACTTGAACTCCTCTGTTATGGGGCCTTTTCACGGGGCGAGTTGACGCAAGATGTCACCAGAGTGAAGAGGTCGTGGTCCAGCACGAGTCTCGCACGATATAACGGGGGTAGATAAAGAGTTCCCACGGTACTCGGCATTTCTGTTATTTGTGCGAGTGACTTGTCCGTTTCCCGAGCTTTCGCGTTAAATCTTGAATGAACATCGTGAACTACACGTGACACAAATGATGTAACTTTTTTTTTCACACACTATATATATCCTCCCTTGGTTGAATTGGCTCATTTGGAGACATATTTTACTGTGTATGTGGGAGACACAGATGGACTGAGCACAGTACCTCGGTCTTACTGTGTGTGGGAGAGGGGGAGAAAGAGACGTCCACTCACAGAGGCAGAGTCTCTCAGCCTGTGTAAGAGGGAGGGAGAGAGAGAGAGAGGCACACACAAGGTGGATGTGAAATCTCACCTGCCTGTTTCAGTGACAGACACCCGCCGCCAGTAAATGAAGACACCTCCATCTGTCTCCCCCTCCTCTCCCTCGACTCCCCCACCTTTCCCTCCCAACTCCAGTCCCGTCCCGACCCCCTGGGAAACTGAATAGAGCAACAATATAGATATAGAAACTGAAACAATATAGAAACTGAATAGCGCAACATGGCAAAAACATCTCTGACACGCTTTACCCCCTTTCTTTGAGATTTTCTGGGAGCCATCTCTGCAAGTGTTCCTGTTAAAAAGATTATCCAACAATGACAATTAGGTGGGACGTCCTCGAAGGACACATGTTCCCTTGTCGATCTTTTTACTCACCTTCTGTCCCCTCTGTCCAGCTTCCGTACCGTTCGCAGGAGTTCCCACGCGCTATATCTCTAAAACCTGAAGTTAGGTAATGTCTAAAGGAACTGCAGACGCTGGTTAATGCTGGTTAATACGCACAGAAGGACACAAAATGTTGGTGTAACTCAGCAGGTAAGTCAGATCTGGGAAGAAAAACATAAAAAGCTGGAGTAAGTCAGCGGGTCAGGCAGCATCTCTGGAGAAAAAGAATAGGTGACGATTCGAATCGGAGCCCTTCTTCAGACAGCCTAATCGGAATTGAGTCTGAAGATGTGTCTCGTCCCGAAACATCAGCTTTTTTTCTCCAGAGATGCTGCTTGACTCGCTGAGTTACTCCAGCTTTTTGTGTCTGTCTTCGGTTTAAACCAGCATGTGCAGTTCATTCCTTACACGGGTCTCTGGAGAACATTGATTGGTAGCGTTCCGGACCCCTGGACCCGAGGACTCCGACCTGTATCTCTCAAAGAAGTACATGTGAAAAATTTCTCACGGACCATAAAAATGCGTAACCTTTCAGTAAAGTCCCTTTTAAAGTCCCTTTTAAAGATTATAGTTATTTTCTTGAATCTCATTAACATAACTCATGAATAAGTTGATGTCCATATGCGGATGCAAATCTTTATTTTTATTTATTTTTTAAATTCAATCCCACAGAAGATAATTTTTACTCACCTTCTGTCCCCTCTGTCCAGCTTCCGGGTTCACCGTTCGCAGGAGTTCCCACGGTACCCGCAAGAGTTATTACGGATATCGCACTGGCCACTACGTTCATATAATGTTGCAATACTCAACCACAAGTGTACAAGTCAATCTTGGAGAAATTCAAACTTTCTTGAATTTTCTCCCGAGTGACCAAGTTACACGATGACCTGCCGTTAGCACTACGGTGGTCCACGGTGGTCCACGAATGCCGTACTGTTACCGCACGAGGTTCCCACGATGTTAAACTCCGGTTAACTCTTGCGTCAAGTCGCCCCGTGAAAAGGCCGCTTAAGGCTAGACAATGGTAAATGGAGAATACCTTTCCCATATAAAGCCACATTACTGAGACACTGTGGAACTCCTAACCATTTCCTGATATATGAACTAACCAATCTCTCTACCCTTTCCACCTTAGAAATTGGCCCCGCATACACTGTCAATGGCCACATCAAGCTAGGCAATAGCCCAAACTGCAAACACTACAACTACAACTTCACCCTGCCTGGAAGCCCTGACTTCTCAATCCTTTCTAACCCGTTAGTAGCATCTTTTCATTATCTGTTCTGTGTCATCCAACTTCCTGTTATACCACCTACCCAAACTTTTAACTGGTTTCTCCATTATAGACAGGGTTCCTCCTTCATCTGCATAAAACCTTTTCTCTACTTTCCTCTTGCCAAAGAAATAGTCCGTGACTTACTTCAATCCGTGCTTAATCCTCAATCTGGCCCATTTAAGATTATCATTTATCTTCTCTAATAACCTTCTTGTACAAGTTTCTGTTGTGGTCATCAAGGTCATATCATCCACATGTTGGAGGAAGATGCAGCCACTCTGCCATCTCTCCCTGCCGACAACCCACCGCGGTGCTCTAGTCCAGGGGTGGGGAACCATTTCATGTTGGAAGGTCGCATTAAGTTAGCTGTAATCTAAATAAGGCCGCATCCGAGAAACTTCAATTAGATATAGGATTATTTTGTTGAATCTTCTTTTACTCTTTGGTATTTTAAATACGTTCATTTTAAGATTAAAATAAAAATAATAAAAGACGAACAAAAACATATTAATAAAAATAAAAGGATTTGTTCTACAAAATTTGGATTCATTCAAAAGGATGCACTTAATGGCTTAGAAGGCCGCATGCGCCTTAAGGCCACTGGTTCCCCACCACTGCTCTAGTCACTAACTCCATCGACATTGTAAAAGCTAACGGGAAAATAGTACATAATGCCCATCTCTAGTCTCTGCCATGCTATCGTTGTCTACTGTAATAAAACACATTCGGACATCTTAGAAATATACTTTCACTAAATTTACTATCGATCCTGGAACTCTAGAGAAATTAAAAGCACTCCAAATAAGACTAATGTGGTACTGAGCCAAACGCATTTGCCAGGTCCAAAAACACAACATGCAAATCTCTTCTCTCGAGCTTGGCTGTCTGAATCTGGTGCAATATTACATTAATTTGTTCAAAAACCTGGGATTCCTGCTTTCTGCACTGTGGTATCTATTAACCTGTTCTTTTCTAAATAGCTTGCTAGCATCTGTGCCACTATGCTAAAGAAAATCTTGCTTTCTACATTTAGGAGACATATAGGCCTAAACTGATTTAACTCTGAAGACTTTCTCCTTGGGAATGAAAATTCCCCCTGTTCTACGCCAAACCCATGGTATGACCTGCTCCTCTCAAGCTGTTCGCAAGAGCCTCCACAAGAATCTAAGCATATCAGGTGCACTTTTATATAATTGGTAAGGCACTCCATTCGGCCCTGGGAAGCCTTTGCATGCTTTATTCCTGCTTCCACTCTGATGGCCTAACATCTAACCTATGCTCTATCTCTTCTATGGGTGGTATATCTGGAGGGAAACCCATTCCCCTATTATTTTCTGGGTCTGAGTATGTCCTTTTTAAATATTCCTCTAACTCTTCCTTTTGAAGCCTTCCTTGAATCCTACCTTGACAAGGGAACGATTGATACTACCGTAGACTTGTTTTTGTTTCCAATTGTTTTGCAATATGTAATTTTGTTTACAGTCTCTCTCTTTTAGAAATGTTATGTGTAATTTCAGTATAAATGCTTGTGCGTTTATTCGAGTATAAAGAAATCAGAAAAATAACTCAATCAGCAAATTAGAATGGCAAAATGATCCATGACAAGTCCCAGGCAAGTCGGATTAAAGACAGTTCCCAGGCATTCTATCCATAGATTGGAAAAGGAGGGTAATAGGACCACACAGGGATAAACAAAGATTTTCTGTTCATAGATATTTACTAGTTCAAGCCAATTTGGAATATTCACTCTAGTGCATCCTGTACATTTGAGTGGTGACATTTATTTCCTTTTACAAATATTTAATATCCATTTTTATTTCACTGTACCAACAACAAAAAGCTATAGTTGTGTTATTTTAATTTGAATCTCCATCCATTTGGATCACCAATTTTCCTGTTGAACTCAATCAGTAAAATATCATTGAGTAGTGATTTGTTAATAGTACTATGCTATTAGCAAATCAGTGCATGATTGAGGTAATTAAGCCGTAACTTTAAAGGCAATAAATGTTGCTGAATGTTGCAGCCAAAATGGAAAAAAAAATGCCTTACGTGAGGTTCAAAGCAGACATCCTGTGGCAGAAAAACAAAGGACTGAATTTCAGTGTGTATTTATGATCTGTACATTTCTACCAACAGGAATTATAAATTGGCTCTAAATGTGTGGAATAAATCTGGGAAATGCTTTTGTGCCTCAATATATGAATTATACATTGCCATGTGCCATTTCTAAAATATCCCCAACTCATCAACCATTAAGCAAAGAACAGAGTGCTGTAGGAACTCAGTGGGTCAGGCAGCATCTGTGGAGGAAATGGGCATATAACGTTTCGGGTCAGGAATACTCTTCTGTCTGTGTGGAGTTTGCACGTTCTCCCTGTGACTATGTGGGTTTTCTCCGGGTGCGCATTTTCCCCCCACATCCCAAAGTCGCGCAAGTTTGTAGGTTGATTGGCTTCTGTAAATTGCCCCTAGTGTGTAGGATGCAAAACTGAGATAACACAGAACTAGTGTACGGGTGATCGTTGGTCAGTGTGGACTCGGTGGGCTGAAGGGCCTGTTTCCACGCTGTATCTCCAAACTAAACGAAATAACCAGCACTATATTGTGAAATAACACAAACTGTATAATAAACATACACATAATTATCTCCAAATTATACATATGATTAATTGTATGTATCATGTAAAGATGCATAGATAATAGGTGCAGGAGTAGGCCATTCGGTCCTTTGGGCAAGCACCGCCATTCAATGTGATTATGGCTGATCATCCACAATCAGTACCCTATTCCTGCTTTCTCACCATATCCCTTGATTCCGTTAGCCCTATGAGCTATATCCAACTCTTGAATACATCCAGTGAATTGGCCTCCACTGCCTTCTGTGGCAGATAATTCCACAGATTCACAACTCTCTGGGTGAAAAGGTTTTACCTCATCTCAATCCTAAATGGCCTACCCCTTATTCTTAAACTGTGACTCTTGGTTCCTGCATCTAGCCTGTCCATTCCCTTAATACTTTAATATGTTTCTATAAGAATCCCTCTCATCCTTCTAAATTCCAGTGAATATAAGCTGAGTCGGTCCCGCCCTCCCGGGAATTAACCTGATGAACCTACGCCGCACTCCCTCAATAGCAAGAATGTCCTTCCTCAAATTAGGAGACCAAAACTGCACACAATACTCCAGGGCCCTGTACAACCACAGTAGGACCTCCTTGCTCCTATACTCAAATCCTCTCGCTATGAAGTCCAACATGCCATTTGCTTTCTTCATTGCCTGCTTTACCTGCATGCTTACTTTCAGTGACTGATGTACAAGTTCACCCAGGTCTCGTTGCACCTCCCCTTTTCCTATTCTGACACCATTCAGATAATGTGTAAGAAGGAACTGCAGATGCTGGTTTAAACCGAAGATAGACACAAAAAGCTGGAGTAACTCAGTGGGACAGGCAGCATCTCTGGAGAGAAGGAATGGGCGGCATTTCGGGTGGAGACCATTCTTCAGACCATTCAGATAATAATCTGCCTTCCTGTTTTTGCCACCAAAGTGGATAACCTCACATTTATCCACATTATACTGCATCTGCCATGCATCTGCCCACTAACCCAACCTATCCAAGTCACCCTGCAGCCTCATAGCATCCTCTTCGCAGCTCACACTGCCACCCGCAAACTTGGAGATGTTACATTTAATTCCTTTGTCTAAATCTTTAATATATATTGTAAATAACTGAGTTCCCAGCAATGAGCCTTGCAGCACCCCACTAGTCACTGCCTGCCATTCTGAAAAGACCCCGTTAATTCCTACTCTTTGCTTCCTGTCTGCCAACCAGTTCTCTATCCATGTCAATATCCTACCCCCAATACCATGTGCTCTAATTTTGCACTCTAATCTCTTGTGTACGATACTGGTGCACTATGTAATATACCATTAAATTATATGGAACACATTTGCTCATACTAGCCAGCATGACATTCCAAGTGCAAAAATATATATTAATTATGCATTTTTAACTGAAATTTGCTAATGACAGCAAATCATTGACCCTTAGATTGCCATTATCATATATCTCAGAATGATAGATTCTAGAGAAATATAACTGGAAGTAACTCACAAAATTTCCAGCCAGTTTATTTGTATAACTTCAGGCATTATTATACCTGGAACTGAAATCTGTCCTAGTGTGGAAGGGAATTGCATTGCATACATTTTCAGCAAAACCTGGTTGTTGTAATAGGGGAACAACATTCCAGGAGTCTTTGGTGATCCCCAAAAAGGAGGAAAAAATCTAAAAATAGCCGGGTAAGTTTGAAGGCAAAGTTGTAAGTAAAGATTTGTGTGAAATAATTGACATCACGCCTATGTTTACTGCTTGGTGATGTTACGGTTTGTTGTCAGAGCCATCTCATCATTCCAAACCTATTGTCAACATTGCTGGCATGCCCATGGGAAAACTTGTCCATTACTATGAGCCCATATCTGTGCTATTGCAGGTTTCGATGTAATTGATTGACCAGCAGGCCCCCTGCTCCAGACTCTGGCCCAGAAAACACAATTCCCCCGCTCTCATTGTCAGGGAAGGTCCCTGAGGTGACTAGTGGGAAATGTTGACTCTTGATCACGTGAGATATTTTGCTTCAGCTGGAAGCATTGCTATTGCAATTGTTTCCAAAGTAGCTACGAGATTTACTTTATCCTTTTAGATAAAAAGCCATTCAAAAGCTGTGCCAAAACAAGTGAATCGTACTCGTATGTCAAGAGAGTCAAAAGTCAAGAGTATTTCTTTGTCCTATCTACCGATGACGGAACAATGGAATTCTTACTAGCAGCAGCATACAGATCTACAAACACAATACTTATAGATAACATATATTCAACAAAAATAGTTCACTTAATGTGAATCCCTTTATGGAGCAGGTTATCACTGTGGGTCAAGAGTCAAAAGTGTATTATTGTCATTTGTCCCAGATAGAACAATGACATTCTTACTTGCTGCAGCACAACAGAATATGTAAACATAGCACACTAAACAATATAATAAACGAGAAAAAAAAATACATATGAACACATACATTTACTTACTACACACATAGAAAAATAGGTGCAGGAGTAGGCCATTCGGCCCCTCGAGCCAGCACCACCACTCAATATGATCATGGCTCTACCCCGTTCCTACTTCTCCCCCCATAATCCCTTGATTCCTTTAGCCCTGAGAGCTAAATCTAAATCTCTCTTGAAAAAAAATAATATATATATATATGTGTATATATATATGTGTGTATATATATGTATATGTATATATATATATATATGTATGTATGTATATATATGTGTATATATATGTGTGTATATATGTGTATATATATGTGTGTATATATATGTGTGTATATATATATATGTATATATATGTATATGTATATATGTATATATGTATATGTATATGTGTATATATATATATGTATATATAAATATATGTATATGTATATACACACACGCATACGTACACATGAAAAATAAACAATAATAGTGCAAAAAGACAAAGCCAATGCCCCCAAGTTTATGTAGTTCAAAGCTTATTGGAGGTGGCAGTGTTTACTAACCTGATGGCTGTAGGGAAGAAGCTGTTCTTGAACCTGGACGTTACAGGTTTCAGGCTCCTGTACCTACTTCCCGATGGCAGGGGTGAAACGATGGCCAGGGTGGTGTGGGTCTTTGATGATGCTGGCTGCCTTTTTGAGGCAGCGACTGTGATAAATAGTGTTCACCACTTTTTACAGTCTTCTTCGCTCCTGGCCATTAAAGTTTCTGAAGCAGGCCGTGATACAACCAGTCAATATGCTCTCTACTGTACACCTGTAGAAGTTCTTTCCCTGCCAGATAAAGTGATATTGGCTTGATGAGTCTGAAGAAGGGTCTCGACCCGAAACGTTGCCTATTTCCTTTGCTTCATAGATGCTGCCTCACTGTTTCTCCAGCATTTTTGTCTACCATGGCTTGATGTAGTCATTGGCTTGAGGGAAGTAAAAGTCTTTTCTCACTTACCTGTCACAATTCACACATAAGGTGGTGTGTAAATGGAACGAGCTGCCAGAGGAGGTAGTTGAGGCAGGTTCTATTACATCACTTAAAAGTCATTTGGATAGGTACATGGATAGGAGAAGATAAGACACAAAAAGCTGGAGTAACTCAGACTGAAGCAGAGTCTCGACCCGAAATGTCACCCATTCCTTCTCTCCAGAGATGCTGCCTGTCCCGCTGAGTTACTCCAGCTTTGTGTCTATCTTCGGTTTAAACCAGCATCTGCAGTTCCTTCTTACACATGGATAGGAAAGGTCAAGATAGAGGTATACGGGCCAAATGCGGGCAGGTGGGACTAATGTAGATGGGTCATCTTGGCCGACATAGGCAAGTTGGGTTGAGGGCCTCTTTCCATGCTGTATATCTCTACAAAATAACCTGTACATCAGACACAACAATGGTACAGAATCCACACTGTTAACACTTGAACTGACAATTCTTTGAATCCTATGAAAGGCCATACACTATCTAAAAATGGGGCTCATATTTTGGAAATGCTGCATTAATTTCATGTTTATGGCATAAATTGGTTTTCCATGAAAGGTATTCATTTATATTTGCTAGAATCCATTGGATACAACAGGCATGATGATGATGTAAAACATTTGACCGACCAAAAATTAATACTTACATTTTGGAAACAGACAACAGTCCCTACAGTGAAGATGTGGCTCACAGATACGTCCGAGACACTACATTTGGAAAACATTAGGCTTGTCTTGGCGGAAAAAACAGATACATTTCTTAAGACATGGACACCCTTTACTGAATTCTTACAACAATAGTATGGTGAAACAAAAATTTAAATTTAAATCCGATGCTGGGTTGGGTGAGGCGAGGGGGGGGGGGGGGCAAGGTAGATCTCAACTTTTCTTTTTTTTTAATTCTTCTACACTGCTTTGTTAGTTTAGGGGACTTTCCTTGTTCTCCTTTACTCTATTATTTCATTTTTTACTTTCCTTTCTTGCTTTCTCTTTCTTTCCTTTTTTTCAATTTTATAATTTAGGTTATAAGGTTAAAAATGAAGCTGTACAATAATTGTATAATCCTAGATGCCAAATGTTTTATCTTTGTACAATTGCTTCTAAATTTTTATTTTTTATTTTTTATAAATAAATAAATAAATAAATAGATAGATAAATAAATAAATAGATGCAATGAAATATTTGACAAAAACCATTTTCAACTAGAACAATCGTATAGCCTACATGTTATTTTTTAAACTGCCTGTATTAGAATAGTTTGCAACATAATTCGCGGAGATTCATGGCAGTGAGATAAATATCAGGACGATATCTTCTGATGATGTTTGTGGAAGTGTGGATTGTGCCCAGTGTATAGAGGGATTATCACTCAGCTGTATGGAAATTTTTTTTTTTACCGTACTTAAGTACACGTGACAATAAAGAGCATTGAACCGTTGATATTGGCCAGCTCAGCAGCAGGACTGCCCTGCTCTATCAACACCTGAGGGGTGGCAGAAGCTAATTAAAGTGCATTTTCTGAAAGGTAGCACTTGGAAAATGGTTGAAATTATGCTGAATTTAGAACCTACTGTTGCATCAGATAATGGCCGTGTCCCACGGTACGAGTTCATTCCAAGTGCTCTCCCGAGTTTAAAAAAAATCAAACTCGTGGTACTCACGGAGAATGAACCTAGCGGGTACGTCGGAGCTCGGGGACGTCTCTTAGCGGCTCGTAACGTTAACGGCAGGTACTCGGGAAGACTCGCTAATGGCAGGTAAGCTCGGGAAGACTCGTGAAGATTTTTCAACATGTTGAAAAATGTCCACGAGAGCCCCGAATACCGACGAGCGGCCATTACCGTAAATCTCCGAGTTCGAATCAGGGCAAACTCGGGAGAGCTCTTGGAATGAACTCGTACTGTGGAACAGGGCCATTAGGAATATAAATGCAAATAATATGGTTCTAAAAACTCCAAGATTCCCCAAGATACATAAGAACACTGCAGGTCTAGGGCGGGGTTGAAGAATGTCTACCACAACCATTTATTTTTGTTCCAATTCACTTACAGACATTGGCTTCATTAGCAAAGCCAGCAAAGAACATTGAGTCTGAAGAAGGGTTTCGGCCCGAAACGTCGCCTATTTCCTTCGCTCCATAGATGCTGCTGCACCCGCTGAGTTTCTCCAGCATTTTTGTGTACCTTCGATCTTCCAGCATCTGCAGTTCCTTCTTGAACAAAGAACATTGAGCAAGTGTTCATTCACCCTGCTGTAGTCACTGGGAATACACTTCAGATGAATGCAACAATAGTAAGTGACCACAAACGATATTTACTCAGAAAGTGCTCAGAGTGTGTTTTAATTGTCCACGTTCTGCAAAATCAGTTGTTAAATGAAAGGCATTGAACTGCTAAATAATGACCAGAATTTGCTCAAGAAAGTATGCAGCATTTGCCACAATTACCCATAAAACCCGACAGCATATTTCGGATTTTATGTGTTGCTTAATCCTGTTGGCGCTCTCCATGATCTGGAGACTCCAGACACGGCCTTTTATAGTAGAGCTAATAGGACTTGATGTTTCAATCCCTGTAGTAAGTCGGCAATCTTGCTATTGGCAGTGGGACTGGAGTGGTGAAAGGTAGGGTAGGTACGTCATTGGGGTCATCAGGTGGGCACCCTCCTTCTTTGACGTTTCATTGATAAGCCCACAACGTCTCCAGAGGGCTCAACGGTGATACCTGGCGTCCCAGGTACACCCCCCTCAGTTCCATACCCTCCTGTCTTCATCTTGCAGCCCAGTTGTTGTCTTTCCTTTTGATCCAAAGACAATTACTGCTTTTTTCTGCTGAATTTGACAATGACGATTGCTTGTTGGAGAACAAGCGACCCCTCCCCCCCCATTTTCTTCAATAGACTGGTCATAGCTGTAGCAATGAGTCCCCTGCATCCCACTTCTACATGGAAAATCTTGGTCTTCCAGCCATTCTGGGCAGCTTCAGATGCCAGTTCAGAGTACTTGGTCTTTTTCCTCTTATAAGCTTCTTCAACACCGTCTTCCCATGGTACTGACAAATCTACAACATATGCCAACTTGGCTGTTGTGGACCATAGGACCATGTCTGGTGTTGTAGCCACCATATCTGGGGGGGAACACAAGTGTTTTTCCTAAATCCACTTCCATTTTCCAATCCCAAGCAGGCTGCAGAATGCTTGCATTCTTTGATGTTATCTGGTGCTCTGGAGGTTGGCCTGCTGGTACAAATCTTGTGAAGTGGACATTTCCTGCCGATGTTTGTGGGGAAGCATTTGTGATGGTTCGCCTCTGTCCCAGGATTGATGCCAGCTGTCTGAGAACTTGGTTATGCCGCCAAGTGTAACGCCCTTGGCCGAGGCTCGTAGCGCATCCTGTTAAAATGTGCCTTAGTGATGCAGGTGCTTGGCAAAGGGAGCAAGCGGGGTCTTCTCCGAACCACTGCTTCAGGTTCTGGGGTGATGGTAGAACATCATAAAGTCTATAACATCATAAGTTGCTCTGATGACAAAACTTAGCCGAGATCCTTCCATCTGCCAGATGTCACGCCAGCTGAGTTTCCTCTTTAACAGACTCTCCCAGTTAATCCTGTTTGGCCATTGAGACGGCCTTGGCGTGTCGCTCTGCCTCCTCCCGTCTTCTCACCTCCTCCACCACGCATTCTTGTAGTTACAATACAGAACACCATTAAAGCCTGGTGCAGAGGCCGTTCTTGCCTTCCTCACTAATTCTTTTACCTCACTCAGCTTGGGAGGGCTGATGTCAAATTGATGTTGTGGGTGTGAGATTTGTGGGATGTAAACGGGGACAAGTATCGGTTCATCTTTTAGCTCATCAGCGAGGATGGTTCTGATGTGTCTTCAACCTCCTTTTTTGACGATATCCGGAACCACTTTTCTCTTTTGTGAAGATGCTTTTCACAAACTTAAAGGGATCTTTGTAAAAGTCTGTTCTCCCTTTTTCCTTCTTTTTCCTTCGTTGTTTCCTTAAATTCTCCTCTCTACGCAGCTTCGAGAGCCTCTGTTTTAGGCCCTCTTGAAGGAGGTTGATACCCTCCCTTTCTTCTGCTTTTTCCCCACACCTTCCTCAGGCTTCTTCTTTCTTTAACAAGTCGTTGGATTTCCTGGAGACGACGGGACTTGGGGGGAGGAGACCTATCTTTCCAGCTGAATCGTTCCTTCTCACCAAAGTTCTCTTTCCATAGCTGTGGACCAGATCACCCATCTTGTCCAACTTCTTTTCTGCTGATCCCTTGATTAGATTAAGCTCACATCTACATTGATGGTCTCCCACTCCTTGCTGTTAGACACTGCCTAACCAATCTTTTATAAAGTTGTATCCTGACATTTCAACTCTTACATTTAATGTCACAGCTGATGAAGGCAAACATCCCAGATCCCTCCCTCCCCACTCTAGCTGCCACTTTGAGGGATTTTTGCATTTATACGCCAAGCTCTCTCTGTTCATTCGTTCATCCGTTCATCTGCTCTCCCAAATTGTATCGCCCAAGTAGGGAATTTCCTCTGGAATTTCAGTATATCTTTTTTTATTTTCAAAATCATGAAAGAGAGAAATAGAGTAAATTCTTCATGATGGCAAATTACGTAAATATCAAATAATAGGTGCATTTTCTTTTCATTCACAAACCATAAATATGCATAACGTGTTATCTGGAAAACGTAATTAAATCAATAGCTGAAATGCAGCAGTCGTCTTCTTGTTCCAAGTATTCTTGAGCTCTTGCATTTTAATTTTTTTGCCTTGTTAGAATAAAATTTATATTAAATGCACAAGGCATATTTCACGTAACTTGTTTGCTTTCCAATACAAATTGTGCAATATTCTTATGATTGGGATACATTTTTTAAGAACATAATCAGGCCTGTGAATGCAACGGCTCATTGCCTTAATTTGAACAATTTCCTGCCTTAGCTTTCTCAAGGGAAGGAAACAAAAGTCATATGCATTTCAGTATTGAAAAAAGCAAGCTGTTGTGTTGTAAATGCATGCATCCTGTTGGCTTGGTGAAGGGGTGGGGTGGTGGTGGGGGTGGATTTCTTTAAAGGCAGCAAAAACAAAACAACACATCAGCTGAGAACAGAAATAGAATGCTTACTTAAAAATAGGATGAGAAACTTTCTGGAGGTAACTGTTGTTTAATCTGTTGAAAGGCAGAGCAATGGAGGAAGGGATCAGTGCATTTGGTTAATGACCTCTTATCTTAGTCCAGTGAGATTGAAGATAAAAGTCTGAAGAAGGGTCTTGACCCAAAATGTCTCTCATTCCTTCTCTCCAGCGATGCTGCCTGTCCCACTGAGTTACTGCAGCATTTTGTGCCTATCTTCGGTTTAAACCAGCATCTACAATTCCTTCCTGCACAAGGGGAAGATCTTGCTGGTCTCAGTATATCTGTCCACTGCATCCCAGATCCTTGGGCAGACAGGTAGGCCTGAATTGCTCATCCAAGATGCATCTTATTGCGAGGTGCCAGGTGTGAAAGCCTTGCTGTCAAATTACTTTTAAAGACCTGGGTGGCCGGGAAAGTGCCATCAACAGCTAGAAGAGCAGTGCAAATGTTTTAATACCTCTGACATTCAGAGGCATTCAAAAACAAGTTGAAAAAAATAAATGTAAACATGAAAATTATTTAAAATAAAGACAATTAAAAATATAACCGACCTTTCCTTTAGCCTCCTAATTCACAGCCATACAACCTCCATTTAACTCAGGCACAGGGATACGAGAGGGTGTTTTGCTGTGGACCATGTGTAGAGTCCGGCAGGAGAGTGAGCTGAGGAATTTGGTGCAGCTGAACAACTCTCACCCGTAAAACATCTGTAAAGTAGCACCTTGTGTTTTTAACAGCAGTTAAGGGACATGTTGAGTACAGGAGCAGGGAGGTTCTACTGCAGTTGTACAGGGTCTTGGTGAGACCACACCTGGAGTATTGCGTACAGTTTTGGTCTCCTAATCTGAGGAAAGGCATTCTTGCCATAGAGGGAGTACAGAGAAGGTTCACCAGACTGATTCCTGGGATGTCAGGACTTTCATATGAAAAAAGTCTGGATAGACTCGGCTTGTACTCGTTAGAATTTAGAAGATTGAGGGGGGATCTTATAGAAACTTACAAAATTCTTAAGGGGTTGGGCAGGCTAGATGCAGGAAGATTGTTCCCGATGTTGGGGAAGTCCAGAACAAGGGGTCACAGTTTAAGGATAAGGGGGAAGTCTTTTAAGACCGAGATGAGAAAAACATTTTTCACACAGAGAGTGGTGAATCTGTGGAATTCTCTGCCACATAAGTTAGTTGAGGCCAGTTCATTGGCTATATTTAAGAGGGAGTTAGATGTGGCCTTTGTGGCTAAGGGGATCAGGGGGTATTGAGAGAAGGCAGGTACAGGATACTGAGTTGGATGATCAGCCATGATCATATTGAATGGCGGTGCTGGCTCGAAGGGCCAAATTACCTACTCCTGCACCTATTTTCTATTTTTCTATGTTACAAACACATTAAATGGTTTATAACTTTCAAAATTATTTAAATTTTTAGAGCAATTAAGTATTAATTAAATTTAAAGCAATTGCAAAATTAAAAAAATATAATGGCACATTATGAACAAATATATATCAAGAAATTTTCAATATATATTTTGCGAGTCAAGAGAGTTTTATGGTCACATATCCCAAAACAGAACAATGAAATTCTTACTTGCAACTGTTTTCTTTTATTTCTAATTAATTTTTGACATTGGTCCACATAAGTGATATTGACACATTTCTAACCAATTGTTCTTTTTGAGTTTTAAATTGGCTGCAGATTGGCCTGATTTTAACCCGAATATCAGTTAAGTATGGCTTTCTGATGGGCCTGTCCCACTTACGCGATTTTTAATGCGACTGCCGGTGACTAGGCTGTCGCCACATGGTTACCGGGGTATCACCTGTATGTGAGTCGTCTCCTCAGTCGCCCAAAGAGTCGTAGCGTCTTTCTGGTCGCCGCTGGATTTTCAACATGTTGAAAATTTTTCAGAAACAGTTGGCGACAATGGGTTTGATGCCAATGAGCGTAGCTTGACTTCTGACGTAGGTGCTGACTTAGTTGTCACCAGATTAATGTAGGTTGTCACCAGGTGACGTAGATTTCGCCGATGCTGACTTAGTTTTTTATTTTGTTGTTAAAGTAATGATTTTATTTCAAATTTTATGTCGAAGGGGGGTCCAGTCGCCGGTGTTTCGGCGACCTGCTATGACTATGACAGTCGCCGGCAGTTGCCTAAAAATCACCTAAGTGGGACAGGCCCATTAATCAAAGTGCTGGAGTAACTCAGCGGGTCAGGCAGCATCTCTGTATAGAACATGTATAGAAGAGTCCCAGTCTAAACATCGCCCATCCATGTACCCCAGAGATGCTGCCTGACCGCTGAGCACTTTGTGTCTTTTCTTGCTAGTGGATTTGGCAGACTGCATTGCTGTCTCCTTTACATTGGGGGATGGAATGCAAACTGGATCACTGTTTCATGAAACATGTTGCTTCATTTCACAGGTGTGACCCAGAACTGATTGTTGCCTGTCACTTTAATGGACTGTCTCATTTGTGGTCTCTGTCTTGGCCTCTTTGCTTTTCTAACCAAGCAAGATATAAAGTCAAGGAGTAATTGATCATCCTCTAATTAGTTTGTAACCTGCAGTTCCTCGTTAGACCCACTTTAGACACAGCTCTAGTTTCTTTGCTTGTTCCACTACCAGCTCCGATGCTGACATCCTTTTTGCACATTTCCCTTCTGCACTTTTTCCCACATCTTCCCACATCCTTTTCACCCATTTCCTCTTCCTGAGTAATTTCTTGAACTTTTCCCAGTTCTGATGAAGTCATTGACCTGAAACATTAACCTTGTTCCACTGTTCTCAGATGCTACCTATCTTGCTGCGTATTTCCTGAGCACAGACGGGAGGAAGTGGCATGGCCCTTTCAGTCTGTGCAAGTTCTCTGTAAGAGCAATGCAGCTGGAGTTTCTTTCCTATTGTTTTCAGGCAGCTGAACGGTCCTCACATCAGCTGGAGTTGGGTTTAGAGTGGGTACATTTCCTGTGTGCCTCATTGGAGATATTTGAACTATCTTTAATCGGACATTATCTTGCACTAAATGTTGTATCCTTTGTCCTTTGTCTATGCATCTGTATACCCACTCAATTGTTATCATGATGTACAGTCTTTCATTTGACTGGATAGCATGCAAACAAAAGCTTTGAACTGTACCTCAGAACACATGATGATATTAATAAACTAAACCAAACCTTTTTGCAAAACTCATTATCCCAATATCATTAGCACACACAAAAAAACAAAAAGTCCCAACAAAAAGTCGCAGCGAGTAAGAATTTCATTGTTCCATTAGCAACACATTTGACAATTAAACATTCTTGACTCGTGACTCTTGATTTGCTGTTCGTCTGTTGCAAAAATTGTGAAACAGCACAACTTGTGGAGATGTGCTGAATTATAGGACGGCAGCTGCTTCAAATAAGACCCGCTCAAATTGTAAAGAAATGCAAGCCAAATAAAACCTGCTTTGATCAATAGTACCCCAAGATTAAATTAGAATGTTCCCACTGATAATTTACACATTTTTAAATTCACAAAAAGTATATATTATGTACGGTAGCAAGGCATTAAATTGCAAATTGTTTTTTGCAGTCAGTCAGGCAGAAAAATGCATAGGGTCTCGACCCACAACCTTCTCTCACCCATTCCTTCTCCCCAGAGATGCTGCCTGTCCTGCTGAGTTATTCCAGCATTTAGTGTCAATCTTCAGGAAAATGCATGGCTTTTAAATAAATGTTTTAAATATTTTATAAAGTCTAAAGACTAATAAGTATACATAAAAAGTAGCAAAAAAATAAACAATGCAAAAACAATGTTTATATCATTTTCAAATTCTTTATATTTGAATGCCCTGGTGTGAAAGAATTAAAATCCACAAAGGCAAACTTAAGACCAGAGACTTTGTTAAACAGTAAATATTGATTAGTGGGTCATTAAAATTTCATTAGGAGCTCATGTACCCATTCGCAATTTTTTCATGTGATTTTAGTGAGACTATTGGAAATGTTTATTCGCTTACCAGTATTACTGATTATTAATTTATTGTAATATTGATAATTGTATATTTATTTGTGTATTATTGTTGGTACAGGCCTGTTAAGTCTGTAATAAATTAATTGCTCCGTTGTCGATAAATACAGCAATGAAGCACTTTTGACTTAACCCATGACTCTTGATTTCCTGTTATTCTATTGCAAAAGTTGTGAAACAGCGCAACTTGTGGAGATGTGTAAATTGCCTGCCAGTGGCTGCAAGCTTTTCACATAACGCAATGTCGAAATCCGGAAGATGCTAACAGTCTCAAGGTGTCTCAATAGATAAAGTAACTGTTTTGCCACCACTATAAATACAGAATTTTCGTCCATGAGTTTACATTAATAGAATGCGTCCTTTTCACAATATTTACTTTCTTAAACGTATCTTGGAAACGGATGAGTAAAAATGTAATGAATGTGAAGAAGGGTCCCAACCCGAAACATCACCTATCCATGTTCTCCAGAGATGCTGCCTGACCTGCTGAATTATTCCACCACTATGTGTCCTTTTGTGTATTAAGACCCCCACTATGTGTCCTTTTGTGTATTAACCACTATCTGCAGTTCCTCGTTTCGACAAGAATTTCATTGTTCCTTTTTCGGTACATATGACAATAGTACTCGACTCTCATACGCTGCTTTTACTTTTAGTGGCTAAATCCAATGGCGTGAAAGAATTAAACACAATAATTGTTGATCATCTAAATGTAGCCCTGTGTAACTTCATATTAGTTTTTCTTATTAAGAAATGTATATAAGTTTTGCTGTGAATATGTGTTCTGCATTTGATTTGTTGTTAATGAGTTAGATCATTTTTCCTGTGTGGTGATTGGTTTGGGGGCGGGAGCTGGGAATTGTGGGTGATCGAAGTCCAGGAGAGAGAGAGAAGAAGCCTAGGCTAACTGCTACCCCTTCAGCTCGGAGGGGTGGATTAAAGACTGTCGCTGTTTGGACTTTGTGATTACGAGGAGAGTGAGAGCAGCGGTTAGCTGAGCCCTGGAGACAACGAGGGAGAAGGAAGATTTCTGCCACATGGGGTCCTCTCTGGTCAGCCAACTCCCCGCCATCTTGTGAGCTTCCGCACTGTGCACTTGTCGGCTTCCACTGTATTTGGCCGCGACGCTCTCCAGCTTCGACCAGGCCTGCAACGTGGGGTTATTCTTGTTTTGTTTTTAATGTTGCCGGCTTGTGTGAGTGAGTGTGTGGGCCCACATAGTAATTAATACTTAAAGGTGCTATAAAAGATTGATTTATCGAGTGGCGTTGTTTGAATATCTGTGTGAGAAACACCAGTAAAACACCATATTTTTGGTTATTGATATTTTATTTTGTATTTCCCTGACCAACATATCATTTATTTTAATTAATAGAATAAATGTGAAGGTAATTCATTGGAACATAGTTGTCAGTTGATTTATTTTAACTGTTTCTACAGTAGGGTATACCATTTAATATTGTATTAAAGGTGCCCTATTGTCCAAATTAAGAGAGTGCATAAATACTTAAATTAAGGGTTAACTAACACCTATAAGGGAATTAAAGTTTACGAACCTGGGGCGCAGCTCATGTAGAGGGCAAAGAAGCGCTACAGAAAAAAGAAAGTACAGCACAGAAACACAATATATGTGCCAAAGATGATACATGATACATGCACACGATCCATAACCTTTGTTCCATGCATATCTATGCGCCTATCTAAAAGCCTCTCAAATGCCATTATCACCACCCCTGGCAGTGCATTCTATGCACCTAATGCCAGCACATCTCCTTTAAACTCCCCCTCCCCCCCCCCTCACCCCCCTGACGTTAAAGCTAGGCCCTCTAGTATTTGACATTTCCACTCTGATAAACATTCTGACAATGTAGGGGGCGCTGTCCTGTATGGTATGGCTGCCCAGCCTGCAGCTGTCCGTTTTTTCTCTCTTTTTAAAAATTTTTTAGTTAGTTGAGTTTTTTGTTCTGGACTTCTAGCCTTTTTTATGTGGGGGCGAGGGGGGGGAAGGGGGAAACTGCTTTTCTAGGGTCCCTACCTGGTCGGAGAGGCAGCTTTTCCCCGGGCTGCTCCGTCGACCCGTCCTTGCGGCCTACCAGCGGGCCTGGAGCGGCGTTTCCTGTCGGGGACCGCCCAGAACCTCGGCTTCGGCAGCGGCACAGCGCTGGAGTGCTATCGCGGAGCGCAGCGGGCGATGCCTTGCCCGGGTCGCCGCGCTGGAACTCCGGTATGCTGGGACCACCAATAAAATACATCGCGGAGCTGCGGGTCTGAGGAGCGGCCAGCTGCGGACAGCGGCGCTGAACTTAAACATCGGGAGCCTGGGATCTCTCGATGAGATCGCCAGTGGTGGAGCTCCAACCGGCGCGGCCTTGTTGACTTGGGAAGCCGCGGCCTCCAGTACGGAAGCGGCCGTTCCAGGTGTCCCATGCCGCTGTGAGGATTCTCCCGATGCCGGAGCACCATCACCCGGCGAGAACGGCCTGGAACATCGGGCCTCCGTGGAGGCAACTGTGGAGGCCTCAATGGGCCCGACTATGGGTGAACTGGGGATGGGGACTGGACTTTGTGCCTTCCCCCATGTTTAAATTTCTTTATTACTGTTAGGTCTGTATTCTTTCTTTATGTGCTGCATGGCAAGAAGCATTTCACTACACCTAGGTGTATGTGACCAATAAAATAACCTTTGAACCTTTGACAGCCTACCTCGTCTATGCCTCTTATAATGTTGTAAACTTCTAACCGGTCTCTCCTCAGCGTCTGATGCCCCAGAGAAAACAATCCAAGTTTGCCCAACCTCTCCTTAGAGCAATTACCCTCTAATCCAGGCAGCATCAAGGTAAACCTCTTCTGCACCCTATCCAAACCCCCACATCCTTCCTGTAATGGGGAGATCTGAACTGCATATTACACTCAAAATGCAGCCAAACCAAAATCCTTTCAAACTGCAACATGTCTTCCTGACTCAATATCCCAGTCGATGAAGCAAGCATACTATATGCCTTCTTTACCACTCTTATATACTTGTGTTGCTTGTCACTGTTAGGGAACAATGGACTCTGACCTTAAGATCTCTCTCTACATCGATGCTGTTAAAGCCCTCGCTATTAAATGCATACTCTGCCCTAACATTTGTCGTCCCAAAGTGCAATACCCTTGTTTGCTCGGATTAAACTTTATCTGCCATTTCCCTGCCCATTTTCATACTAAGGAAATCCGAGTCAATATTGGGGAAGTTAAAATCTTGTTGTCCAAGAAGGAACTGCAGATGCTGGAAGATCGAAGGTACACAAAAATGCTGGAGAAACTCAGCGGGTGCAGCAGCATCTATGGAGCGAAGGAAATAGGCGACGTTTCGGGCCGAAACCCTTCTTCAGAAGTTAAAATCTTGTTGTTTTTGTATAATCTGTCTACACATCAGTCCTTCTATTTCCCGCAGGCTATTTGGAGGCTTATAGTTTAGTTTAGACAAGTCCTGCCCCCTCCCCTGACATCAGTCTGAAGAAGGGTCTCGACCCGAAATGTTGCCCATTCCTCTCTCCAGCGATGCTGCCTGTAGTTACTCCAGCTTTTTGTGTCTACCTTCGATTTTAACTAGCATCTGCAGTTCTTTCTTACACATTGTTAGACCTATTTTATTTCTTCCAATGTTTCTTTAACACTGCATCAGTTTCTGTTTTTTAAAGTATGCCATAAAGGGAGTACAGAGAAAGTTCACCAGACTGATTCCTGGGATGGCAGGACTTTCATATGAAGAAAGACTGGATAGACTCGGCTTGTACTCGCTAGAATTTAAAAGATTGAGGGGGATCTTATAGAAACTTACAAAATTCTTAAGGGGTTGGACAGGCTAGATGCAGGAAGATTGTTCCCGATGTTGGGGAAGTCCAGAACAAGGGGTCACAGTTTAAGGATAAGGGGAAGTCTTTTAGGACCGAGATGAGAGAAACATTTTACTCACAGAGAGTGGTGAATCTGTGGAATTCTCTGCCACAGATGGTAGTTGAGGCCAGTTCATTGGCTATATTTAAGAGGGCGTTAGATGTGGCCCCTGTGGCTAAAGGGATCAGGGGGTATGGAGAGAAGGCAGGTACAGGATACTGAGTTGGATGATCAGCCATGATCATATTGAATTACGGTGCAGGCTCGAAGGGCCGAATGGCCTACTCCTGCACCTATTTTCTATGTACTAATTATTAGGAGAGGAATATAATAGTCAGAGCAGATCAACCCTAGGCATCCTCATCCTCTGTGCTAGCTACCTACAACCCCTCAACTTAAAGAAGTTTTAGAGATTTTATGTACCTTCACTTTTAATACATACATTGAAGTGTGTGTTTTACTAAGAGCAATGTTTCTTGCACTATGTTGACTGTACACATCAAATTAATCGCTTGAAATGTTTGTTTTCATTCATATTGTTGTCGGGTATTTTACCCGATAACACTCAATATGACATTTTACCCATATCATGAGTTCAAACATGTATGAAAACTGATGATTATGTACTTTTTCCACTCGTCAGATTGGAAGGATTATAACGGATTATAAGGATTGCTATAATTGGAAAAACAAGGAATTGCAGATTCTGGAATCTTGAGCAAAACGCAAAGTACGGGAGTAGCTCAGTGGGTAAGGCAGCATCTGTGTGTGTGTGTATGTGTGTGTGTGTGTACGTGGGGGGAGGGGATTGGATCCTGACCCAAAATATCACCTATCCATTCTCCAAAGATGCTGCCTGACCTGCTGAGTTACTCCAGCACTTTGTGTTTTGCTATCAACAAATGGAGCTGATGTGATAGAACCTTTGATACAGGTGGAGTTGGGGTCATGGGGAAATTATTGTGGACGGAATGAACAGATAACGTTCAGTCTTCAGGTTGATTTCCCTCCACAGATGCTTCCTGACCCACCCCAGGTTCCTCCAGATTATGGAGGGACCGTTCATACGCCTTCTCCCCAAGTCACTATATAATATACTGCAAATCTTTGGTAATTTAAATTAACACTACAAGTACATCTAGTTATGGAAGTGCTTACGGACAACCTGGCTGCCGCTGTCTTTGCTGTCGATGTGTCGGTGTACTCGGCCCCGCCCAGTGTGTGAGCTGTGGCCCCCGAGGTGGGAGCCTCAGGGCACAAACCAACGTCCCGCCATCGGCAGCCCCCGACGACTACCCACACCTTCTCTCCAGAGATGCCGCACATCCTGCTGAGTTACTCCAGCATTGTGTGTTCATCTTTGCTTTAAACCAGCATCTGCAGTTCGTTCCTACACCTTTTGGCTGCTCCACTGCGAAATCTCCTCAAACCATGGCTACTTTGAAGTTCTCCTCCTACTTCTCTCTGCTGAGAGTTTGCCAACACCCTCTCTCGCTGCTCCATAGCTCTAGTCTCCCCTTCCCCTGACGCTCAGTCTGAAGAATGGTCTCGACCCGCAACATCACCCACCCCTCTCCAGAGATGCTTCCTGCCCCGCTGAGTTACTCCAGCATTTTGTGTCCATCTGTGGATAGAATGGACAGACGACGTTTCGGGTCAGGCCCTTTCTACAGACTGATTTGAGCATCCGGCTCAAGTGGTGATCAGTCTGCAGAAGAGCCCCGACCCGAAACATCGTCTGTCCATTCCCTCCACTGATGCCGTTGAATTACTCCAGTACTTTGTGTTTTATTCAAGATTTCACCTTCTGCAGTTCCTAGTGGCGCTGGTCTTTCAGAGCCTACTTTCCACATAAATTGAGTTTCCAAAGCTTGGAGGTTAGAAAGAGGGTTACAAGATTATGAGAGATTGAGCTTGCTCTGCCATTTAATGAAATTATATCATTTTTCTCAACCACATTCGTGTCTGATCCCAACGACCCTTGACCATTGGTGAATGTACTTAATGGGGACATAGGGGATTGCTGATGCTAGAATTTTGAGCAAAATCAGTACTGAAGGGTCTCAGTGGATCAGACAGCATCTGTGGGGGGGAATGGACAGGCAATATTAAGGTGTGAAGGAAGGAACAGCAGATGCCAGTTTAAACTGAAGATAGATACAAAGCTGGAGAGACTGAGTGGGTCAGGCAGCATCTCTGGAGGGAAGGAATAGGTGACGCTTTGGGTCAAGATCCGCCAGAATGAGAGCCAAGGGACAGGGAAATGAGAGATATAGAATAAATGAATGAAAGATGTACAAAAAAGTAACAAACTAAAAAAGTCTCTAATTTCAAGTACCCCTTGCATCCCTCTCTCTCCGTTCACCCCCAGTCGTCATACTAGTTTCTCTGTCATCCAAAAAGTGAGTTCAGTATTTTGACTGCGCATGCCCAGGTCATAGGTCACTCGTGATAAACACCTCGGCAGCTGTGCTGCTGCGAGTATACAGACCTGCGTTCATTCGTAGTCAGGATCGAACCCGGGTCTCCGGCGCTGCAAGCACTGTTGAATTGCTACTGGTCCCTGTCCCCTGCCGAGTGTCCCATCCCTGTCCGGGGGCAGCCGGAGATGTCCGGGATCACCCTGGAATGACGGGTCACTGGCCGGAGCAGTGGCGGCCCCAGGCTTAAAGCCAGCGCGGACAGGGTCTAAAAATATTGGTTGCCAGGAGACAAAGGGGGCCCACTTCATCAGGGGCCCATTTGATATAGGGGGCCCACTTGATATAGGGGCCCACTTGCCATCGGGCAAGCTGACACCCTGGCCAGTCCGCCACTGAACGCGGAGAAGAAGCACTAACTCCACTGCTCCGGGCAGGTGTCCCGTCAGTCCAGGGCTTTCGGTTAACCCGGCGGGACAGGCAGAGTTGAGCTGGAGTTAGCGCTTCTCCTCCACGCTAGCTGTAAGCCTGGGGCCGCCACTGCTCCGGGCCGGTGTCCTGTCAGTCCAGGCTCACCTCGGACGTCTCCGGACGCTCCCGGACAGGGATGGGACACTCGGAAAGGGACGGGGACGGTCCAGTAGCAATTCAACAGCGCTTGCAGCGCCGGAGACCCGGGTTCGATCCTGACTACGGATGAAACGCAGGTCTGTACACATGCAGCAGCTTAGCTGCCGAGAATGTTTATCTCCAGTGACCTATGACCTGGGCATGCGCAGTCGGAATACCAAACTCGCTTATTGGGTTTCACTGTCTACATAACTCGCTGTCAACTATCCCACAGCCAACAGTGGACCATTGTGGGCTCCATCTTTCTTTGATCATCGTTACTTTTTTGCATATTGTCCCTTTCCCTTGACTCTCAGTCTGTAGAAGGGTTTCGACCCGAAGCATCACCTATTCCTTCTATCCAGAGATGCTGCCTGACCCGCTGAGTTACTCCAGCATTTTGTCCTTATCTTCAGTTTAATCCAGCATCTGCAGCATCTTGTGCTCACGTGACTCAGTGGGCCTGATCACGTGGGGCAGTGGCTGGTTGCGTGACGTGTGGGCCTGATCATGTGGTACATGCAGTGGCTGGTTGCGTGACGTGTGAGCCTGATCATGTGGTGCATGCAGCAGGGCTGCCAACTCTCACGCTTTAAGCGTGAGACTCACGCCCTCAAGCAAACTCTCACGCCCTCACGCTGATCAGAAATTTCTCACGCTCAGTGGTGAGAAATTTTGTGATCAACGAAAATTTCAAAACTCGGATAAACTGCATGGTCCGCGGGTGTTGGAGAGCCGGGGCTGCGGGAGGGATGGGAGCAGAACCAGCGGCAGGAACAGATGTGGGGAGCCGGGACGGACGAGTGTTGGCCGGGGCCGGCGTGTCGCTCGCTGCAGCTCTGGCCATGGAGCACTCCGGACAGTGCGAGTGACCCGGGCCGTCGGAAGCGTCCGAAGCGTCGCTGCCGCGAGAGTCTCTGTGCCGAAGGGACAGACTCTCAAAGGGAGGTGGAGAGAGAGAGAGGGGAAGGAGACAAGGAGACAGTGGGGAGAGAGAGAGGGTGTGGAGAGGGAGGAGAGGGTAGGAGAGAATGGGAGAGAGAAGGGGAAGAGAGAGGGGTGGTAAAAGAGAGAGGGGGAAGAGGGGGAGAGGGGGGAAAGAGAGAAACGGGGGAAAGAGAGAGATAGGGGGGGCAAATAAAAAAAAAGAGATAGGGACAGAGGAGAAAGAGAGGGGAGAGAGGGCAAGGGGAATAGTGAGGTAGGAGGGAGAAATGGGGGAGAGAGGAGGAGAGAGGGGGGAAGAGAGAGAGGTGAGAGGAGAGACAGAGAGAGAGGGGAAAGAGAGGGGAGAGTGTGTGGAGAGGGAGAGAGAGGGGAAATAGAGAGGGAGGGAGGGGGGAGAGAAGAGGGGGGGAGAGAGAGAAGAAAGAGAGGGAGAGAGAGAAGGGGAGCGAGAGTTAGGGGAAAGAAAGGGGAGAGAGAGGGAGAGGGGGGAGAGAGAGAGGAGAGAGGAGAGAGGTGACAAGAGAGAGGGGGAAGAGTAAGGTGGGAGGGAGAGAGGGGGGAAAGAGAGGGGGGAAGAGAGGGATGGGGAGAGAGTGAGAGGGGGAGACAGGGGAGAGAGAGGGGGTGAGAGGAGAGACAGAGGGAGAGAGGAGAGAGAGAGAGGGGAAAGAGAGGGGGAGGGGAGAGATAGAGGGGGGAGTGAGAGAGAGGAGGGTTGAGAGGAGAGAGAGCGGAAGAGATGGGGGGGAGAGAGAGAGTCTCTGTCGAGTTTTCCCAGGTGACCGGCATGGATCAGGCTGCAGCTCGGTGCATCCTGGAGGACAACCAGTGGCTGCTGGAAGTAAGTACCAAGTGTCAAGTTATTCGTATAATAAGGCTCGTACAACGACGTAATCGGAGTCTGTCTTTATTTAGCAACTCTGTACAGCAGCAGCAGGCTCGTGTGCATGCCCGGGCATTCCCTCACACCCCCCCCGGTACCCACGTCACATCCCGTTACGCCCACAGCCCCAACTTCAGGCCGGATGCCGTCACTGCAGCCTGACCACTGGCAGCAGCGCCCCCTTCTGGTTACTACAAAATAAAGGCATTCCTTACACTATTATTCCATAATACCACATCTCCCTTTCTTTGAGAACAAAGGGTGGACTACCTTTGTCTCTGCAGGTCTTAAGGGGTTTATTCTGCCCTTTTGCTGGAAGACCTGTCCCTGATCTGTCCCTGTTTCAAGCATGCAAAATAGAAATAAAATAACTTACACGTTACCATACTGTGAACTATTACTTTAGCAGGCTGTGTTCTTCAAAACTTAAACTCTCAGGTTTCAGGTAAATGTAACAGGTTTAGCAGAACAATTTCACTCTCTTTTTCTTTACTGTAGAAAACAAATCAATAAATCACCAATCAAGTCTCTTCGGCTTTCTAACCTCTCTCCCACACCTGGTCCGCACAGTCTCTGTGGTGGGGCCCTCTCTGCTGGGTGATGTTGTCACTGGTGGAGCTGGCTCTGGTGTAGGTGAATCTTCTCCCACCGGTGGCTCATCAGCGTCGACTACCCCACTGTTGGTCTGCAGCGGCACCAAGTGATGCCGGTTCCACCTCAGTGTGCCCAGAGGCACCTGGACGATATAAGAGCGAGGGGTATTGTGTGTAGATAGCACTGTGCCCTGGACTCGTGCATCGGTGATCCACACATCCTCCCCAGGTACGAGTGGCTCCAGATTTCTCGCTCCGTGCCTCTTGTCGAAGGATCCTGCGTCGTTCCTCCTCTTCTCCCTTTCTTTGGCCCCCAGCGCGTTGTAGTCAGGCAAAACTGGATTCAGCAGGGTTGGAAGGGCAGGAACTGTAGTGCGGAGGTGGCGCCCCATCAACAGCTCGGCCAGGCTATAGCCGTTCTGTAGAGGGGTTGCTCTGTAGGCCAGCAATGCAAGATATGGGTCTGATGTCTTTGTTAGCAGGTTTTTCACGGTTTGTACAGCGCGTTCCGCCTCCCCATTGCTCTGAGGAAACTTGGGGCTGCTCGCGATGTGCACAAAGCCATACTCTGCTGCAAAGGCTTTAAAGTGGCTACCTGAGAACTGGGGCCCATTGTCACTTTTAAGAAATTCACAAATTCCATGACGAGAAAACATGGATTTCAGGTGCACCACCACATCTGTGGACCTTGTGGGTGACAGCAACGCAACTTCCACATACCTTGAGAAATAACCTACTACTAGTAGATAAGTCTTGTCTTTCAGCGTGAACAGGTCAGCTCCCAAGGTTTGCCAAGGCCTGTCTGGCATCTCCGTTGGCATCAGCGGCTCTTTGACGTTCCTTCTCTCTTGGATGCAGGTTCTACATTTCAACACCATGTCATTCAGCTGGCTGCTGAGTGCTGGCCACCATACCGTCTGTTTGGCCCGGCCCCTGCACTTTGTTACCCCCAGGTGTCCCTCATGTAGTCTCTGCAGCACATCACCTTGTAAGGCTGATGGGATGACGAGCCTCGTGCCCCGCAGCAGCAGCCCATCGTGCACAGTCAGCACTGCTCTATCAGCCCAGTAATGTCTCAGCACTCCCTGCAGTTGGCTTTTGTCGGGCCAGCCGCCTGTGCAGTACTCCATCAGTGCAGAGCATGTGCTGTCTGCCTGCAGGTGCTCACGTAGGCTGCTCAGATAATCTCCACTGACAGGAAAGTTGCTGATGACAGAGTCTATATAGATGTTGGTGTCCTCTAATAGGCTTGTGTCTGTGTGTGTTCTTGCGGCTCTCAGAGAAGCACGAGATAAGGTGTCGGCTGTCCACAGGCTTTTGCCAGGGACATGATCGACTGTATAGTTGTACCTCATGAGTCTCATCCTAAATCTTTGGACTCTTGGTGGGAGGTCATCCAAAGCTTTCCCTCCCAGCAGACTCACCAACGGCTTATGGTCAGTTTCCAGCTCGAATGGTCTTCCCAGGATGAAACAGCTGAATCTTTCACATGCCCACGTTGCAGCCAATGCCTCCTTCTCTACTTGAGCATAGCGCTGCTCTGTTGGTGTCATTGACCTGGACGCATATGCCACAGGTGACCACATGGCATCGCTCTTCTGCAGCAGGACTGCCCCCAGGCCAAAGGAAGAGGCATCAGCAGAGACCTATAGAGCACTGTTTGGGTTGTATAATGTGAGAACTGGTGTGGATGACAGCTCTGTTTTTAACTGAACAAAGGCGGCCTGCTGCTCTGTCCCCCAGTACCAGTGGTTCTTCTTGGACAGCAGGTCTCGTAGCACTTTGTCTTTTTCAGCCAGGTTGGGCAAGAAGCGGCCCAGCTGATTGACCATGCCCAGAAAACTCCTGAGTTCGCTGACATTTTTGGGTGCATCCATCTCTTGTACTGCTCTCGTCTTCTCTGGATCTGGCTTCACTCCATCTGCTGAAATCACATGACCCAGGAATCTGACTGTGTGGCGTGTGAGCTCACATTTGTCCATGTTGAGCGTAATGCCGGCCTTTTGTGCCTTCTCTGGCACCGCATGTAGCCGCACATCATGCTCCTCCTGCGTCTGTCCCCAGACCAGGATGTCATCCATGTGACACAGTACCCCCTCCAGGCCACCGGTCACTTCTGTCATCATCATCCTTTGAAAGTGCTCGGGGGCTGATGATATGCCAAAGGGTAGACGGTTAAAATAGTAGCGCCCAAAAGGCGTGATGAAGGTGGTGTATTTGGCAGACTCTTTTGTCAATGGTACTTGCCAAAAGCCCATGTTGGCATCTAATTTGCTGAATACTGTTGCGCCAGCTAGCATGCCCAGAGTGTGCTCGACAGAAGGCAGGATAAACTTTTCTCTGCATACTGATCCATTCATCATTGTGAAGTCCACACAAATGCGAACATCACCTGCTTTTTTCGGCACCACCACCGTCCCGGCACACCAATCAGTCGGCTCCTCAATCTTGGTGATTACGCCCATCTTCTCCATACGGTCTATCTCCTCCTTCACTTTTCCCATAAGCGGCAGAGGGACTCTGCGTTGTGTGTGTAGAGAGAAGGGCACAGCCTCTGGCTTCAATTTAATTGAGTATGGCCTCCGAACAAGACCCAAGCCGCTACACAGCTTCGGATATTGTTGTTTCACTGATTCCAAGGTGATGCCGTCAACCCTGCACACCAGCTGAAGCCGTTCTATGGCAGGCCTTCCCAACAGTGCAGTGTGCAGGTCTTTTACTACATAAATGTTCCCTATGGCTGTCTTTTTGCCTCTGCGCAGTGTTTCTCTGGCTACACCCAGGACAGAGAGTGCATTGCCCCCTGGGCCAAACAATGGGCGTGTCGACACTGCCAGGCGCTTCACATCATGCCCCCCTGTAATGTCATGGTACACCTCGGCTGGCATGGCGGTGACATCAGCACCAGTGTCTATTTTAAAGCACACTTTTTTTTGTCTCACTTGTAGCTGCACTGTCCACAGGTCTTTTTCAGCATCCACGGCTCCCAGGAAAAAGCTCTCTTCTTCCTCTGTAGTGACAGCATTGAGAGATTTTGCACTGTTTCTGCACACTTTGCCATAATGTCCCTTTTTGCCACAGTTGTGACACACAGCATCTTTAGCAGGGCATTCCAATTTTCCATGTGAGGGCATTTTTCCACATCTATAACAGGCCTTTGAACCTGGCTGTGGCCGTGTATTAAGTTTATTTTTGCCTGGTGTTTGTGCTTGTGGCTGAGGCTTTGAGGGAAATTTGGGTTTACTGTAGCTTTTAGCATGCACCGCATCAACATTAGAGCACTTGCTAGCACCGCTATTTTCTCCTCTTAAGTCAGACCGCTGTCGTCTAACTTCTTCAGACTGCCTTGTCTTTGTTATAGCAGTTCCAAGGGTTAGGTCTCTGTCTAGCTGTAGCTTTTCTGACAATGAGACGTTTCTCAGCCCGACCACTAACCTGTCGCGGATCAGCTCGTTCTGTAACTGTCCATAGTTGCAGTGTTCAGCTAATCCGTATAGAGCAGTGATGAAGGAATCCACCGTTTCTCCTGGCAGTTGCACACGCTGATTGAACTTGGCTCTTTCGTAGATTACATTCTTTTTAGGCACAAAAAATGCATCAAAGCCCGCCTTGACATCCGTGTACATCCTCCTCTCATCTGCAGTTAGCGTTAGCCCCTTTAGCACATCTTCGGCTTCATCGCCCATGCAATACACTAACGTGTTCACCTGGTTTTCTGCCGACGTCGCGTTTAAGTTGCTTGCAAGCCGAAAGCGGTCGAATCTCCTGATCCAACGCTCCCATTCTTGAGGCTTGGTAAAATCGAATGGCTCTGGAGGTTGTATTGTGAAGGTAGCAGTTGGTGTAGGTTGCGCCATATCTGCCCGCTCGTCTCCCATTTCCCGCCAAAACGATACACCTTCCTCTACTTCTTCCTTTTTTTTTCGCTTACAAGTCTCCCATTTCTGACACCATGTCAAGTTTTTGTTATAATAAGTCTCGTACAACGACGTAATCGGAGTCTGCCTTTATTTAGCAACTCTGTACAGCAGCAGCAGGCTCGTGTGCATGTCCGGGCATTCCCTCACACCCCCCCCGGTACCCACGTCACATCCGGTTACGCCCACAGCGCCAACTTCAGGCCGGATGCCGTCACTGCAGCCTGACCACTGGCAGCAGCGCCCCCTTCCGGTTACTACAAAATAAAGGCATTCCTTACACTATTATTCCATAATACCACACCAAGCACTGGGTAGAAACGGTGGAAGATAGTGGACTTCAAATGGGGGTGGTTGGAGAAAGCATCCTGCTTGCCTGCTAGATTTTCACTTACTGTAACTGCAGGGAAAATGTTCCCGATGTTTGGGGCGTTCAGAACCATGGGTCACAGTTTAAGAATAAAGGGGGGCCAGTTAGGACTGAGATGAGAACAAACTTTCTTCACGTAGAGAGTTGTGAATCTGTGGAATTCTCTGCCACAGAAGGCAGTGCAGGCCAATTCACTGGATGTTTTCAAGAGAGAGTTACATTTAGTTCTTGGGGCTAACGACATCAAGGGATATGGGGAAAAAACAGGAAAGAGGTACTGATTTTAGATGAATAGCCATGATCATATTAAACATAGAAACATAGAAATTAGGTGCAGGAGTAGGCCATTCGGCCCTTCGAGCCTGCACCGCCATTCAATATGATCATGGCTGATCATCCAACTCAGTAACCCATACCTGCCTTCTCTCCATACCCTCTGATCCCCTTAGCCACAAGGGCCACATCTAACTCCCTCTTAAATATAGCCAATGAACTGGCCTCAACTACCCTCTGTGGCAGAGAGTTCCAGAGATTCACCACTCTCTGTGTGAAAATAGTTTTTCTCATCGCGGTTTTAAAGGATTTCCCCCTTATCCTTAAGCTGTGACCCCTTGTCCTGGACTTCCCCAACATCGGGAACAATCTTCCTGCATCTAGCCTGTCCAACCCCTTAAGAATTTTGTAAGTTTCTATAAGATCCCCTCTCAATCTCCTAAATTCTAGTGAGTATAAACCAAGTCTATCCAGTCTTTCTTCATAAGACAGTCCTGACATCCCAGAAATCAGTATGGTGAACCTTCTCTGCACTCCCTCTATGGCAATAATGTCCTTCCTCAGATTTGGAGACCAAAACTGTATGCAATACTCCAGGTGTGGTCTCACCAAGACCCTGTACAACTGCAGTAGAACCTCCCTGCTCCTATACTCAAATCCTTTTGCTATGAAAGCTAACATACCATTCGCTTTCTTCACTGCCTGCTGCACCTGCATGCCTACTTTCAATGACTGATGTACCATGACACCCAGGTCTCGCTGCATCTCCCCTTTTCCTAATCGGCCACCATTTAGATAATAGTCTGCTTTCCTGTTTTTGCCATGGCAGTGCTGGCTCGAAGGGCCGAATGGCCTATTCCTGCATCTATTTTCTATGTTTCTATGCTTGAGTATATGGCAATAAAACTCGATCACATGATTTTGAAGCATTCATGCATGGTGGAGGTATAATGTAGTCATAGAGTGATACAGTGTGAAAACAGGCCCTTCGGCGCAACTTGCCCACACCCGCCAACATGTCCCACTACGCTACCTGCTTTTGGTCCATACCTCCAAACCTGTCCTATCCATGTATCAGTCTAACTTTTTCTTAAATGTTGGGATGGTCCCTGCCTCAACTACCTCCTCTGGCAGCTTGTTCCATTCACCCATCACCCTTCTACAGTGCACTAAAACATGATTTTAATACATCAAATTTCAAAAAATTCCTACCCTTCTTCCACACCCTCTCCCCACTCGGTTGCTCCACTCCCTCACCGGGTACCCCCAAGGCCAGTGATCAGTGATCGCACAGCCTCCCCCCTTTCAAAAACGCTCCAATCCAATTTAAAGCATATATATTGTATTCAAGTGTAGGTTAAAAGACTCGCTACAGTATGCACCATATTGCACAATTTCAAGCTGAAAAATGCAAATGTTCCGTACCAATGGGAGGGGGCAAAAAGTATATATTATGTACGGTAGCAAGGCATTAAATTGCAAATTGGTTTTTGCAGTCAGTCAGGCAGAAAAATGCATAGGGTCTCGACCCACAACCTTCTCTCACCCATTCCTTCTCTCCAGAGATGCTGCCTGTCCTGCTGAGTTATTCCAGCATTTAGTGTCTATCTTCAGGAAAATGCATGGCTTTTAAATAAATGTTTTAAATATTTTATAAAGTCTAAAGACTAATAAGTATACATAAAAAGTAGCAAAAAAATAAACAATGCAAAAACAATGTTTATATCATTTTCAAATTCTTTATATTTGAATGCCCTGTCACCATACCCAAGTCACCAAACTACATGAAATTTTCACATATTGTGTAAAAATAATTATATAAATCACCCCTGAAACTCGATATGAAGAAGACTTGCACATTTTTATTAAATTAGAGAAAAAACGGAAAAATCTCGGGTATTTTTTAGTCCAATCAAAGCACGTTTAACATTGAGTTGTCTGCCAGTTGGCCAATCACGCGCTTGGTTTCAGGCTAGCACACAAAATGGCTGAGGGGGCTTCACAGATGCCTGTTTTACTGGAGATTCCGATTTGTTGTTCTGTGGAATAAATGTCGTGGAAACTTGCAGCAGGTAATTGGATTTAGTGGGAAAAGCATTAAAAAGGCTGAAGAAAGTGCTGCTAAGTTGATGGAAGTGTTGAAAGTGATGGAAGTCTTGAAAGCAAAGTCCCTGCTGAGGTGCTGGAACACAAATAGGTATGTTGCAAAGCCTACCTGAAGCGTCGCTGAAAATCTGTCGCTGCGGGTGTGCGTGATTTTGGCGCCGTTTAGAGGGGGTCGGGTTTAAAACGCGATTTTCTCTAGGCTGTTCAAATCGAAGATGTTCAGCCTAGTTAATTATTAACGAAAAATCGCTGGAAGACCCCGTCGCAAAAGCTATTATTAGTTTTAAAGGCCTCGTATAATAGTTATAGTAGTTTAAAAATCAATCTCTAAACCCGCGACCACCAGCAACCGCAGGGTCTCATAAAGCAAATAACTGAAGGTAGGCTGCATATTTTTACATTAAAAAGGGCTTCTAAAGATCCCTTTATACAAAGTTTAATATTGCGAGCAGCTCATTTTGGGCCCCATTATATCCCGCAGTATTTTTCTCGGCATTTGGGGCACAAATCTACCGCAATGTGAACGTTCTAAACCAGCGCATTCACAGGGACCCACAGGAAAGCTGATTTAAATGGGCATTTATTTACAGCAATTGAACACTGAATTCCTTCCACTTGGCCTATAAATTAATGTAAATGAGATTTAAAAATCATGTTTTATTGTGAATTATTTGTGAATATTATTTGGACATTTAGGCTATTTAAAAATGTTAATCATTTATTAAGAAATGGATAGATGTTTAGATCTAGTAATTGAAGTCTGAAATTAGCTACAATTAGGTAACTAACTAATTATATGCTTTAATTTCAGGTCATCCAAGTAAGATTATTTTATATTTGTTTCAGAATGCTTCAATCTATGATAACTGAAAATTTCATTCAGTTCTCTTAATTTTTAAGAAAGATATGGGCTTTTGACTGTTCACGATCACAGCTTTTTTGTTATGTCCATAGAAAATCAATAGGGAACAAGATGCTCATTTCCCAGTATGAAAATGGCCATAACGTTTTAAATACTTGAGATATGAAAGTGAATTAGGTGTCAAATTAAACTTATTTTTATGCTTTATCTGATGGGATAAATTACAGACTTGATTTTTTAAATCTCAAAATTTTGTAACTCTAACTAAAAGGTAAGATCTAAAGTCTGAATTTATGAAAAATCTATCTGTATGGAGTTTAATTGATTTAATTGCACCCTTTTATAATGTGAATAAATTCATTCATTCACTTACTTCATTCATTCATGAAGTTGAGGGCCTAAACTATATGTATCCATAACACAGTCAATTAAACATTGTCACTAATGCCAGCCTGTTGTAGCGTGATAAGTCTTTAACAGCTAATCTCGGAGCTGCCTGCGAAAACTTACCGGGAAAAAGTGCTCCGATTTATCCGTTATCAGACCCCGACAGCGGGGAAAAAACGGATCGCTATTTATAGGCTTCCATTGCAGTGGAATTCCATTCCGTTTTTTCCCCGCTGTCGGGGTCTGATAACGGCCGCTATAGACGGCACTTTGTACAGCCTCCCCCCCCCCCTGCCCGCCCGCGGAGATGATCCGCGGCTCCACGTTCGCGAGACCGCGGCTTCACTATACCGCGAGTACCTAGGCCCCGCGGTCGGAGCACTTTTTCCCGGTAAGTTTTCGCAGGCAGCTCCGAGATTAGCTGTTAAAGACTTATCACGCTACAACAGGCTGGCATTAATGACAATGACAATTGACTGTGTTATGGATACATATAGTTTAGGCCCTCAACTTCATGAATGAATGAAGTAAGTGAATGAATGAATTTATTCACATTATAAAAGGGTGCAATTAAATTAATTAAACTCCATACAGATAGATTTTCATAAATTCAGACTTTAGAACTTACCTTTTAGTTAGAGTTGGTTCCTGGCTCTTAATCATTGTGTTCCAGCACCTCAGCAGGGACTTTGCTTTCAAGACTTCCATCACTTTCAACACTTCCATCAACTTAGCAGCACTTTCTTCAGCCTTTTTAATGCTTTTCCCACTAAATCCAATTACCCTGCTGCAAGTTTCCACGACATTTATTCCACAGAACAACAAATCGGAATCTCCAGTAAAACAGGCATCTGTGAAGCCCCCTCAGCCATTTTGTGTGCTAGCCTGAAACAAAGCGCGTGATTGGCCAACTGGCATACAACTCAATGTTAAACGTGCTTTGATTGGACTAAAAATTACCCGAGATTTTTCCGTTTTTCTCTAATTTAATAAAAATGTGCAAGTCTTCTTCATATCGAGTTTCAGGGGTGATTTATATAATTATCTTTACACAATATGTGAAAATTTCATGTAGTTTGGTGACTTGGGTCACGAAATCCTTTTTCTAGACACATTTTTGATGCTCGGCCCACAGCCTACTGGTGTGAAAGAATTAAAATCCACAAAGGCAAACTTAAGACCAGAGACTTTGTTAAACAGTAAATATGGATTAGTGGGTCATTAAAATTTCATTAGGAGCTCATGTACCCATTCGCAATTTTTTCATGTGATTTTAGTGAGACTATTGGAAATGTTTATTCGCTTACAAGTTCAAGTTCAAGTTCAAGTGAGTTTATTGTCATGTGTCCCTGTATAGGACAATGAAATCTTGCTTTGCTTAAGCACACAGAAAATAGTAGGCATTTACTACAAAACAGATAAATGTGTCCATATACCATGATGTAAATATATACACACATGAATAAATAAACTGGTAAAGTGCAAATAACAGAAAGTGGTTATTAATAATCAGAGTTTTGTCCGAGCCAGCTGTGGGGAAGTAGCTATTCCTGAACCTGGTTGTTGCAGTCTTCAGGCTCCTGTACCTTCTACCTGAAGGTAGCAGGGAGATGAGTGTGTGGCCAGGATGGTGTGGGTCTTTGATTATACTGCCAGCCTTTTTGAGGCAGCGACTGCGATAAATCCCCTCGATGGAAGGAAGGTCAGAGCCGATGATGGACTGGGCAGTGTTTACTACTTTTTGTAGTCTTTTCCTCTCCAGGGCGCTCAAATTGCCAAACCAAGCCACGATGCAACCGGTCAGTATGCTCTCGACTGTTACCTGTAGAAGTTAGAGAGAGTCTTCCTTGACAATCCGACTCTCCGTAATCTTCTCAGGAAGTAGAGGCGCTGATGAGCTTTTTTGATAATTGCGTTAGTGTTCTCGGACCAGGAAAGATCTTCAGAGATGTGCACGCCCAGGAATTTGAAGTTCTTGACCCTTTCAACCATCGACCCGTTGATATAAATGGGGCTGTGGGTCCCCCTCCTACTCCTTCCAAAGTCCACAATCAGTTCCTTGGTTTTGCTGGTGTTGAGGGCCAGGTTATTGCGCTGACACCATATGGACAGTTGCTCGATCTCTCTTCTATATTCTGACTCATCCCCATCAGTGATACGCCCCACAATAGTGGTGTCGTCAGCGAACTTGATGATGAAGTTCGCACTGTGGTTCACTACGCAGTCATGGGTATAGAGTGAGTACAGCAGGGGGCTGAGCACGCAGCCTTGAGGTGCTCCCGGGCTGATTGTTATCGAGGCTGACACATTTCCACCACTACGAACAGACTGTGGTCTGTGAATGAGGAAGTCGAGGATCCAGTTGCAGAGGGATGCGCAGAGACCCAGTTCTGCGAGTTTGGTAACCAGTTTGGAGGGGATGATTGTGTTAAATGCCGAGCTGTAATCGATGAATAACAGCCTGACATATGAATTTTTGTTGTCCAAGTGGTCCAGTGCGGAGTGGAGGGCCAGCGAGATCGCATCCACCGTTGATCTGTTGTGGCGGTACGCGAACTGCAGTGGGTCCAGGTTTTTGTCGAGGTAGGAGTTGATTTGCTCCATGATCAACCTCTCAAAGCACTTCATCACCACCGGCGTTAGTGCCACTGGTCGATAGTCATTGAGGCACATCACCTTACTCTTCTTGGGCACCGGTATAATTGATGTCCTTTTAAAGCAGGTGGGGACTTCAGACCTCAGAAGTGAGAGGTTGAAAATGTCCATAAAAACTCCCGCAAGTTGGTCCGCTCAGATTTTTAGAACACGACCGGGTATACCATCAGGACCAGGTGCTTTTCGGGGGTTCACCCCTCTGAAGGATTTCCTGACATCGGCCTCCGTGACTGAGACTGAAATGCCATCGCAGCGAATGGGGGATCGGGAAGGCACGTCAGTATTCTCCCTGTCAAAGCTTACCAGAGTATTACTGATTATTAATTTATTGTAATATTGATAATTGTATATTTATTTGTGTATTATTGTTGGTACAGGCCTGTTAAGTCTGTAATAATGTAATTGCTCCGTTGTCGATAAATACAGCAATGAAACACTTTTGACTTAACCCATGACTCTTGATTTCCTGTTATTCTATTGCAAAAGTTGTGAAACAGCGCAACTTGTGGAGATGTGTAAATTGCCTGCCAGTGGCTGCAAGCTTTTCACATAACGCAATGTCGAAATCCGGAAGATGCTGACAGTCTCAAGGTGTCTCAATAGATAAAGTAACTGCAGTTCCTCGTTGCGACAAGAATTTCATTGTTCCGTTTTCAGTACATATGACAATAGTACTCGACTATCATACGCTGCTTTTATTTTTAGTGGCTAAATCCAATGGCGTGAAAGAATTAAACACAATAATTGTTGATCATCTAAAAAAGAAAGTACAGCACAGAAACACAATATATGTGCCAAAGATGATACATGATACATGCACACGATCCATAACCTCGGTTCCATGCATATCTATGTGCCTATCTAAAAGCCTCTCAAATGCCATTATCACCACCCCTGGCAGTGCATTCTATGCACCTAATGCTCGTTCCCAGCACATCTCCTTTAAACTCTCCCATCACCCCCCTGACGTTAAAGCTCGGCCCTCTAGTATTTGACATTTCCACTCTGATAAACATTCTGACAGCCAACCTCGTCTATGCCTCTTATAATGTTGTATACTTCTAACAGGTCTCTCCTCAGCTTCTGATGCCCCAGAGAAAACAATCCAAGTTTGCCCAACCTCTCCTTAGAGCAATTACCCTCTAATCCAGGCAGCATCAAGGTAAACCTCTTCTGCACCCTATCCAAACCTCCACATCCTTCCTGTAATGGGGAGATCTGAACTGCATATTACACTCAAAATGCAGCCAAACCAAAATCCTTTCAAACTGCAACATGTCTTCCTGGCTCAATATCCCAGTCGATGAAGCAAGCATACTATATGCCTTCTTTACCACTCTTATCTACTTGTGTTGCTTGTCACTGTTAGGGAACAATGGACTCTGACCTTAAGATCCCTCTCTACATCGATGCTGTTAAAGGCCTCGCTATTAAATGCATACTCTGCCCTAACATTTGTCGTCCCAAAGTGCAATACCCTTGTTTGCTCGGATTAAACTTTTATCTGCCATTTCCCTGCCCATTTTCACACTAAGGAAATCCGAATAATGGGGAAGTTAAAATCTTGTTGTTTTTGTATAATCTGTCTACACATCAGTCCTTCTATTTCACGCAGTCTATTTGGAGGCTTATAGTTTAGTTTAGACAAGTCCTGCCCCCTCCCCTGACATCAGTCTGAAAAAGGGTCTCGACCCGAAATGTTGCCCATTCCTCTCTCCAGCGAGGTACCTCTCACCGGGTACCCCCAAGGCCAGTGATCAGTGATTGCACAGCCTCCCCCCTTTCAAAAACGCTCCAATCCAATTTAAAGCATATATATTGCATTCAAGTGTAAGTTATAAGACTCGCTACAGTATGCACCATTTCAAGCACCTTCTCCCACCCCCCCGGTCGCGATGCTTCCTCGGGCTTGGTCTGTCGCAAATTTCCCACTCCCAACTCTCACCCAATGTTGGCAGCCCTGATGCAGTGGCTGGTTGCGTGATGTGTTGGTGCGGGTCACGTGGTGCAGTGGCTGGTTGCGTGACATGTAGATGCGGATCACGTGGGATGCTGGGGTCGGACGGGCCTGGCTGCGGTCACGTGATGGTGTTGTTGTCCAGCCCAAAGATTATAGAGGAGCAAGATAGACCACTCCGCGTAGAACGATGTGTGCGATTGCCGACGCCATTTTATAGGGCATTTTAATAGGGCTGCCCCCACACTGTCATGGCCTCTACATCTAAATTTTCATCTCACTGCTCTGCTATCAAATGTTCTAATCGTAAATGTAGACGGCCCAACCTGTCATTCTTTAGGTTCCCCAATAAAAAGGAAAGGTGAGAAAATATTATTATTACTAGACTAAGTGGGACCCGTTGGGTCCCATGTTCACATGGGAGGGCTGGTCCCCCGACGCAATATTCCACCTGTCCACCAATTCCAATATTGGTGGCCAGTGGGGGGGGGGGCTTTCTGGAGTGCTGGTATGGGTTCTTGGGGTGGCAGCTCAGTCCTTCAAGCCTGATCTGCTGGCAGCCCACTTACGGCTGGTGGGCTGGCAATTGACTCATGACTTTTCCTTGAAATTCCATTTCAGGCAGGGTGCAAAGCCACCAAATTCAAATCCATGTTCCTACCATTTCAAGCAGGGTGCAAGGCCACCAAATTCAAGTGCAGTTTCTTACCACTATGAGCAGGGTGCAAGGCCATCGAATTCAAGTGCAGTTTCCAACCACTTCAAGCAGGGTGCAAGGCCGCCAAATTCAAGTGCAGTTTCATTCCACTTCAAGCAGGGTGAAACCACCATAAAACCACACAAAACACCAAACCCACAGTTCAGTAGACATTCAGTGTGTTCAGTTGATTCGCAGCTCAGACAGAGTCATGGCCTCTCCCTCCCCCATCATGCAGAGACTGAGCCACACCCACACTTCCGGGTGTTATAACCCCTCCCCCTCCCACCGGAAAAGGTGTGGCTTTCAGGGCGTGATTGACAGGAGAGAGATTCTCAACATTTTTTAAACACTAATAACACTTTTATTTTTGATTGATGGGAAGAATTCTCTGCACCTGCTCAGCGGAGGGGGGACTGAGTAAGATGGCCAGAAATCACAGCCGTAAGTGGTAGCGTTTTATCTAAAATCAATATAGAGTGCAAACAGGAAGAAAGTGCATTTGCAGTAGTGCCTTTTAACTTCAAGCCAAAGCACCCAAGCCACAATTTGCAGTAAGTAGTGCCTTTCAACTTCAAACAAAGCACCCAAGCCACCATTTGCAGTAAGTAGTGCCTTTCAACTTCATGCCACCATTTGCAGTAAGTAGTGCCTTTCAACTTCAAGCCAAAGCACCCAAGCCACCATTTGCAGTAAATAGTGCAACCTCAACCCAAAGCACCCAAGCCACCATTTGCAGTAAGTAGTGCCTTTCAACCTCAAGCCAAAGCACCCAAGCCATCATTTGCAGTAAGTAGTGTCTTTCAACTTCAAGCCAAAGCACCCAAGCCACCATTTGCAGTAAGTAGTGCCTTTCAATTTCAAGCAAAGCACCCAAGCCACCATTTGTAGTAAGTAGTGCCTTTCAACTTCAAGCCAAAGCACCCAAGCCACCATTTGCAGTAAGTAGTGCTTTTCAACTTCAAGCCAAAGCACCCAAACAGCCATTTGCAGGCAGTGCCTTGTTTTCAAACAAACCATATTTTCATTTTCAAACCGCATTAAGGGTACTCACAGTTGTGTAGACATTTGTTCAGTGTTATTCTGAGCTCAGAGAGACGTGACCCTTGGCTTCATCCATCTTGCTGAGACTGAGTGAGGCACACCACTTCCTGGTTTTATAGTCCCTCCAGCAGGTGCAGCAGAGAGAATGGTGATTTTTTTAAACTTCAAGCCAAAGCTCCCAAGCCACCATTTGCAGTAAGTAGTGCCTTTCAACTTCAATCAAAGCACCCAAACCACCATTTGCAGTAAAAAGTGCATTTCAACTTCAAGCCAAAGCACCCAAGCCACCATTTGCAGTAAGTAGTGCCTTTCAACTTCAATCAAAGCACCCAAGCCACCATTTGCAGTAAAAAGTGCATTTCAACTTCAAGCCAAAGCACCCAAGCCACCATTTGCAGGAAGTAGTGCCTTTCAACTTCAAGCCAAGGCACCCAAGCCACCATTTGCAGTAAGTAGTGCCTTTCAACTTCAATCAAAGCACCCAAGCCACCATTTGCAGGAAGTAGTGCCTTTCAACTTCAAGCCAAAGCACCCAAGCCACCGTATGGGGTAAGTAGTGCCTTTCACTTCAAGCCAAAGCACCCAAGCCACCATTTGCAGTAAGTAGTGCCTTTCAACTTCAAGCCAAAGAGCCCAAGCCACCATTTGCAGTAAGTAGTGCCTTTCAACTTCATTCCACCATTTGCAATAAGAAGTGCCTTTCAACTTCAAGCCAAATCTCCCGCCACCATTTGCAGTAAGTAGTGCCTTTCAACTTCAAGCCTAAGCACCCAAGCCACCATTTGCAGTAAGTAGTGCCTTTCAATTTCAAGCAAAGCACCCAAGCCTCCATTTGCAGTAAGTAGTGCCTTTCAACCTCAAGCTAAAGCACCTGCCACCATTTGCAGTAAGTAGTGCCTTTCAACTTCAAGCCAAAGCACCAAAGCCACCATTTGCAGTAAGTAGTGCCTTTCAACTTCAAGCCAAGGCACCCAAGCCACCATTTGCAGTAAGTAGTGCGTTTCAACTTCAAGCAAAAGCACCCAAGCCACCATTTGCAGTAAGTAGTGCCTTTCAACTTCAATCCAAAGCACACAAGCCACCATGTGCAGTAAATAGTGCCTTTCAACTTCAAGCAAAACACCCAGGCCACCATTTGCAGTTGGTAGTGCCTTTCAACTTCAAGCCAAAGCTCCCAAGCCACCATTTGCAGTAAGTAGTGCCTTTCAACTTTAAACCAAAGCTCCCAAGCCACCATTTGCAGTAAGTATAGCCTTTCAACTTTGTCAAAGCACCCAAGCCACCATTTGCAGTAAGTAGTGCCTTTCAACTTCAAGCCAAAGCACCCAAACAACCATTTGCAGGCAGTGCCTTTTTACTTCAAACAAACCATATTTTCATTTTCAAACCACATTAAAGGTACTCACAGTTGTGTAGACATTTGTTCAGTGTTATTCAGAGCTCAGAGAGACGTGACACTTGGCTTCATCCATCTTGCAGACAGTGAGTGAGGCGCACCACTTCCTGGTTTTATAGTCCCTCCCCCTCCCTCCAGCAGGGGCAGCAGAGAGAATGGTGAATTTTTAAAAAACATTAATATCTCACTGATTTGTCATCAATGGGAAAAATCCTCCGCACCTGTAAGGCGGAGGGGAGCTCTGAGCGAGGTGGCCAAAAATGACGGCCGTAAGCGGCGGCGTTCTGTCGGAAATCGCAGCACAGTGGGCCAAAAGCGGTCAAGATCAGAGATTTAGTATATATAGATTTTCAGTCGATATTCTGTCGTGAAAATGTTATTTTCTGTTCTCCCATCAACGGCCATTGGGAAACTAGGTTTGTTGGTACATTAGAAAGTTATTAGGCTTATTTTTAATAGATCTTTACTTACCATAATAATAAAGACAATTTTAACACTTCGGTACGTTTTTGGTTTTGTTCTTGTAAGGGATTTGTCTCCAAAATATGGCCCGCGAGACACATTAGGCCCAGTGACCACGAGACCACCAGTGACCTCTTACTCCCTTCTCCCTCTTCCCCCCTTCTCCCTCTTCCACCTCTTCCCCCCTTCTCCCTCTTCCCCCCTTCTCCCTCTCCCCCCCTCCCTCTCCCCACCTTCTCCCTCTCCCCACCTTCTCCCTCTCCCTTCTCTCTCTCCCCTCTCTTGTCTCGATCTCTCTATCTCTCCCCTCTTCTCTCGATCTCTCTCTCTCTCCCCTCTCTTCTCTCGATCTCTCTCTCTCTCCCTCTCTTCTCTCTATCTCCGTCTCTCTCTCTCTTCTCTCGATCTCCCTCCCTCTCCCTCCCTTCCCTCTCTCCCTCCCTTCCCTCTTCGTGAGAGTTGGCAGCTCTGCTATGCCTTATGTCCAAAAGAGGATAGAAAGAAAATACTTAATGGTCTTTGTAAGACGATTTTAATAAGCTCCTCTACATTTAAGGTAAATTGACATATTAGAGGCAAAAAGCATCTGCAATATACAGGTCTCTCCACACAACTGAAAACAATTGCACAAGTGATATATCATCCATTCTGCAGGCATGTATATATATTTATTATTATATAATTTTATATATATAATTGCCTTTATGGCTTATGTACATCATCTTACAAAAGCCAAATAAAGTAATAGTGATGCTTTAAATCAAAGTTGCTTCTGATCCATGAGAATAAACTTTATTATCTCTAACTTGCCTCTCACACACAGACACACATTCATCTATCTATATTACTAAAAGTCTGATCTTGACCGCTTTTGGCCCTCTGTGCTGCGATTTCCGAGAGAACGCCGCCACCTACGGCCGTCATTTTTGACCACCTCGCTCAGAGCCCACGTCTGTCTTCCTAGACCAGAGTATTTTTCCTATCGATGAAAAATCAGAGAGATATTAATGTTTTTAAACAATTCACCATTCTCTCTGCTGCCCCTGCTGGAGGGAGGGGGAGGGACTATAAAACCAGGAAGTGGTGTGCCTCACTCAGTCTCTGCAAGATGGAGGTCACTCTGAGCTCTGAATAACACTGAACACATGTCTACTCAACTGTGAGTACCCTTAATGTGGTTTGAAACCTCCCGTCCATCCCTTCCCCCATGGTCCCTCCCCTAAACCCCCCTCCCCTCCACACACCCCTACCCTTCCCTCCACCCTCCCTGCTCCCCACCTCCCCTCACCCCCCCCTCAGCACACCCTCTTTCCCCCCCTCTCTCAGCACCCCCTCTCTCTCCCCTCCCCCTCTCTCTCTCCCCTCATCCCCCTCCCCTAAACCCCCTTCCCTCCCCTCCCTGCTCCCCACCTCTCTCTCTCCTCCCCCACCTTTCCCCCCTCACCCACCCTCCCTCTTCACCTCCCCTCCACCCCCCTCTTCCTCTTGCCCCTCTCTCTGTGTCTCTGTCTCTCTCTGTCTCTGCCCCTTCTCTCTCTGCCCTCACTCTCTACCCCCACCCCCCCTTCTAGATCCCTATCAAGGGGGGTAATTAGCGTGAGTGCGGGGGGGGGGGGTGATAGTTAGTGTGTGTGACGCTGCATGCTGCCCCCCCCCCCCCGCAACCGCACGTTGGGGGAACAGACCCAACGGGTCTGCACTTGGTCTAGTATAAATATATAAATTTAATGTTGTGCAGTGTGTGTTAAAGCAATACAAGGGAAACTGCACAATACAATGCAAGGGAAACTACGCAAAGGAGGGGGCTGGGGAGGAAAGATGAGAGGGAAATAGGGGAACGGGGAAAACATTTACAATAATAATAACTAAATATGTGAAGTGATCGATGCTATATAAAACACTGTTCCCTACAACACGGATTACACCAAAGATGATAGAGCGGATCAATCTTTGGAACGGATTACACGAAAGATACTAGAGGACCATTGCCCGCTGCCTCCCTCGGGCTGCGGTCAGACGCTTGAGGCTCTCCTGCCGGACAGACAGAGCCTGGTGCCGGCCGCCTTCATCTGGTATCGGGGGGACCGACCGAGAATCGGGTCCTGGATCAACTCAGGAGTGGATCTCCCCCAAAGATACTAGAGGAGCCTCTAGTTTCTTTGCTCTTCCCTGCGACCTGATGTAAGCGCTTTGGTATAACCAAAGATTATAGGGAGGTTTCACGGCAGTCGGGTCACGACCCATGACCCGTACTGTTGCTACGCTACTCCAAATGGAGTACACGCGATGAACTGCAGGTAGGCACTTACCATTGTTTCCAGCGTAGCGGGCCCGTTAAAACCCGCTGAAATGGTCAATTTTTGCGCTGTAAATAATTATGGAAATCGGGATAAGCAGGAGAGACATTTAACCTACTTCAGAATTCCAAAAGTGACGAGAAATGACGGTAGATAGAAGCGAGAGCTGAAGGGACAACAACAGCCAGAGTGTTTGGTGAACATTGGCCGTTTCCTCACTGCATTTCATCAACTAAGGCATTATTTGTGTTTTGTCTTGATTCCTTTGGCATCTAAAAAGTTTCAGAAGTGATATATCTGGCTGTAAATTTTTTAAATCGCCCATGGTTCTCGTGGGTTTTTACATACAAAATGAAAACGCATCTGAAGAAAAATTTACAGCCAGATCGATCACTTCTGAGACTTTTTAGATGCCAAAGGAATCAAGAAAAAACACAAATGATGCCTTACTGTTGATGAAATGTAGCGAGCAAACGCGATAATTCCCAATATTATCAATGTTTACCAAGCACTTTAGCTGCTGTTGTCCCTTCAGTTCTTGCTTCTCTTTACCTTCATTTCGCTTCACGTTAGGAATGCTAAAGTTGGGGACGTGTCACTCACACTTACCCCGACTCCCACAATTTATTTCATCGCAAAAAATTCAACATTTTGCCGGTTTTTAACAGGTCGGAAAATACGCGTTTCTTGCATTAACAACATATACCGGAAGTGACGGATGTCCTCCAGTTGGATTGAGCGGCTCCGTGCGTCAAGCCCTATGACCCGGTGACCTTTCGTGCAATCCCCCCTATCGAGCTCGTCTATAATGTTTGGGTGTAACTGTGGGGCGAGTCCGTTCCCGCTACGAGATACTAGAGGATCTTTGCTTCGGGAGGCGGGAGGATTACATACCGGAAGTACTACATGTCAGTCCATTGGAGGAGTGGTTTATCTTGCTCCTTCTATAAATCTTTGGTCCAGACCGACCCAGACGGACCCAGACCGACCCAGACCCCAGACCCAGACCGACCCAGACCAGGCCCAGACACAGACCGACAGACGGGCCCAGACCGACAGACGGGCCCAGACCAACCCAGACGGACACACACACAGACGGGTCCAGACCGACACACGGGCCCAGACACACAGACGGGCCGGGCCGGCACTGAAGGGAGACGGTGATAACGATGAAGATATCCGCGGTGGCGTTTGCTCGCCTGCTGCTGCTGTTGTTGCCGCTACTGGCCGCTGCCAGCCGTGTGGGAGCGATCCCCCCTCACGCACAGGTGGCGCGGATGGCGCGCTATGTGGTCAACAGCTGCGACTGGTGCTCCATGGCCACCATCTCCACACACAAGCCGCTGGTCGGGCTGCCTTTCTCCAACGTCTTCTCGGTCAGCGACGGGCCGCGGCAGCGGGGCAGTGGCGTTCCCTACCTCTACCTCACCCCGCTAGAGAGGTCGGTGCAGGACATCAAGGTGAGGAGGAGGCCGCATCCTTCATCTAAACCATAGCCCCACAGTCATAAACCGGCCCCCTCGGACCATCCCGTCCATGTTGCCCCATCTACACTAGTCCCACCTGCCCACCTTTGCTCCATAGTCCCTCTAAACCAGTGGTTCCCAACCTTTTTTTGGCCATGCCCCACCTAATCACCTCTAAAATCCTGATCCCCCCCCATGTGGTGATATATAATTCTTATCATTTAAAAAGTGAACTCCGTTTCAGCTGAAGAAGCTTAAAACGCCAATACCTTGGTTTAAACAAGCTTCAAAAGAAATATGATAATAAAAGAGTATTCAAAGGTAATAAAGAGAGAGAACATTTCTATATTAGAATATTGAAATATTTGTGGATTGGCTCAATTGCCCCCTTTAAAAATCAAATTGCCCCCCTGTGGGGCATACGCCCCACGTTGGGAACCACTGGTCTAAACTTTTCCTGCCCATGTACCTGTCTTTTAAATGTTGTTATTTGACCTGCCTTAACTATCTTCTCTGGCTGCTTGCAAATTCTTTAAAAGGTTGTCCCTCAGGTTCCTATTACATATTTCCCCTTTCACCTTAAAGCAATGCCCTCAGGTTCTTGATACCCCTACTCTGGTGAAAAGTTCAATCAGTCAGGCACTTTATAATTCTCAAAGGCGCATCACCCTCATGGAAAATATCTACTAACTATTTCGCACAGATGTTGCTTGTGCTGCTGAATGTTTCCAACACTTTTAATGAAGAATTATGAGCTGTAGTCACAGTTGTAATATAAAACAATGAAAACACTCCTTCACTCTACATGCTTGTACTTGAGTGAATTGATTGTATCTATGTAAGGTATATCTAATCTGTTTGGATAGAATGCAAAACAAAGTTTTTCACTTTCCCTTGGTACATGAGATAATAATTAATCTAAATGTAATCCAATAATGTTTATAATATTATTTTTTGAGGGTGAAATATTGGACAGGGCAATGGTGGTAACTTCAAACAAAAAAAATTGAGGGATAACACGGAGAAGTCATTCAGCGTATCTGGTGCATGCAAGTTCTCAGCAGAAGCCATCCTGTCAGTCTCATCTACCTCAAATTCCTTGTGGGAGATATTAAATTGTAGGATTACAAGCCTATCAACCTATTTTTTTAATTCAGGTGTATAATTAGGTAATTTACAATGGACATTTTTGTTTAGCAGTGTAGAAACAGGCCCTTTGGCCCTCAGAGTGTGTACTGACCAGCGATCACCTGTACATTAGTTCTATCCTGCACAATAGGGACTATTTACAGAGGCCAATTAACCTACAAACCTGCACGTTTTTGGAATGCAAGATGAAACTGGAGCACCGGGAATAAAATGAAAACTATCACAGGGAGAACGTGCAAACTCCGTACAGACAGCACCCATAGTCAGGACTGCACACAGATTAGGAGCTGTGGCACAGATCAGATCAGCAGCAGCACCAACTGCTGTGCCACAGTCATTACAACGTCAGTGTTACTGATTGAGTTAGATATGTGATACTTGCTGCATCACCTTTAACTTTCCTGATGCTCCTTGCTCCTGAAATTTGCAGACTTCTTTCAACTTCTCAAAGGCTTAATGAAAAGAGAACATTAGAAGTGAGGAAAATATTTGGTGCATGAGAAATAAAGGAAACTCGGAATGTTTAAAATGACAAATTTTATGAGAAAAGGGAATAAATTAACGTCTGATTGCTTTTAAAGCCATATGAAATAATGACCCTAGTCTGACAGGACCAACACAATGTGGTAATTCAGCTTGGTACTGGTACTTTATCAAGCACTGTCAGTGGGTAATGGCTGTGATGGGCACGACCAGTGAAGATGAGGGTCTTAATCCTGGGTGGTCGAGTGAATATTTAAAAATATGTATTATCAGTTTCAAATTGGCAGCTGAAGAGTGACGTTGTACAAGAGTGGGATGTCCTCTGCTTGAAAAATTGTTTTTAAATGAGAGATATTATGATGAGCCAGTATTTCAACAGGACTTTCTTTCAAATGTTTAGTACTTTCAAAATGATTGAGACATAGCTAAAATTGTTTATCATCACCAGAATGGGTGTGACTTGTTGATGTGATGGTCAAGCCAATTTGAAGATTAGGCAACCACTGAAAGTTTTGCTGAGTCAGGGTAGGCTGGATGTTCTGACTAGTTTTTCATTTTATTATTGCTCCACTCTGTAAAATGTACTCATTGAACTCATGCACTTGAGAACCTTTAAATGAACTATACTTTTGGCATTGCTCCACTTGAATCTTGTTTTGAAATATTCACATGATGACCATTTATTGTAATTTGTGGCTGTTTGTTTTTTTGGATAATTGAGGAAATAGTTTTATTGGTTGTGTGCTGATACTAAGCGCCTGTTGTTTTTTGTGTTTACGCTTCAGATACATAACTTGAACTAAGTCTGTGTTTTTCCACAGCCTGCTTCCTGTCGAATTTTTTAAATTGGTGCAACCAGTTCATGAATAAATAATCTCGAGTTCATCCAACATTGCAATACCTAATGTTATAAAACCTGAAAATAAACTGATCAGGGATGACCAAGTTCAATTAGAGCTAATTGAATTGTTCTCCCACAAAGCAACAAAGAATACTGGATATTAAAGTCTTCTGTTTCTCGATTCCCCCACTCAGGGCAAGAGACTCTGTGCGTCCACCCAATCTATTCTTCTCATGATTTTATATACCTCTATGACATCAGGTTGTTGATGTGGGATGTTTGAGTAGAGTGTTGTGATTGGAATATACTTTTGTTGGAACAAAATTAATATTGAAAACAATTCTTCCATTTTCATATAAATTGTAAAAGTTACAGAACTTGGGGATAGGGGGTGTGGACTGACAGGGCTATATTTGTTACAGGGGCAGTAACCCAAATGACAGTTTTCTGAGCAATAGGGTTCATCTTGCCATCTATAAATTGCTGTGGATGCTTTGACATTTTTATTTCCATTTACCCTTGATGTTTCTCGCTTTAATTTTAGATTAATCCAGAGGCTTCCCTGGCCATGACCTTGGCAGAGACGGACTACTGTCGGAAAAATGGGTATGATCCCCAAAGTCCACTTTGTTGCCGTGTGATGCTCAGTGGAACCATTGTGAAGGTACGTTGCCACATAACGCGGATGTCTGCACCATCGATCCTGCTGTTTTTTGAAGATGTATTACGCAATAGCACTAAAAACATGGCCATTCGAAGTTGAGGCATGCTTGTAGTTAGTAAACTTGCAGTACCTTAAGTCAGATCTCAAGATGGCGCCTGTCTGTGGTGACATGTAGCAAGCAGCATAGCAGAAAATAATAAAATATAGTAGTTCTGAGCTTACCTGTAAGCTCTGAGCTACATAAACTATTATTGCGCTATTATTGTTTATTTTCTACATGTGTGTGTGTGTGTATTTATATATATGTATGTGTATATATATGTGTATATACCACACCCACTGAACCTTTGTTGTTTATTATATTTACAGTGTACTAAATTTACATATTCTGCTGTGTTGCTACAAGTAAGAATTTCATCGTTCTATCTGGGACATATGACAATAAATCCACTCTTGACTAACTTCATAGATGCCAGCTGCCTTATGCTCTTGTTGTGAGACAACACAAATCCACACATTTGGGCAACAATGTACTGCATTTGGACACAAGAGCATGCAGAGGCTGGAATCTTGAGCAAATAACTGCTGGTCGGGTCAGGCAATATCCATGGAGGGAAATGGACAGTCAACATTTCAGGTCCAGACCCTTCTTCAGACTAATGGAGTAAAGGAGAGAGATCTGGTGGAAAGACGAAGAGGGGGGGGGGGGAGTGTGGAGGGGGACAAGGGGATGGGAAGGGTGGAGCAAGAATTGGCACGTTAGACCCTGAATTCATCCAGCAGATTGTGCTTTGTACTGAGGTACCTTTCTATATTCTTAAATGACCCCTCCTGTTTTTTTCCTGAGTATGATCGTGGAAATAATTGAATCATGTTATTTTTTTTAAGGTGAATGAGACAGAAGCTAAAATTGCCAAGAAAGCTCTCTTTGAACGTCACCCCGTCATGGCCAGCTGGCCAAGTGGTCATAGATGGTTCTTTGCCAAGCTCAATATCACCAACATTTGGGTTCTGGATTATTATGGTGGAATAAAAACAGTCACACCCGAGGAGTACTACAGTGCCAAACCTGAATATGAAAGGAATTCCATTGGTAAGAAGCTTTTACTTTTTATTTACGTTTTATAACCATTAGTAGGTTCTTGCCTTGGTGCCCAGTCCTTGAGCAGTTTACCAAATTACCAAAAACAAAGCCAGTAGCCATTCGCCTGTTCAGTGATGAGTTAGAATGTGAACAAAGGCTCATATCATCCCATTTCCCTCGTTATTTCCTTTTGGGATGGTGACAAAACGAATCTCATTGTTCATATTTTATGCCAGTAGATTTTATGGGAGTTGATATTAGTTCAACTTAAGTCTGCCAGTTATTACTGGGCAAATGCAGCCCAGGAAGAGGCAGTCAGCTCATGTTGCATTTCATGGGCCATCTGAACCTCTTCCTAAATTTTCCCCTCGAGAGCTGTGCTTTATCAGCATAACTTTTTTGTCGTTTTATTTAAATATTTCTTGAGACGTAAACGATTTACACTTACCTACACGAAAATAATTAGTTGCATTTTAAAGTTTTAAATTTACCATTTTTGTTTGTGCCCTCTATGATGTTTGGGACAAAGACCCATCATTTATTTATTTGCCTCTGTTCTCCACAATTTGCGATTTGTAATAGAAAAAAATCACATGTGGTTAAAGTGCACATTGTCAGATTTTAATAAAGGCCATTTTTATACATTTTGGTTTCACCATGTAGAAATTACAGCAGTGCTTATACAGAGTCCCCCCATTTCAGGGCACCATAATGTTTGGGACACAACAATGTCATGTAAACGGAAGTAGTCATGTTTAGTATTTTGTTGCATATCCTTTGCATGCAATGACTGCTTGTCTGCGATTCATGGCCATCACCAGTTGCTGTGTGTCATCTCTGGTGATGCTCTGCCAGGCCTGCCATTTATACAACTTTGGTCCTCATGTCGATAAACAGCAATAAAAGTTTCCAAAGGCGATGGAAAGACTGGAGGAAAGACTAGGTGCTGAGAGCACCCTTATACCTGCAATAAGGAGGCAGTTAAACGTACCTGAACAATTACAAACACCTGTGAAGCTATGCGTCCCAAACTTTATGGTGCCCTGAAATAGGGGGACTATATAAAACATAAATGTGTAAAAATGACGTTGTGCACTTTAATCATGTGATTTTTTTTCTATTACAAATCTCAAATTGTGGAGTACCGAGGCAAATAAATAAATGCTGGGTCTTTGTCCCAAACATTATGGAGGGCACTGTATCTCTGTAAGTTTCTATCTTTGATATAATTTAAATTTACACATGCAATGAGTCATTGGCAAGGTCAGCATTTAATATCCATCCTTAATGACCTTTGAAGGCAATGTTGTGAAACTATTGTAAACTTATCTTGAAAGCAATACTTCCAACGGTGCAGACTTATAACCGGGTAAAATGAGGGAATGGGGAATTTGTTTGTGGCTTGTAAACTTTCAGATGCTTAACTATGTAACTGCTGCTCATCCTTTCGGGTGTAGAGGGTGTAGCTTTGAAGTATTGCAGTTTTTCTGCACTGTCACTCTAGCCCAATGCATA